>NW_020884881.1:760923-1255512 GCF_003945725.1 Corapipo altera
TCACTGAGTTTGTTGTCATAAAGAACCTTGCTAACAACAACTAAAATTTTCAGAACTGCTAAATATATTTTCAGTGGATGTTTGCATAGAAGCAGATGTCCCAGAAGAAAAGAAGGAGTAGACAAAAAAGCGTTACAATACTGTGCCATCTATAGTACTGAAAAATTCATCTCTTGAAAATGTGCTTTTAGAAAATAGCATGAACTCTGAATCATAACTTTGCTTCTTCTTGTTGCAAGCTTATTGCAACAAGAACAATATAAACATGCATTTTTGCAACACAATTCTGTGTCGTGCTGGTGATAATTTTTTCTACTTTTGGGAACATCTATCTACTACTGATAAAAAAAGAATCCATGGAAAAAAAAGTATCTGACTCTGAGATGAGCGGAGATAGAAAAAACAGATAAGTAGTTTCAAAATTCTCACTAATTTCATCATCTAAGTCTTTTTTTCTTTAATTACTTTGAAGACTGGATAAAATAAATAACAGTGGTTTGAGCTAGCTATTTTTATTTATTAATTACTGTGTCTGCCAAGAAAATCAGACTCAAGTAGGCACTTGGTTTGCAAAAGTTTAGGTCATCCATAAACTATGCAAGAACGATTTTGCAACTAAAAGCAACAACAAATGTGTCTTTCCTATTATCCCAAATATTATGAATAATGGTTTGGATTTGATTTTTTTCAATTCAAAACCAGCGCTAAGCTTTCTTGTTGCAGCCTGGGACTCCTCTTACAAGAACTTGGTGAAGAAAAGTGATGTACTGTCTTAAGAATGGTTTTCATTTTAACATAATTTTCTCAAGAAGGTACAGAGAGAGTGGATTTTCCTTTCCTCCACACTCTTTTTACTCCTTATTGTTCACAACTATTTTTAGGATTAGAGAACTAGGTGGAGCAGTGAACACTCAAAACCCAAGTAGCCTTCTCTCTCTCTCACTTATAGTAGTTTTCCATTTTTTGAGAACTCTGTCAATTGGATTTGGATTGGCCTGTCTTGTCTGCTTAGATCACAGTCTAACTGGCACAGATGTAATGTTATCTCTGGTCACAAGTCAAATTGTTTAATTCGCTCAGACTTAAATATCAAAAGAGATTTGAAATAAATACTTCACGAACTAGAGCTAGTAAATTCAAGTGGAAAATAGTTGTCTGACCATAAGCCATTTAAATAATAAAGAAAAATAATGGTTGACCAAAATTTTAAAACAAATTTTTACTGTGAAAATCTTGCAAGATTGCTGGCCTGACAGCAGTTACTCTAGGGAAGATGAGTGATTTGGTGGTGGATTTTGGTTTTCTTCTTGAAACTGACTGTTTTTCCTCATTTGATACAATCCTTTAAGGCTTGGAGTACCCTCTAGTATTATTTAACTATAGACAAGTGTTAAAACCTACAATAATTTGCAGAGGTTACTTTATGCATAGTACGATTAAGATTCTTGTGAATACCTATGGCATTTGAGATTGTATTTCAGTTCCAACAGGAATTAGATATGATGGACACTGGGTTGACTGCAGATTGTTTCCAGCCCTCAACTTTGGAAACAGCTTCTCCTAGTGGCCTCTCAGAGCGAGAATTGTTACTTCAAGCAAAACTGCTTTGTTGAGACAGACTTGGAAATACTAGCCGAGTATGGCTGACTTTTGTCCTCAGGAACATTGTTGATACTGGTACTTTTTTGCAACTTTATATATTTTAAAAATGTTGGAAGTCTTTTCAATGAGCTTTCCTCATTAAACAAATAGACCATCACTTTGGTCTTTCACGAGGAGAGTAATTCACAGATTGATATTCTAACATACACACTCAGATAAGAACAGTAAGGTTGACCAAAAAAAAATTTGCCAAATATGAGAAATCATGATGAAAAATAAAAGAAAATAAATAGAATAAAACAAAATAAAAAATACTTCAGCCAAGGTCTTACTTCAAGACATTTCTGTAATAAACTACATTTCAAGGGTGTAGAAAAAAAAACAAAACTAAACTTAAATGGCATCTTCTCTCCTAGAAACAAATAGTTTTAGAAGACTGCAGTGGTTTCTAAGAGTGCTTGTTTTTAAATTCAGTAGGGCACACAATCAAATGAAAGAACAGTGACAAGTTTCAAATTAGCAAGACAAAAGTTTGGCTGCTTCTTTCTTAGTAAACCAAAGATTTAATTGTTTAGAATTTTGATGTAGAATTTTTATTATCTATTTATAGGACTTCAATATTCAAGGACTTTAATATGGAAATTTTCCTTTAAAATGCAACTGTATTAATTAAGGCTTTTGCAGAGTCTACAGTTTATGTTAGAGAAATCTAAGAACAAGGATTTACACTATCAGCTTAGAAGCAGGCAGAGCAGAAGTCTTTTTATTAACTGAAAATGAAGAGAGCACCTTATCCCATGGCATTTAAACATAGCTTTAACCAGCAGACACTTGAAGACCAAGCATTTTGTTGTTTATATTGATTATTCTTCAAACATTCTGACCAAAAAATGGCACAATAGAGTCTTCTTCTGTATGCATTTCTCGGGCTGCTCCTACATCTCCTTACGGGTCATACCCTTTTTTCACAACTGAATGAAAGGGACCAATTCTGAAGGCCACTAAAACAGATTACAGTGATAAATCAGGTTAATTTTAATAATGTTTTATGCAGTTATATTTTAGGTATGATTCGTTAGTACCTTTCTACTGAAAAGCAACGCATGTGCTAATATAATATCGTTTTACCCAATCTATAAGGGTATGTATAGGCAGTAATCAGATAAAACTAATGACAAAACATGGTATAATGTTTAGAGAAAGTAAGAGTAAGTAATAGCGTTAGCTGTTCTTTTATTTAAGATATTTCCTCCAAGCATAACAGAAGCAAGAACCCTATCAGAGAGTCTACAGGGCCAAATAATGGCAACGATCTAAATGGCCCTCTAGAGAGGGCAAGGCTATGACATGGATAGGAAATTAATTTTTTGTATCATTATGAAGGAAATTATCATGAAGAAGACTTCTGTGCTGGAACCCTTCTTTGTTCATAGCAAAAGAATTCTTAATTTTCAGCACAGAATCTGTTAAAAATTAAAGTGAGTGAAAAAAAACCCTTATGTAACATATTAGAAAAACGGACAGCAGTAAGTTGCCAGGACCACTTGGCAACCTGAATTACCTATGGTTATGTGAAAGTTTTCACTGAGAACTGTCACCCTCCCAAGGAATCAGAATGGGAGAACGTGAGATCAATTTAAAAACCAGAAAAAGTCTCCAGGGAACTTAGGGGGAATTACAGACCAGGAAGTTTTACATACGTCTCAAAAAATTAAAGGAACTGTAATATAAGGAACTATAATAACCTTTTATTTAAGGATAAAAGTAAAGAAAAAATGGGTTAATATTACCTACTGTGAAGTCTGTATGGCTTTGAAGCCATGAGACAGAGAAATCTTACCTTCTGATCTTGAAGTTCTCTAAAGGGATCAAAAACAGGTGGGTAAGTGTGACCTGACTCATATGAGGTACCTGGATTTCCAAAGCTCTTTTGTCAGAGTTCCTAATCAAAAGCTTTTAAAGGCAATTAAGCAGCCACTGAGTAAAAGTCCTTACATTTGCATTTAAAATTGGAGTGGTGAGTCCATGCTATGAAGGTATGTTACCAGCAGAGTTCTGCAGAGATCTGTACTGAGACTTGTGCTATTTCAGATTATTCATAAATGATGTGGCTAACAGCTAAGAACTGAGGTGAAAGCAAATGTAATTGTAATGATAGTTATATGGCATAGTGTGGAATTCCAGAAAGACCTCATGAAATCAGGCAGCAATAAAACAGCAATCAATAATCAACATAGATAAATGTAAGGAAAAATCAGTTGTTATTCAGAATGGAGATCTTGGTGTTATGATGGATAATTCCACGAAACTGTCCTGTTCAGTAGCAGTCAAAGAAGCCAATCAGCATCTTTGGGAATCACCAGAAAAGGATAAGGAACTAGCAGAAAACATCCATCCAGTGTAATCGTTGCACTGTTCGCTCATATTTGTTAAATCTTAAATTGCAAAGAGAAGACAGAACAGGATTTTTCTTTTCTCTCCTTTATCTCTCCAACAGCAACAGAGCATGAAATGAGATGTGTACGAGTCAAGTTCAAAGCAAGAGGTCTTCAAGCAAGAGGAGGCCAAGTTGTAGAATTTGCTGCCAAAGGCGTCAAGGGTGAAAAGGGTTTACTGAGGTTCAGGGGTGCAATGGACAAGTACCTGAAACAAAGGTTCACTCCAGGTTATCAAACAGGCATATTCTGAGCTGCAGAGTTAGGAGTCTGAAACAGGAAATATTGCATATGCTTACCCTTCTTTTACTCCAAGCAGGACAATGCTGGAGAAAGATGACTGACTGGCTTCTTAGAAGAACCCTGATTCAATAAGACTGTTCTTCTATAGAGACATACATGTGCTGAAGGTTTTACAGTGGAGAGAGAAACTAATTCTCTTTGGTTATATACTGATTTTTGTAGTATTACTTTCACATTCACTTCTCATATTTGAACTTCCAGTAAATCAGATATCTTTCTGAATAGAAAAAGGTATAAGCAGGGAATATTGCTTGAATTTTGAATTTTTCAATTCAGTCTGTAACTCAGCAGGTGGAAAGAAGTCACTTTGCACTTCATGTGATACCCACCAGCATTCATTTCAGACAAGAGGAACTGAATAGAAGTCACAGCATGAAAAGTAGACAAGAGTGAACATGATGGGGAAGAAAACAATAGCTCCTACCTGGACTGTTTAGACAGAAATGTCAGCATTCAGGAATATCCTATAGTTCCTTGTTCTGCCCATTTAACTTTCACCAGCAATACACAATTGTATGCATAACTGCAGTGCAAAAAGTGTACTTGTGAACCAACGACTTTGATGGAGACCATATAGTGGAACATTTCAAAAGAAAAACATTGTGATGAGAAGCCAAAGGAGATGCTTCTGTGTAAAGCTACATAGAATCAGAAGTACAGCCAAAGAAAGATGATTTTATTTGCTGGAGGAAATGAAAACAGTTGATTCAGAAACAAGGATGTGTTTTTGTTTAAACACATCAAGGCTATTCTTTTAACAAAATATTTTCCTTTTTGGCAATTTAGGAATAGAATGTCTTAATAATATCATCCCAAAAAGCAGAAATGCCTTTTCTACATAAGCAGTTTGTTAGCCCAGTTGTAATGGGCTAACTCTTTCAGCAGGAAAGGAGAGGCACAAATAAGGCCTGAATTTCTCACTCTAGGACTCAGCACATTGTCTTCAACCCTGACTAAATGTTTCTGTTCCCAAAACAACAACATTGGCAAAAGACACACCAATTACCTGTATGCTTGATAAATCTACCAGAAGTTGTTACCTACATCTTCAACTCAGGAAGTTGTTAGGGACTGTTTTCTCTGGTGAGATCAGGAACAAGATCTGCTGCATACAGCCTACACCAGAGCTCAGTTCAGGTCTCCTCTGTGCTCCACAATGTCCCTGAAGCTCCAGGACAACAATTTACTTTTACATGTTTATTCCAGGTGTTTTGAAATAAACCTGTCGTTATTATGTTACAGTCTGCAAGAGCAGTACAGCCTGCAGCATGAAAACAGAGTTTATGTTTCAAGTCCTAGGGTGCAGCAAAAGAGCATAGGCGAAACCTGAAGGATCAAAAACATGTCAGAAGAGTTTTGGAAACATATGAAGGGTGGAAAGAGCCAAAGCTGATTAAGTCTTGTTCATAATGTTTACTGGGAGCAGTACTCTGTACATGCAATCCCACAACTGAGACAGAGATCTCAGTGCCTATAACTAATAGCTAGTTAGGATCCATTGTATGAAAATGCTTCCTCACCAGTTTTATTTAAGAAATCAGATGTGCTCATCATATGTCCTGGCATGGCTCTGGTATATTTTGTGGATTTGCTCTGATTTGTGCTTGAGTTCCTCCTCACCAGACTACCACAAATGACGGTGAGTGACACCTGTATCTGATCGTTTGACTGATGTCACTAGATTGCCTACTATTTTAAAATTCATACCTAAAAGAAATGGACAATGTAAACTACAGATACGGCTGCATTGCTACGTTCTCCTTCATCACCTGACTTCAAGATCAATTTCGATGATCTTTCTCAGGCTAGTGGAAGGTCTAAGATCCCTCTGTGAAGCGAAGATGACATACAAATTAAATATATCGTGCCCAGAGTATAAAGCTCTTTGTTCTGTGGTCTTTCTAATTCCCAGCCTGAGTTATAAAACTAAGATGTATAACGCCAGGGACCAGCCTAGAACTTTGGCCTGTCACGCATTGTCTGTGAAATCCTTTTCTCCCTTTTACTATTTCTTAGTGCTGTGGTAGATGAATGAGTGGATATATTATGTGCCTGTATATGTGTGTCTGTCATTCTCAGTGAGCATGTCTGCTTCTGTCCTTGACTTACTTTTCTTCTTTCTTCTTGTTTCTTTTTATTTCCTTTTTTACAATATCTCAGTTCTAGTCAGACCCTCTCTGTTCAACACTTCTTTTATTCCTAAAACACTCATAATGCTATTCAAAGAATATCTGTACAGTAGGAATAGACAGAATACAGAGTGCTTACCACTGTAAATGATGTGCTCCCTGAGATATTTTCATGCACTGCATGCACTGTTGTCCTTCACTCAAATTATGAAATAAAAAGAAATGTATCTACCTTTCTTTTGAATTCTTGAAATAAGTTTGAGCAATTATCACTGTATATTTGTCTTCATAGGTTGAAAACAGTAATAAAAAGGCGAGAAACAACAAAGACTTAGACTCAATAGAAAATACAAATGTGTCAGGTTCTTCAGGAACTGACAAAGAAGCATGCTTTTACAGAGAATAGTTACCAAGTAAAAGCCAGAAATTTCCTAACTTACCAGTATGAATGCTAAGATCCTTGACAGTATTTCAAGCACATTCAAAAACATTTCAGTTTTGTATATTATTATCAAGGATTACATATTTTCAATTTACCACTATGAAATCACTCAGGTCACAAACACCCAGCTCCAGATGAGGCGTTCTCTGAGCCAATGAAGAGAACAATATCCTTCATAAGGATTGCCCCTTCTTCTCTGGCTTCCATACAAGTAAAATGGCCTCTGTGGCTAACTGGTTGAAAAGCAACATAAGCATACACCTTGAGAAGAAAATACCTCTCTTTTCCAATTCCTACCAAGATTCAGTTTTGGGGATTTACTGACAGAATTACAGTAATAGCTTTTTGGGACTGTGAGGTTTATCTCTAGTGGCAGGATTGGATCAGTTGGGAGGATCTACTGGGTTTTCCCTTGCTATTTTTGAACTTTTTAAACATATCTGGTACAGCAGTCTATAAATCTAGTGCACAGAATGGGTATAAATGCATGTTATCCTATAATTTGATGGATTGCCCACCCCACTCCCCACTCGAATACAAGAAAGACATGGATAAACTGGAGGAAGTTCAGTGAATGTCCACCATGATAGCCAGAGACGAGAGCACTTGCTTTGAGGGGAGGCTGAGGAAGTTGGGATTGTTTAGCCTGGAGAATAGGAGGTGTCTAGGGGGACTAAATGACAGCCCCCCAGGTGTACTGGGAGGTAGACAAGAGACAATTGATTTAATTACACTGAAATTAGACAGGTTCAAATTGGGTGAAGACCTGACTGGATAAAGCCCTGAGCAACCCGGTCTGACCTTGCAGCTGATCCTGCTTCAAGCAGATGGTTTGCTTAGACACCTCCTGTGGTCCTGTGGCTATCCAATGATCCCATCTGCAGTACACATTGTTCAACAGCAGAGATAGTTCTCTCACAGTTTGCAACAAGATATAGATGAAGCAAAGCTTCTTTTAAAGAATGTGCTTAGCATAGCAAAGCAACAACTTAATTTCTTCTGAGTCTTTCACTTGCAAGTGGAATGAAGACATCATCCCAAGAGAATCACTGTGATCACAAGCTCCTGAAGCAGTCTACCTGTCTAGTGGAAAGGATTCCTGAAGTGTCATATCTCTTCCTGTCTGGGGTCACACCAAATTCCCAATATATGTTACTTCACTCCGTGGTAGCACAGCCAGAAGAACTCAGTATAGTATGATTAGGTGCCAAGCTACAGACTACAGAAAAAGAGTCAAAATTTCCCTTAAACTGCAAAATTGTTCAAAATGTTCACTGAAAATACAATTTAGTAACACAACACAAATGTAGAATAAAGAAGACTATCGTTTTAACAGGATGATATCCTTTAGCCTTGAATCAGCCTGTACCTATACAATGCCCAAGAAAACAAACTGCATTAAGACAGTACACACTGAAAGGAGACATTTTTTAACAGTAATCTCTACAGAGCCTCCAATACCCCTGAAGAAACTTTCATGACTGATTTCTGAAATGTGCTACATCCCTACCTGGTGAGTATAGGGGCCTATACATACTTTTACCCAGACTATGCATTTAAAGACTATGAATTTAAAAGTATATAATTAAATTACCTGTTACCATGAACATGAGAAGCACAAAATGCAAAACTGTAGTGGAGCAAGGTTGGATCAATGACAGAACCATTTTCTGAATATTCAATCAATTCATCAAGGTAGCAAAGATGTCGGTGGCAGCCTCTCACTCCGTAGCGAGCACAGTATTCATCTAATACGAAGACTTGACCTGGGCTAAACCAGCCCTGAAAGAGAAAGGCAAAAAAACCCCACAACATTTTGAGATTTCTGTTCCCACTCTCAGCTTTTAAACTAAATAATGGAAGCATATATTTTTATGTCCATTACATAAACTTTTTCTACTAAAATTACTTAAATCTGGCTAATGCTGATGGCACTGGAAGAACCTAGATCCAACAATAGCCCTCTTACTGAAAGGATTAATTGTCTGGAAACTATTTGCAGTTCTGAGTAACCACTGTTATGAAATATATAGCTTACAAAAACCACACAAATACATTCAAAGTCTGGTATGGATTAAATTATATAAAAACATAATATAAAATAGATTAACACTTTAAAATAATTAATTTTGTTAAAGTAATCACTTTTAAGCTGCAAGTGAATATTTGGGTAATGCTGAGGGACATTACATGTCCCTTACGTGGACATTAAAAGACAGTTTCTGGATGGTCAGTTCTCTGTGGCTGCAACTTTAAGGTTTTGACCACAGTCTGACCATTTACTCTGTTTCTTATGTAATATGCATGCACTTTTAACAGCTTTTTAATGACTTTTACTAGGAAAGAGATACAAAGCTAGGTAGTTTTTTGAAAGCCACCTGAGTAAAATGAGTAGGATTTGACCTTAAATAATAATTAGATATTCTCAGGTATATTGAAGGCTTTCTTGGGCAGAGTTTTGATGAGGCCAGAATGGCATAACCCAGACAGACATGAACAAAGTACAGACTCCTTAACACACAAAAACAGTTCTTGAGTGAATCCAGAGTGTAAAAAATATAATTGTTCTTGATGCATAAATATGATAAAAACAGCACAGTGATCTTCTAAAAAGCAGCACAGAGAAAAACCCCCGTTTTCTTGGGAAACTACAACTATTGCACAGCTGTTCTAAATAAGCATTTGTCTTTGTTCTTTTCTTAATTATGGTGATATTTCCCTCTCATCATCTCTGCCAAATGGTTAAGGGAGATTGAGGAATACCTGAACTCAAATATACAAATAACTTGAATAAGCAAAATGATTTTGTAAGTCATTAATTTATAACATCAGTATAGCAGCTGAAGACCAATATTTGTCTATTGCTTGTGAATACTTCTGCAAGGTCAGATGTTTAATATTTATACAAAATATTAGCAAAAAGACTGTTGAACAACACTGAAAAATACATCAGTTTTAAATAATCTGTGTTTTAACTTCACTAAAAACTTGCATGGGACAGAAATTTAAATTTTATATTCTCCCCCAGCTCTTCAGTTTAACATATTATCTGCAAATAAGGACACCTCAAAGTTATTTCATATTTAACAAATTTGTTTGCTCCTGATTAATTTCTTTGAAACCAGTGTTTCCACTGCCTCTAAGGGGTTTCAGCTGTTTCTATAGAACACTTAGCTTTATTACAGAACCCATAACAGTACCCTGCATTTTAATCTAATACTTGGTCATGTTGTAATGCCTTGAGTAGCTTATAACGTGTTTGAAAGAAAATACGGTATTCTATTGAAAGAAGAAAGAAACGGATTTTAACTGAATTTCTGCAATAATATGTATCATAGCCCTAGATATAATCAACAGTGGTTATTGTGATTGGTATTCTGCCAATACATCATCATTGTCATTGATCTCTCGCTACATTTTTATGGAAAACATAACAAAATGTTGCATATCATTGCCTAGGAGAACAAAAGCAAACTATTACTAAAATTCCAGCTCATTCTCATAGAGGAAAATTCTGACAAGAACACAAAATTTTGAAGAACTCATTATTTTAACTTCAGTCTCTCTAAGAGATCTGTTTGTGTGGCCATTTTCACATAAATGCATTCCTTCCTTGCCCTTGTTCAATATCATATCATGCATAAGTCTCACAAACACATAACAACTACATCCTATAGAGTATTAGATAACAGTATATTTTTTATTTTGTAATTGAAAAAAACCCCAAAAACCAAAACAAAACACAAAACCCCCGCAACCTCTGCAATACTCTCTCAATGCTGAGAAGAGTATAGAATTGAAGAAGTTTAGGTCATATAGTAACTTAATACAGAAGTGTGCATAATATTAATTACTATACTTTTTTTTTGTATGTGTGGTTATTCTGTATTTGTTGAAATAAAGGGATGAATTGTTTTTTAAAAGATATAGGAAATGAGCTATTAGGGAAAAAAAAAAATCACATTATATGTCCATGTATTCTATTGTTAACTTGACATTCCCAATTTTTTTACATAAAAAAATACAGTTAAATATGCAGTTCAACAAAAAAATTATCACCCATTCTACTTATTAAATACTGAATTTAAAAAAGAACTATAAGAAATACATCTGCTTTATGGTTGCTATAGCAGTGTGCATTTCACCTAACCTCTTCTAAAAGTTCCTGATTTCAAGGTTATATTAAGTGTCTTACTATATTATTATTATAAAAAAAGATTTTGACCCCAATGCACTGTTAGAAAGCTAACCATTTTCTCTTTGAGTGCCAATTACTTTGTACAGATGTACCTTCGGGCCTCTTCTTTGATTCAATGTGCAACCCACAAACAGAAAATGAGTCCTTTAACTTTTCTATACATACTTATCTGGTAGTATTTTAAAAAGGAAGCAACTGTCATCAAAAAATAATTTTTCCCCTTTTTAACACTTGCAAACAAGCCTAAAAATTCCTGTTATTATCTTTGTATTATATGACCAGTCAGATCAACAGAAAAAAGAATTAAAAAAAAGTTGGAAAAAAGAAGTAAAAAAAGTTATCCTTTTTTGTTGCTGTTGGGACAGTAAAGTTAAAAAAATTATGTGCTGTGAGGCATCTTAGGTTCTTAGTGAGGGATCACTATTTCAGACGTGATATCAGGTAAAAAATAAAGCCTCAGGAAGTCTGATCCATACAAACCTGTTTAACAAGTGTGTATAATCTAACAGACTTCCACAAGATTGTTGCTGGTTTTCCCTAATGAAAACAAAACCTGAAGCATCCCCACGCTCAAATAGTCCACAAAGCATAGAATAGAAAATGGTTGTAGGAAAGAGAAACTGCAGCAAATACCTGATCTTTTATAGCTGTCTTTCAACATGAAAAACATTCATTTTGATACAGAGGTCACAATCTACTTGGTTTCGTTTAATATTATCCTCCTATTTGTTACTTGCAATTCAGGTAACACATATATGCCCACATAACTATAATGCCTGTGGGTCTGCTTCCCTTCTTGGGTGTTTTTCCTTCTTCACACCAGAGTGGAATGAAGAATTACAAGACAGGTGAAAATGTTGGACCATAAAATGCCTGTACAGGTGTCAGCAAATCGTACCACAGGAGTACTTACTATTATCAAAACCTTATGTTTTTATTCAAACCTCCACAGAGAGCATGATAAATTTCAGCTGATAAAATCGGAGACAGTTTGTATCTCTTTGCTTTCTATTGAGTGGCACAGCAGTGGCTTGCAAGTATATAATTTTCAAATTTGAAACCAATCAATTGAACCCTTTATTCCAACTACAACTGCAGCTGTTGAATGAACTAGGAAGAAAGGACTACTTTGTAACAACTATTTCTCACTTCTTTATATCTATCTTTCAGTCCGTACTCACCAAACAAGAATAGGAGTCATTCAATCTGTGATCCAAGGTCTGCCTCTGAAGCAGTCTAAAGAGGGAAGCATGGTCAAATTTGCAGGGATTAGCAGAAATAAACTCATCCATGCCATGTTTCTGACCACGGTCTGTATCTGTGATACAAGGGAAAAATGTGCAGAATAATACATGTGAGTGTGTGTGTTCAGACTTACAAACACAAGTGTAAGTATGGTATATAAGTCTCAATATGTAAGCTTTCTTGAAAATATCTCCCAGAAATAACTCACATAAGTAGCTGCCTGCAGGTGACTTACAGAATTTTGCTTTTTTAACCTGAAAATATTATTACTGAATTATTCTCCATCATACCAATCTATAGAGTGTAACAGTGAAAAAAAAAAATGCTAACACAGAGAGATTAAACAAAATTTAGAAATGCTGCCAGAAAACAGAACGAAGTACATTAAAATAATTATTAAAGCATTGTTTTCTAGTGGGCTCTTCAAATGTTATGATTTAAAAACAATGTTATGAGTAGAAAGGAAAAATATTCCGTTATTTCCTGGTTTTGTGTGGCTCTCTAATTTTAGCAAAATAAACAGAAAACTATTAAAAAAAAAGAAAAAAGAAAAAAAAAGAAAAAAGAAAAAAAAAAGGTTTACGCATTTATTTCTTTGGAAAAGAAAGAGCATCTTTACTACAGATCAAAGTACCACTCATAGAAATATTCACCATGGCTTGAAGCCTACTTCTCAAATGGCAAACTGGAGCAGAAATGAACACACTGGCTTGAGCTAGGTCATTTCCAGCCTTCTTTTTGTACTCGGCTTTTAATGAGACAAACCTTAATGTAGTAATGGCAAAGAGCTCCTTCAACCTTCCAGCAAAGAGTACTGAAAAAGGGAGCAGCATTTTTGTGTAAATACATTGAGAAAACATAGCATCCCAAATGGCACTTCAATCAAAGGCCCAAATTTATTCTTCTTCACAGATTGCATCTTTCAACGCCTTTAAACCCCGCGGGTTTATCAAAAGAGAAGCTCTAGTGATTGCTTTCATTAATGCTATGTTTTGTCAAAGTCTTCAATGTGAATTATCTATCTAGTATGGACAGAAAAAGCCTTACAGTGCCCAAAAGGACTAGTTATGTATTAGCACATTAGCTGTCTTGGATTCTATAGACTGTACTGGGGTGAACAGTCCTATCAACTTAAAAATTGACTTCCCCTTTCAATAGGGTCTTAGCTCTTTGTTCCTTTAAATTCAAACCTAGGTCTTTTTATATTCGTTACCAGAAAAGTATAGATCTAAGTGTATCCTAAATGCAATTTTGAAAACCTGCATAGTAGAAATCTAAAATTTCTAAAGAAAGGAGACAAAAGTTTATTGATTAAACCCAATTATAGAGTAAGGTTCATAATAAAACTCAATATTGATCTGTGGGCATGATGCTAACATAATCAGTCACATTTAGAAATTTAGCCCCAGATCATATTGATCCATGTCAAGTCCAACTTTCAGCTGTATTTGTGGATGGGAGAATTATTTAATTCAAGCTGAAGGATCTGCAACATCACATCCTGGAAAGATGCAGAAACTAATTCATATCACTTGGCTTTGCATTGTCAAAGCAAGAGTCACATCCATGTGACAGATTTCACCAAGGTGGATGCAGCAAATAAACAGTATGACAATATGTCGATGGTGTAAGGTACAAGATCTTCATCCCAGAGAACAGCAGCAAGTATTTTTAATGGTTGAAAGATCTGTAGCATATGTAATTACATAGATTAGCATTATTTCCATGAGCATTTGACTAGTCTATCATTATTGACAAACCTAGCTTATATTTTTGACAAAGGTAAATGAAATGGTCTCTCTTAATTAGTGCAATTAAACTGTATTTAAACAGATTAATTCAAAGATAAACAACTGATATCAATACGTTTCTGAAAGTACTGAACAATATGTGAAGTTATCTAGAGTTTCCAAAATGACCACAAACAGATAAAACTCTTTCAAACCCATTATGTTTAATGTGTGATGATTTCTACATTTCTTATAAGTTTTCCTTCTTATAAGAATATCTGGTTTATCACGACACTATTTATAGTAAGGGAGATGACAAAAAGGAAAAACTATTAATATTTCTTTCTGCCATTGGTATCATCTACAAATTATATAGAGCTGAATCTTTCTTAAACTAACTGCCTGGATTTTTTTCTCTGGTTAATCACACAAACATAAAAGATGCCCCTTTTTAAAAAGAGAAGCTGTAAGTACTGACAAGCAATTAAGTATTCTGAAATCCAGGAGGCTGGATATTGCAAAAGAAACAGATTCAACATACTGATACAGTATCCATATGATCAGTATGTGTAAGGTGACCTATTGAAAACAATACAGCTTGTGAAAGCAGAATCTGATATGACATAACTTGGACAAAATAAGCAAAAGTATTTATTTAAAAATATACATATTTGCTAGAGTTAATTCTACATAAAGATCCATGACTTTCCCATCTTTCTAAGTGAATCAAGCAGTACAAAAAACATTGTCAAATAGTAACAGAAGATCTGCTACCAAATATATTTTGGCAACAGAAAAACAACTAAAAACTTACCTTTCCCAGCTGTAGGCAAGCAGGAAATAACAGAAAAAAGGTCTAGTGTAATACATTGCATTTTTGTTTATTGTTTTGATATACATACGAGGTAACTGGTAAGTATTTTGAAACAAAATGGATTTTTAAACAAAAGTATAAACTTGAACAAAGTTTATGAGGAATTTATAAATGTTACATGACCATGATGAAAAAAATTACCACTCTATTTTTAAAAATTGTTAGAGTGATTGTATTTTTCAAATTCCTGCATAAATGAGCTTTAGCTGTCCTGTTCAAGCAACATGCAAATGCAGAAGACATAAAGAGTCCCATATTATGATATAGAGTTAATAAAAAAATACAAATCCATTATTATCTCTATGTTTTCTCAATCTTGAAAAATATTGAGAAGATGTTTGGGGAGAGCTTTAAAGCAGTAATATTTCTTCTGCGTTTTCACAATTAGTTTTTTCTTCCCTTTTTGATGGAATTTGTTGTCCTGCTTTTCAATTTGCCTTTATCTCAAAATCATTGTTTTGGCTTCTACTTACATGTTTCACTGCCTGTTTCAGGTTGTGTATTTATTTAATCTTTCAGAAACTGTTAATGAAAAAACTATGCTTTTTTTTGGATCAAGATAGGAAAAATAAATATATTTTCAAACGATGGTAAAAACACAAAACCTATTGCAAGAGTTCTAGCAAATTCTTCAGGTGTTCTTTTAGACAAGAATAATAATTTTGCAGAATATAATCCTAAATATGCCTGTTGCTGTCTTTGCAAGAAACTTCCAATTTCAGTCCATCTGCAAAGGCTATGAAAATCATCTCATGCCCAGTGACTCAGTAGAGTTGACCGAATTAAGACTACCAAGAATTTCATGTTTATAGCACATTCTCAAGTAGTTCATAGTATCTGTAGACATCATCTCTGCCCTGTTCCAGCCCAGAAGCAAACACACATTTTCTGCAGCATTTACTTTGTGCTCGGGTGAACTACAAGAACTGGCATTGCAAAGTGGTGACCTCCTCCCTTTTGTGGTTCTCAGTGACACCCTTGCTTGAGTTTAAGCATTGTGGAAACAATCTGAACTCGTTCAGGCAGGCAGGAAAGAAGAGCAGGTAGAGGCAAGAAATTTAGTATTGTAGGGATTAAAAAGATTTAAAGACTAGGAGTAGCAGGGTAAGAACTATGACTGATCCAGAAGGGGCTGGAACTGGTTGGAAAAGACAGTGGCAAGACATGCATTACATTCCTTCAAGTGCCACTCCAGACAGATAGTGACAGCTTACATTGGAAACATTTTGGCTCCTGATCATTGACCAGGACTCCAAAGTGCTACATGCTTAGAAACACAGGTCAAAGAGACAATCTATGACCCCAGAACATTATAATTTAGATATCGGGCCATGAAATCACTGCTGCAGAGGAAGTGGTAGAGAATGAGAAAGCAGCTGGCCCAAACAGACTGTCAGGCTGGGGATACCACACTGACCAATACTGGATTGCCAGTATTTTGCTGAAGGACAGATTTGAAGAGGATAGTAGAAAATCTTTATATGTTTTTGAGTAGTACACGAGAAGAGCATAAAGGGGACTTACTGAATGCCTAAGGTGGTAGAGGCCAGTGTTAACATTTTCTTTCTAAAAGGGAGATGGGAGTAGTTGGAGGCAAACAGGAAACAGACATAAAAGAGAATGGGGGAACATGCAGGGAGATTGGAGTTACTCTACTCTTCCAGGTGGCAGAGGGTAAGATGGAAATAAAGCCACCACACCTGCTGAGAAAACTACATCAGATGAAAAAATATATTTGTTTGTTTCTAAAAATTTTAATTAATTGAACGTACAGATGCAAACATCAGAGAACTATTTTAAAAGAACTGCATTACAAGAATATTAAAAATTATTCCAAAACTGAGCAACGCCACCGTAAGTTTAAGCAGTGGTATTTCTTGTGTGTATGTCTTAGAACACCAGTATTAATATTAATCATATTCTGGTTTTTGCATAGAGTCTCTAATGTAGCCAGTTCAAAGACTGAGAGTGATACAAATAACATTTAAAACCCCCATGAAGTTCATAATTTATTCCCACATTATTAAACTGTGATAGAAATTTTAAAGCACTTATCATTGGTATATGCAAATACATTGAAAATGTTCATATTATATTTTCATTACTAACTCCAAAGTATTAATTCATTTGGCAAATTGCCTGCATTTTCTGCTTGACTGCACAACACTGATGGCTCTGCTTGCATGATTTAAATGCCCACACAAGTTTCCTCCGTGGCAGTCTCTTGGTCAGATGGATGTTTCATTTGCAAATTCTTCAACTTTGCTGTCACTGGATTGGTGTTTTGTAACACCAATGCATGGCCTATGTATTTGACTTCCTTTGCTACCCATTGCTACTTAAGAAATAAGATCTGATGTTCTGTACATGGGCTCTAAACAGTATTTTTATGACAACAGTTATAATCGGTCTCTGCAAATTGTCACATTATTTTTGTGAGCTGTTTTGATGTGACATGATTCCAAAAAAGAGATGAAGACCAAATGATTTCTCACCTAACTTGGTTTTTCAGTATCTGACTCTCTCTTTTCTTCTCTGCAAATATTTTCACAAAGAGACCATTTCTGAACTCAAGTGTGTAGGATCAGAATGATGTTTGACTTTATATTTGTTGATTAAGACATGACAATCCCCTGATGTGCTGCTGTTAACTCCTGTGTTATGACCAAGTTATTATCAGTGTTCAGCACTTCAGGAGCCTTTTCAACTATATGAATACATCTCTTAATATGCTGCTCATTAAGAAAGGGATCACTTCCCACACCTTTATGTGACTCAGTTGAATCTATTTTTCATTGGTGCTTTTGCTGAAACATTAATGACCTTGACAAACTTCTGTCTTTTCTATAAACATCCGTACTTAGATACTCTGTTCTTTGTATTCAACATGCTTTTGCAGAGTGGAACTGGAGATCAGTCTCTTTTTCTTGATCAGTGCTGACATTAGCCTGTCTACTACAAAACTGCAATACCAAGTTACTTAGAAATGAAGAAGTTGGCTAGTATGCATTTTAAAAGTTTGACAGATGCAATGGTAGTTTGATTCCAGTGCCGCACCAAAATGTTTGTTTGTCTCATTGGTAGTATAGAATACCAAGTTTCTTCTAAATTACCTACATGAATGATACTAAATTGCTACACAGCATCAACAGGAAGAGCCTCTACATTCAGTTAGAGATCTTTAGGCTGGCCTTCTGGAGTGCTGCTGCTGTGCACACACAAAAGTAACATTTCTATTTTCTCCATTTGTGATAATAGCTGTAAAGATCAGGCAGACCCTGGCTGTCCTATTATAATCACATCTAGTTTCTTTTCACAAGTTCCTGATGTGTTTGCTTTGATCTAGATTTGAGGTGGCTGGATTTTATTCATGTCATTTTAAGCACTCTTTTGCATAAGGAATTATCTTATGTGGAACCAAGTACCAGTAACCGCAAAAAAAGACAGCCCACGGTATACAAAGGGAGTCTCTTTCCTTTCTACTACTTTCTTTTATACAAAAGGAGTTCCTGGTATAGATCACAGGAATAACTCTACCCCTTAATAACCCTTAAATAACCCTTAAAAGTTTTGAACTTGAGAATATAGAAAACAGCAAGGGCTGTGAAAACAAAGTATTGTTTATTATTATTTACACAAATCACTTGACTAAAAACATTAAATGTTTAAGGAAAAGTTTGCATTTAACAAATGTCACTTCCAGCTAATAATGTAAGCTTAACTTTGGAAGATGCAATTTTGTCTACAAGGTAATGGAAAATGGAAACGTTAGTATGCATTACTAGCAAAGAACTAACCTCAATACTGCTAGGTATGTGGCATATTAATCATCATCTGATGTTTTAATTTCTTAAATGACCACTTTCAATTGTTTTTCGTATCTATCAAGAAAATTTCAGGATGACAGAAGATATTTTATAAACACAATACAGAAAAACATTGAAAGCTATCTCCTTAAGCTGACTTTTTTCTACATCCTTCAGTTTTAAACATATTTAAATTTTCTTCACACAGTGAACTCCCACTACCCAGCCCAGATCCAGATAACTGGAAGGAGGTGAGCAGAAGCACTCCTTGGCTGTTGCTCCACTTTTGCTTTTGCAACACTACTTCCATCCCACAAAATACTTCACTTTAATGCCTCTGTCAGGAATGGTTACTTCACAAATTGCTTCAGATTAATTCCCTTCCACATTGTTTCAGATTAAACACAGATATCAGTGCTTTTGTGAGAGTAATTTTTTTTTTCAATGATCTTGACAACCTAGTCAGGATTTTAGATAAATATTACTGAGTTTAATAAGCACATTTTACATTTCTTCTAACAGCAAAATGATATAAGATTATAGGATGAATGGATGGCTGTGAGACTGAGTGATAGCAGGACTAAGGGAGGAGACTGGGTTTGGGTCAACCTGCTGCAGACTTCAGACATTAAACCAAGTTTAGTCTAAAACATACATCTCCCTTCTGTCACTCTACATGTACAGGTATATGATAATGAAGAAGGATTATTGTATACAGTTGTATAACATTGCAAAAATCCAATGGCTACTACAAAAATCCTTGGATTGCACTCAGCCACCATAACAACAACAAAAAAATGCATATATGCTTCCTATGTGCAGATACATGACATGAAAGAATACTTTGAAAGAGACTATATGAAAATCTAAAGATACATTTAATATATGCTATCTACCTTAATTTTCTCTGAAACAATATTTTCCTCAAAGAAAGATGAGGAAAACTTGAATAATTTTGAAAAGTTTTTTATACATAGTTTAATATTACACTGTGTACTGAAAAAATCCAGCAGTCTCTCTAGTGCCTTTCAGCTCACAAGATACCATCTGCATAGCAATTTTTAGATAACTAATACATACAATGCATGATAAAGCTGACCTAAATCTATAAAAGTTCTGAGAATAGATTGATGCTTTTCTATTCAACGCTACACTGGCTGGCTAATGAAAAAATGACCAAACACCGTCTCCATGGTAATATGTTGGTCAATTGTAATGAACATGAAACTAATTACTGTATTTTCATGGATTATAATAATGACCTGCAAGTCAGGATTTCCCTTGCTGCTAATAAGAATCTGAGTTAAAGAGCTTCTGGCTAACAACAAACTGCTAGGCACGTTTGCCTAGTGAATAAGTTCTGCTTAATTAAACTTCATTGAGGGACCTGCTACACATTTTAACAGCTAAAACCAAAACCAAAGCAACAAAAGAAAATGAAAGACAACTTACAAAGTGGGGATATATCTGTGACATTGCCTCCTTTAGGATTCATCTTCTGAGCTTGACTTGCAGGAACAGGCTTATACGACTGACCCGTGGCTCTGTACATAGCTTGAACCCAGAGAATTCTATCCTGCTCATCATCACTGGCAAATATCACAGTATCACCTTCTTTAACAGCATTGAAAAACATTCGACCACCCTGAAGACCTGAAGCAGTAAATAAGAAGGTAATCTTGATAAATGCATGTTACTTCTTAGTCACCATCAGTGTTTATTACATTATTGGTTTTACTCTGAATATGTATGTATGGAGGAGTGTGTGAAAACATTTTATAGGTATTTAGGATCTAAAAATAAGATAAAATCTAGAGCTATAAGGATCAAATGGTACCACATAAGTAGAATAAATATATAAGTTACAGGAGTAAATATTTACATGACTCTACTTCCAATTCAGCTTCAGTTCATTTCTCATTCATCTTCTCTGTGTCATATGCTATTTTGCATTTCTGTAATGTATCTTCCTTCCTGGCAGTATTTTCCTAGATGGAATACCCTGTCAACTTTATTTCTTATTGAACAGAGACAGCTCCATACCTCTTATCACTGCTGCTGTTCCTTCCTTAGTAGTTTTTCTCACTCCAGTATTTTTCTGTGAGACCACGTAATGAGAACAGCAATACGGTCAATGTGGCTGAGCCAGGGATTTCTTTATGACAGAATTGTTTGAATTGTTTTGTTTTTCCAAACACATTCTGAGACTGTTTGCCTTCTCGATTATTCTAAACATTGAGCCAACATTTCCTAAGATCAATCTTCAATATTTCAGATACCTTCTAATTTTATAACCCTCCACTGTATGGGTAGAACTGTTTTTCTCTGCATGTGTAACTTTGCTTTTTTCTGCCATTTTAATACTAACTTGTGCAGATTTTTCTGATACCGCCAAATTTATTTTTTATTACTATGAGCAATTTGTCTTTCACAAGCACTGTCATCATTTGCCTTCCTTTCTATGCTATTTATGAATATACTTCACAGTACACTGCCGCATGTCACCACCATCAAAAACAGAAAAGAGAAATAGTGACTAGAATTCATAAGTTTTTCCTCGTATTATATGTGGTCTTTCAATGGTTCAGGAAACTTTAGTGTAAAGTTCATTAGTCTTACAACAAGCTTCCTTCTAAAAGGATGATTTTTCATATCAGAATGTCCTAGTAGAATAATTGCCAAAGAACCTTGGTTTTTTTTGGTGCTAGATCAAAACGATCAAATTGAATCAGCTGTTTTACACATATATCGTGCCTCAGTATCACATTTCAAAATCATGAAAAGTACCTGTGTGAGGAGCTGTATAATCCACAGTGTATCCTTCGAGTTGCATCAGTTCCTGAGGCTCAGATTTCTTTTCTCTGTAACTGCACATTGCAAATGTGTATTGGCTAACCTGGATAAGAAAGTACTTCTTAATTGGTGATTATATTCCAGAAATATATAACAAAGGTACCATGGTTTAAATTAGTGTTCAGTTGCACTGAAAAAATAACAGTTTTTTTTTTCCTCCAGAAATATTAACAGTGTAAAACTTTGTATTCTTTCCTCTTTCTGCCAAAATGAAGGAAAGAAACAAACCACAGCCATAAACACATCTCTCTGCAGTTTCCTGATATACAATGCATTTTGGGTTGTTGCTTTATGAGAAATTGAAGGGGAGCCATTTAGGTTCTTATAGGGAAAATACTTGGTATTGTGCTTCTCAGTCTACTGTAAAAGAAAAAAATGTAATATATTCTAAGAAACTGAAAAAAACCCCAACTGTTTGCAGAAGGAGTGCCACAATTATCAATAAACTGGAAAAAGGAATACATAATCTGGCCATTTCTAGTACAAGATGGAAGCACCAGAACCTTCAGTTTGATTTTGGTAACTTTTGCACCTGTGTTCTCACCCATCTCTGGGTTGCTTGGCTCACTAGATACAGCACTGTGTAGGCCAGGTAGCCTGCAGCTGGCATGAACAACATTAATTACTTCTCATCAAGTACAATTATTAAAAAAATAATAAAGCAATAAGAAAAGAATCCATCACCATCACCAGGTTATAGACTCTGTAGACAAAATAGAAAACAATAAGGAGAGCTGAGGAAAAAGTGACTGGAAAGATAAAGAAAGAAATGTAACAGTTGGGAGGGAAAAAGCTGAATCGCTGAAACAAAATGAGGTGTTCCCAGCCTTAAATGAAGAGCTGGGAAGATTATAAGAGGGTGAGCAGAAGAAAGACTGTGTGAATCTGTGAACACTTGAAACTTAGGGAAACTGAATGTATATGTACCTTTGAAACGCTCATCTCCAAAGACTGTAGGATACCTGGCCAACAGACTTGTTTTGAACGACAATATTATTTCTCAGATTTGTAAAATTTATGGATAGGCAAGGACTCATCTGAGAGATGATGGACCATCTTTATTTTTGCTGCTGATTGCTCAGCTAATTGTTATCTAGAATTACTTCTTAGGCTACAACTTCAGGAATGATCCTTTTTGAAGTAAAATTTGGACAGCTGATTTCAGTTTCATTCATATATTTGATGGTGCTGTACCTTTATTCTCTGTAAAAGATTGATGCTTTTTAAAAATAAGGATGAAATGTGTGATTATTATATGCATAATGCTCTAAAAATATTTCATTATTTAAATTATTGGGGCTTTTTTGAAACAGGACTATGCTGTGCTATGCGTATGCAGTGCATGGTGACTGACTATCCCCTGCCACAGCCTGTACAAGCAATAGGAACAGCTCTCTCCACAAAATGGCCATGAGGCCTCAAGTGCCAAACTGATGTCTCCAGAACCACGGCAGAAGTCTACAGGGCGGAGCAATTAAACATAGGTATTCAAGTATAATTAATATATTAGTTAAGCAAAGGCAGTTGTATAGGAGGAGATAAGAATTTGAGAGACACTGTCAGGCGACTAAAACTGTGTGCCAGCTTTCCACATCAGATTTGGTACATTCGCTTAAGGAGGCTGTACCAAGACCAGACTAAATATACATAAACACAAAAAACCCAATCTAACCCGTCCAGAAAATCAGATTTTCAGGTTAGTAGGGTCTCTTACAAGCAGCCAGCCCATCCTTCAGCATGACAGGCACGGCAGAATTTCACCTCACTCTTTGTGCATTGAGTCCACAGTTTTGCTTTCATTCATAGCACATGTATTTTAGAAAATAAATATATTTTGGTTTAAAGATTTTAAATTATCCCTAGGCTGGCAGGGCAGGGCTTTGAAGGTAGGGTGTAGCCAGGACTGGGGCAGCCAGGAGCACTGGGGTAGTCTGCCCCAAACCCAGCACCAGCCACTAGGCATGGGCCAAGGCTGGACCTTGGATATGGGGAGCTGGAGACCAGCCCTTCTGTGGCATCAGTGGGGCTGGGGATGATGGCCCCGGGAGGCTGGAATGGGGTGCTGGACTGTGGACAGGGACAGTCAAGGCTGGTGGTCCCCTTGGGACCCTGACACAGGACTCATCCTCTATGCCACACCATCCGCTCTAGGCCTGGCAGCAATATCACCTTGGTCACTGCCTGGTATTTCCCTGTTTATATTCCCAAGAACCATATTTGCCCTTATGCACAAGCATGGAGGGAGCTGTTGGTTAGTCACACACCTCTAAATCCTTTGCAATTAGCATCATATTTCATGAGAGGTTTGTTCTCTTTTCTTGTAAACCTACAGTTTTAATTTTTGATACCTGGCACTGCAGTAAAAAAAAAAATTCAATTATTCTACTTGGTTGAATTAAATAAACTGGCAAGCACCCACATCCATGTCTCACATTTTTATGCCAACAATTCCATATAATAACACTGTACAGGCAATGTGAGCCATCAAAAGGGAAGCTAGCAGACACTAATTGTGGAAATAGGATGCACATTTTTTTCATATTTCTTCAGCCACTCTATGTTTCTGAAGATAAGCTTGTGGAAGGTCTGGGCTATGTGTCTTCATTTTTTAACCTTACATCTATAACAAGACAGACATTACAGTCCTGTTGATTTTACTCTTTCAAATGTATTTCAAGTGCATGCTCTTATTTTTAAAAGAATAATCAGTCACAATCAGTGACTTCATCTTTTTGTTGAAAATGAGAAATTTTAAAGTCTCTTCACCAAAGAAACAGATACAAAAACACCAGAAAACTTTGCCGGGGGAAAAGAAAGTCCCAACAAAATAAAGAAATACAGAACTTGACTCATTTATTTACACTTGCAATCTCTTAAACCCTTTTTCTTATGGTTATCAGTGGCTGCTATCACTTATTACAGAAAGAATCACCAGCACAATCTGAAATTACACACACTTTTTAATATATGTCTATGACTGGGTTTAAGTTAATGGAGCTGTAATTAGCTTTGCCTTAGAATTCAGCAAATTAGCATAAATACTTCATAGAGTACTTTTGGTACTCGCAAGTCAGGGCTATGTACGACACATTCTCAGACAAAAACAAAATTAAGCCATCTTCTTGAATGGTAATCTTGACAAAAGAAAAGGCAATCCTCTTCCTACAACTGCATTTACCTGAATTTCACTAATTTCCAGATGTCCAAACACCTGACTACCAGTTGTTCCACCTATTTTGTAACAAAGTGGAAAAGCAACAACCTGTGCATGTATGACAGACAGGCACAGAAATGTGAACGTGACTTATGAGCAGTGTTACCAGCGGATGTCCCCATGGGGCACAAAGACCCTGTTTAATGTGCTGGGAGGAAGTGTTACTGCAAACCTGGAGGCTGACTCTGTGGTGTCTGCTACAGGGCTTCACTGGGCAGCCCACTCCAGGAGTTCAGCAGCAAGAATTAGCCTGCGTGGTTGGCATGTTTAGAAAAAAATTATCCATGAAACAAAAGACTGACTTTTCAAACATTAGAACAAATGAAATTAAAATGACAGAAGTGAATCTGCATTCTGATTACTGGAGAAAGATATTATCAGACAGTAAATGAAGTAAAACACAGCAGGTCCAGCTGAGGCTTTTCACCAAACATGTTATGTCCCTGCCTTTTTCTGGTTTTAAATGAATAACCTTTTAGAGAAATGACTGGATGGCAAAGGATAAAAAACAAATATAATGAAGAGGCTAACATTTTCAGATTCTATAACCTTCCTGTAACACTGATCTGTTCTTTCAGAAACCACTAACAACTTCTAATATGTGCAGCAATAATGAAGGTGCACATTACTCACATCACACTCCTAAAAATCAACATTATTCTTCTAATGTCATAGCCGAGTTAAATTTGCAAAGTCTGTGTAAATCATATCGATAGCATCTGCCTTAGAACTGAATTTCATGGCCTTCATATTTTGCTACGTAAGCTAAAAGTTAATCTATAAAGGAAGACTTGTCAATGTGTCAATAATATATCAATACAACAGACTAGTTAATTAATGAATGCTTATTTCACATGTATTGACTATTGTCAGTGTACGTATCACAGCTGGACTACATAAATGAGCCAGAGCTGCCTGGACCGTAAATATTGATTTAACATGGTAATTTTTATATAGTTTTCTTGAACTGATAGCTGTTTTAAAATAAAATATATTACTAAATCCCATCACAGTTGGAAAATTCCTGTAATATTCTCCTCCAGTATTTCAATTTCAGCATAGAGAGTGGAAGACAGTTAAAATTAACTTGACTGGAATAAACAGGTCTCCCAGATGATGGTTCCATATCACACTCACATAAAGACTATGTATCTCTTAGGTGTACATTTAAAAATCAGATGACACCTGTGTCTTAGAGGAAAAGAACAAGTTCTTTGCTTTTGTGAAAGGGGTGATAAGTAGGACGAGTGTTAAAGTAAAGCATGAAGGACAAGGCAACATGTAGACTTTCTTTTTTTTTTTCTCTGCAACTTTAAAAAATTTTCTCTTCACATCCATGCCTTATATAGAGATCTTCCCATCACTGACAAATAGTCACAAAACGTCCTCCTCTCTTCACAACGGACCTTGGTAAAATCAGAACCCAAATGACATCTGTAAACTTTCTAACTTTTTTAACCTTATAAGCATTACTCACTGATTATCAATATGCAAGCCAATTCCCATAGAAGCCAGCAAAAACACCATACTGACATCAAGCTCAGCAAGAATGATATGCAAATACTCTTGGCTTTTAACTTTACTTTAATAAAGAACTTGTTCAGTGATTTTCTTTTACATCCTTACAATTTTCATAATTTAAGAGTAGGAAGAGACCAGGTGAGTGTGACTGACAGTGATAAAGGAATTAGGCTTTCTGCAAAGTAGTTTAAGAAGGTTTAGTTCTTAAAAAAAAACTCACTAACAGGTTTCAACCTTTGTATGACATTTATGGAGACTCAGATTTTAAGAGTTTTCTGTCAATAAAACAAAGGATGCAGAACAGTATTTCCTGTACTTAAATTAATTAAACAGTAAGTACAATCCTTTTTGTGAAATATGACTTTATTTTAACTGAAGTGCTGGTGAAAAGCTGTCAGCAGACTATTACAGTGTCACAGAAGTTTCCTTCAGAAGCTTCTAGGTTTCAGTTGAAACATTGCTCAGTGTAGGAACCCATTTATATATATGCAAAACTTGGTAATGCTTCAGTTTACTAAGTATGTAAATTACAAAAACTAATAAGAAGCTTGGAGTAGTACTGCATACGTTGCCTGAAGATACTGATTTATGAATGGCTCCAAAAATCATACATAATTCATAGTCCAAGAATTCTTTTTATTGAAATTTCATGGCAGACTACTAACCTGAACAAGAACAAAGTAGCGTTTTTTCCACCGCTTCCAAACCTTCTGTCCTAGAGCATACAAATATCTGCAAAGGAAATAATAAAGGGAGTATTTTTCCATCAGTATGAAGCATGACATTAGGAGGACCCAATACAAATTTGTGTATTAATTTGCTCTACCTATTGAGCTGCTTCTTCAGTGTTGTCACATTTAAGAAGTTGTTTTTTTCTTCTATTTACTCATATCATAAAAATGCAAAGACACATCCCTTTTCACTCAAAACAACACAAAAAGCAGAAACAAATGACCTCATATTTAGGAAGACTAACCACTTACATTTCACCAATTGTGTCCGAAAAATAGAAAAAATGGTTTAAAGTAGAACACTTTTGACTACACAGAAATACTGAATGTTAGAAAAGTTAAACTCCCCAACAGCTTTTATCCTGTTTGGTTTCTACAGATTTGCTAGTGTTCATTTAGTCTGTGAGAAGTCAGTCACAGTGTCAGTTTGGTAAAATGCTCACATAACACAATGTCAGCAGACACACAAGATTAAATTTTTTTTCCAGAGTAAACTAGAATCTAATTTCCTAAACAGAAGCACTTCACTATAAAGACTCTTAGATTACAACAACTCCTTGTCACCTTGGCAATTTCCAGGCTTTGAATCAGATCATGTAATGAGAAGTATCAACCAGTGAGATGAGAAAACCACAGATGCTGATACTCTTTGGTGGTAGAGGGAGCACACTCATTACCCAAGAAATTGCAGCAAGTTTTCTGGCATTATAGTGACTTTTTTTTTCTGTCACTGTGATCATGTTGCACTGTTGTTAATAAAGACAGCAAGAAGAAAAGGATGAGCTGTGGGATTGTAAGCAAGAGCCTATGAGTGGTAAGGATCTGATGCTTAAGACCTGTCAAGAGAGCAAAATACTACCCAAGAGCTGTCCCTTCTGGCTGGCCAGATTCTGTCAAGGGCATCTCATACAACGAGGTTGGTCAAAGGCAGAACAACAACCGTTCAGACCAATGAATTCTGGCTTAACGGGGCACTCTCCAGGGCATGCTGGTACATATATTATGAAGAAATAATAACTAGGATGGGAATGGTTGGTTGGATGATTGATAGATGAACAGGAGCCTCTCTGGTAAGAGGATAAGGTCTCCTGCTTTCTGATCACTTCTGTGGCTTTGCTGCCCGATACATTTGTAACTGAGCTAAAAAACAGAGCAATGAACCAACATCTTACCTGAAATGGGCAAACACAGAAGGGGCAAAACCTTTTTACAACTGTCCTAGGCGTAAACTCAAGCACATTCTTTCCCACATTAGTCATCACAAAGGACAAATTTGTGTCCAAAATGAATGTTCAACATAATGCTTATTAACCATGATGGTTTGTCAGATTAAGTAGTGGTTCCCTTGTTATTACAACACCAACATTTGCCCTTCTTCAGCTTCTGTTACACTTGTGTTGAAGCTCTGACTCACTTGGTTACTCTGCTTTTTATTTGTATGAGGGAGGAAAAAATTGGCTTTGTGTACACAATTACCAGGCTTCATGTTCTCACAGGAAAATGTGAGAAAATGAGCAACCCAAACTTAGAAACACCAAGTTAATTATTTTTCAGAATTAATGGTGTTAATGTTTTCTTTTTCTTAATTTCCTTTTCAATTTAATTCTATTCTGAGACTGGTACAGAAAGGTGCTTTTAAAAAAAGAGGTCTCAAAAGAACATTTGCCATAGGGAAAAGTGGGCTGCTTTTTAAATTACTTTTCATGTAAGATATACCACGTACAGGCAGAACTAACACAAGATACAGTAAATTCAAAAATAAAAAATAAGAAAGCATACAAAAAGAAATTAAATAGCAATGTGCACTTTTATTCCGCCTACAAATTACTTCCAACTAAGGTGTTAAATAAGAGTCTCCTTCGGAAACAAAAGAGTGGAACATTAACTATCTCACTTTAAAATCTGCTGGTCTTACATAAGAGTAGGTAACAAAGGAAAATAGCTTTCATGACACAAAGATTTCATGACACATGGATTTAGTGTAGAAATGCAAAGCTTTATGTTGCCTGATTTTACAAATCACTATAAACACGCAGTTATAATCTTATGTTATTAATCCCTCTTCCAGTGCCATCTCTAATGGTGACAGCTTTTTTCTAATGTAGAAAGTTTCAGCCGTTTACAGGGGGTATCTCCTGTGCTCATCTTAAGTGTGCATGCTCCTGAAAGATAAAGAGATTAATTCTTACTCAAGAGTCTAACATTTACACCTGGAAGGACCCAAACATTCTAGACTTCTAGAATCCTCTTTGAACTTCTTTTTCTGTAGAAACTGCAGGTGATGCCTAGAACAGAAAAAAATCTCCAATAGTCAGTTTGCAGAATTAAATGAGACTTGGGTTTCTCAGCTGGAGCAGAAATTACTAGGTTAACAGACTCAGAAATCAGCTAAGTCCTAGAGCTAAGCTGAGGATTGTTTTATTTTTAAGATGGGGAATTGCATAATTTTTCATGGGTCTCAGTTGAAGAATGTTTTGTTTTTAAGATGGGGAATTGCATTATTTTTCATGAGTCTCAGGTAAATGTCAGTACCACAAACCAGAACAGACCCTCACAATCATGAACTCACACAATTGCAGCCTGCTGTTTCTCTACCCATACGTGTAGCTGTATTCACCTATCTGTTCCACTCACTCTCCCCATCCAAAAAAATGTGCACAAGATGCACAGCATCAATTGTTCAGACTATTTTAAGCAGGAACAAAAAACATAGAACAGCCATTCATTCAAATACTTTACCTTTCTTCAGGTAAAATATTATGTTCAATACAAAGAAGAAACTGATATTCAGAAGAAGCCAATTCCATATTTCTAAACATTAACCACACCATTAGCTTCAATTTTTCTCACTCTAATTCGGGTTCCAAAGTTGGGATCATCTAAAATAATTCTTGAATTATTACAGTTCAGTCATACACAAGGAAGGAAGACGCTGAAATACTTCTATATCTAACACAACAATAGTAATTACTTAGATTTATTTTGACTTTTCTGTAAGATCATGTTTTGAGAATATTTAATAAATAGACTGACAAGAAGCTCAGAAAGATTGGGATTTTGATGTACTTTGAAACATATTCAGATAGCAGACTTTTATTCTGTAAAAATATATTAATATAATAAATGAGATATACACACATAATTTCTGTCTGTACATATGCACATTAGAAAGAATATTTACAGTTTGTGTGTACATTTGTGGTTGCCTTCTTCAGTGTTTTGATATTACTCACATAATTTCCAGTAACTTAAGACTAATACACCTGTTTTTATACAGCACATAGAAAACAGGACCTTGATCAAACATTTTGAGTATTTAAGTGTGACCCCAGTGTGAAGATTTTCTAGCAGTTTTGTAGTAATATGAAAATGCAACCAAATGTACAAACTCTGCAATCACTTTTTTTAGACTTTTTCTCTTAAAAACAGTTCTGCAATCTTCTTTTCTTCAACATTATTTAATACTGCTTTTTTCTCTTCATTCACTCCCAAATAAAAAACTAAAAATTTGATTTGCATGAAGCCACAGATTTACATGATTATACTTCACAATGCTTATAATATGGTACCAAAAAAACCCCATTTAATACTTAAAGTTAATTTTCCTGGAAAAAAAGTAAAAATACAAGAAATTACTTTTCCACTACAAAACACAGAAAGACCTGGATGAAAACATTTTATACATCATCTCATCACAGTCAATACAATCTTCTTCTCCAGAAACGGAACAAACAAACAAACAAAATGAACATCCATTTTCTTTAAAAAGTCTGGGCATCCCTATTTTGTAAATACATAAATGTTGAATAGCTTTCAAAGTATATTTCCTTTTGCTACCAAAACACAAAACCACACTGCTAAATATTATAGTTTAGTTTCAATTATGTGATGGCATACACAGGAAAGAAGATGGCAGCTTATTTGCTCTAAGTCCTCACCTCACTGGAAGACTGCAGGGTTTTATTTTTTGATGAAAAAAAAAAAGCACTAATGAATAGCTGAAAAACATAATTTTGTGTGGAATACTGGAGCTATTCACTGATGGAGAAATGAGAATGGACTTATTACTTTTACAGAGATCATTTTTAGACCAGCCTTTTTATTCTAAGGAATGAAGCAATCTATCTACATCTTGAATGATAAATTCTCTACTTGTAAAAGGCTTCATTTATCACAAACAATGAAAAAAATATAGAAAGAAAAATCAATACATGTAGCAGTTTAGTCCAGCAAAGGCCTTTCTTAAAGAGAAACCTCAGTCAAGGTTGAAAGAGCAATTAATGCAGTCTCAAAAATCTGGGCCACTCTGATAGAGTTCGGTTAACATGTGGCAGAAGTAATCATCCACTTGTGAAAATGATTTTCAGTTCATTCTCAAACACCTTTCAGACACTCATGATCCCATTTAACTGACAACAATACAGGCTATCCGTGGGCATCATTGCATTCGCTGAGAGAGCCAATGGAGACCAAATGCCCACAGGCACTTTCAGTCATCCCCGTGCCTTGCATAAAAGGAATCTTCCTAGCACTGCATTCCTTCTTTTATTTAACCCCGAAAGATTAAGAAATTTTTTTGTCTTCAGTTGAGGATGAGAGAGAAAACTGATTCAAGACAACAATATGACCTAGGTCATAAGAAACCTAGATGTAAACATTCTCAGATTCATTTTAGTACTTTCTGTGCTCTTGAGAAAGAGAACTAAATAAGCCTTCAACAGATGGAACGAAAAAAAATCAGCCTAAACTACTGTAATTATGCCTGCTAAGGATAAAGAAATGTTGAAGAATGTCAAGTAATACAAACATCACAGCCACAGAAAACAGTTCCATTTATTCCAATTAGTAAGATACTCATAATATGAACAGGAAAATGTGTGGCTTTTTTCCTGATAAACAACTTTTCACTTATAGTATAAATGGTTATTGGTATGCTGGCAGATCAGATATCCCTAGATTCTTTAACAGTGATATTTTACTAAACTCCAGAGTGCTTCAACATTCATGAATATGCATGCTAGTAGTTATGGAACCTGTGAAGTAACTACAATTGCAACTTGAGAATTATTAATCCAATTTATGTCATATCATGAAACCTATTTGGTATGTAAAGTGTAACTGTTTAAGAAGACAGAAGAACATCCTTTAGCCTCAAGAGAATTCCAGCAACAAAATACCTAAATCCTTTAGATGCAACATAAATGTAGAAAGCACTCTAATTCGAATGTAATCTAATTGCAATGTAAATAGGTAATGCAGTACAACAGCAAAACGGTGCTGAGGAGCAGACATCCACACTCTGCTTTTTGATGCAGCTTACTTTGGACTAGCTCTAGTCTCAAACCATGGACAAAATAGCTACCAGTGGTTTGCAGCACATATGGGTACACCCCTGGAGCTCAACTCTTGGTTAAATTTAATCTAAAAAGATAATAAATTGTGAACAGAAAAGCACAGTAAGCAGGAACAACTAAGAGATTGGTTTTCAAAGTGAAAATCTGAACTTAAATGCTGATGTTGATTTAGTATAAAAAGTTTCAATGACATTGCTCTCCCCTAACTGTTCACTTCAGCGGTGGAAACTATTATTTACATTGACAGACCTTAAATAATTCAGAAGCATCTGAGCACCCAGAAGTAGTCAAGTATCCAGCCTACACATCTCTGTGTCACTGGAAGCACATGACACTGCAGTTACATAGAAAAACATGGAAAAACTGATTACAATTTTTCCGGTCAGGGAGTGATATTATTTCTGATCTAGAAAGTCTAAATGAAGGACCTGTTAGTATGAAAGATTTACTTTTGTTTCTAGGTCATACACATCCACTCACGGAAAAAATAAAAAGGTGTTGAAAACTTCAGTGGTGGAGGCCAGTAAAAGCATGAACTCTTTTAGGAATGGTAATTGGTTTTGGTTATCTCTGGGTGGTTACATATTTCATGTATTTCTTTTCACTGGTACTTTTGAATTGATATAATTTTAATTTCATAAAGAATACAGACCTCAGCAAAGCTAATTTTTTTGTAATAAAACATATAAGAAGAACCAGATGCTTACACTTTTCATCCTGAAGATTGTAAATTCTAAGTATTTTCATAACATTTGTTGTCATCATCGTGAATAGGTATTTTAAAGTACTTATGAATTAGCCTAAAGGGTCTGATCTAGCAAAGGCATGAGAAGGTATGTTACACCCGGTATCCTGATTTGTGATTTGAAAAGAAGCACAAAAATTATGACATTGAATCAGTCTAGCACCTTCCTTTAATTTGTGCACACAGAATATGTTTATTCAGAATGCTATGATGTTTTAAAACTAATTTTTAAAATCCTTGACAGTGGGATTTTTTAAAAAATCCCTAAAAGAATTCAATTAAAACCACCATTTAAAAACATCGCCAAAGATTTGAAACAAATCAGTTTACCAAGTCCTCACTTACATAGGATTGTTCCCTTAATAGGAACATTTTGTGACACTTGAGGAGTGCTTTATAAACCAAGCAATTACTCCTTGCAACATGTCCGGTGCAGGAGGTTAGCAATACCACATTAACTTCTGTGGGAGAGAAACCAAAGCGGAAAAGAGCAAGACTGTTCAGAACTTGAGGTCCTTGTGCACCAGAAAAAAACATCCAGGAAAGTCTCACAACAGCCCTTATCTTCCAGACATTGGAAAACGCATTTCAGAAGCCTGTAAAATTGATCAGTCCTTTAACTCCATGTGTCAAAACATGCAACTCATTTATGAATTTAAAAAAGTGAAAAGAAAATATTTCAAAGGGAACCAGCAAATTAAATATGTTTGCCTTTGCAATCCACTATGCCACTTTCAGTGAATATGTTTCCCCTGCACCTTGTATGGATGCAGCGTGCTTGGGGTATATTTCACTTTCAGAACTTTGCAGATTACCCTTTGGAAACATCCTTCTGTTTCCATGGGCTCTACCAGATCCTGAAAGCACAAAGACTCCATATTTAGCCATTGTAATTAGTTGCCTGAAAAGACATACATGAAGGAGGCTTTCTGTACCTAGGCATCATGAAAAGTTGATAATGTGACATTCATGGAAAATGTTTGCCATCTGACAGAAGTATTCATTCTAAAGCACAATTCAGAATAGTAAATCTTAGTTTGTTCTTTTCAGCTAATGCTACGAGGTAAAACTTCTGTGAATCCAATGACAGTGTAGTTGATAACGAACAGAGACTACACTGACTGTAAGATTTCAAAATGTTTGGTATACTTGGCAGAAAACAATTCTTTTTAGTTATGCTACTATAGAGCCATCCAGAATGAAAAGTGCTAGAGCAAAAGTGGGGAAAATGCAGTTACCTTCCTGGAATTCATATACAATCTCCCCATGTTGCAGAAATAAAAAGCTTTTTATCGGGAACTCTGTTATTTTCTTCCAGATTAAAATTTTGACACTTCATGCACTGAAAACCTAAGAATACCACTTCTCTTTCCATCCAACATACAGAAGCAGAAAAACATAATGCTGCTTGCATATCAGTGGTGTGGACTGTCTCCATCACATCTCTAGCACCTTTAAGGAATGTAGGAACAATGCCAGACATTAATTTCCACTCTCACACAGCAATGCAACTGTTATAGTTTGTTTCCATGAACACGAATTAGGTAAATTTCATTGTGCATTTTAGGCATTCCTGGACAGGCTGTAGAAAAAAATATTTAATTGCGTTGAATGTTTGTATATGCAGTCATAATCTGTTCAGAAAGTCCTTGGTCTGCAGATAAGTGGAGTCTGGAAGAGTACTGAGATTACTCTTATAAACTTTCCCAGTCATCTGCTGTTGGCCACAGTGGGAGACGTGATACTGGGTTATATGAATATTTGGTCCAAAACAGCAAGGTTAACCTCATATTCTGATAGAGTCATTCTGCCTCAGGAAACTGAGTGGTGCAGAACAACAACTGTAAGTGATCCTTTCATCAAAAGTTAGAGCAAAAAAAATACTTTTATACTCCTGGCTATCTTTTGATGACAATACAAAGGTAAAAACAAGGAAGAAAGCTTTCATAGTATGACCCAGCCAATCAGTTCTCTGAAAATATCCATTTTTAAGAAACTTTTTATACAGAACACATGTAAAATTTTAAAGATGCCAAAGAAACGAAAAATCTTCTGACTCCATGTCACTTTGTCTCTTTTGAAGAAACTTCTCTCCAAAAGAATGTAGAAGTGGCCACCCAAAAGCCAGGTCTGTACCTTGTTCTCATCAGGGTGTGGAGGGAAGTATTACTGTCTCTAGGAGTTTCTTTATCTAAAAATGGTGTCTCTGTGTTTATAACTTTTTAATGGATTTTGTTTCAATTAATTTCCATAATGTTTTTCTCAAACATTTTAAACTTTCAAAATCTACACCTAGTAGCACAGTTCCACATTTCAGCTACCTGGGCCTGGAAGCAGCTCTTTTGGCTAACTCTGAAACTGCCACTCACTGGTAATATTTAGCAATTGTCTTGTGGCATTGGAAGAGACAGCTTCCAGTGTACAGTAATTTGAATTAGAACCATTAATGTGATTGGATGTTTATCCTTGGAAATGCCACATAGAAGCAAACAATGTAAAAGTGAATTCCACAGGACTTACTCTAGAAAACAACAGAAATGCATCACTGGAAATAACTTTGAGAAAGTTATTTAAGTATTCCTTCATGGAATTCAGGATTTTTAAAATGGATTAATAGAATTAGGAAAAAAAAATTCCTAACATGGTTTTGTTTTGGGTGGTGGTTAGGGAAAAAAAAAAGTGCTATGCAAGAAAGATATAAGCTTATAACAGCAGCACAGATTTGCCAGAAGTTCTTTATCGTATTAAATAAAACATTGAAATGCTCTGTCCCTCCACTGGAGTTATTAAACTGGAGCTGATTTGCGACTGGCGCTGTAGGAGGACTTCAGGAATACAGAATTTACCAGCTGTGAGGGAACATCAGAGCCATCTCCTGGGATCAGTCCAGTGTTGCTGCACAGGATTGCTCTGACGAGTAACTGTCTACCTAAAATAGCAATACTACAATGATATTCAACTCTAAAATTGCTGTTACATAAAAATTTAAAAAAAATGAAATTCACAAAATGAAAGAGAAAATAGAAGTGAGATTAATTTAGCTTCTGGAATATAATCATATTGCCATCTTCTCCCTTAATTTAACCATGCTGCCCTCCTGTGGATGTCAGGATATGTATAATGCCATGGCCCAGACTAAGAAAAATCTAGCTCAAATTGATCCCTGCTACCCGCTTGTGACAGATTTGAAGAGGAAAGAAAATGCCACTGTGTAATCACAAAAAGTGGTTAAGTTAAACTTCAGGGCAAGGATTGTAAAACCTGTATTTCAAATAATTTTAAAATGAGTATTTTAAATAAGTAGAATGTAATATTATTCCACAAATCATGTCTCTCTGGGAGCACAGAGTCATACATATTAATAATACATTTATTCTCAAATTAAGGGGAGAAGATTGATTGCATAATGACGAATTACTTTATCTGTTGAAGTGCCAATACAGTTGAACACATATATTAGAAAGATTACACAACAACTCAAAAAGCATAGAAATTATTCACAAAACTATGAGTATTTGGTAAACCAAAAAAGTGCTATTAGTTAAATTGTAATCTTTTTTTGCCTGGTACAGAGATACCAAATACATCTTGAGAAATTAGCGAGTCACAAATATGTTACATTTTTAAAGAAAAATATAAAAAATGGGGTGGTATAGAAGAATCTAAAATTAAGGAGAGGTCTATAATCAATTATTCAAAGAAATTATCTCACATAGAAAAAATATTTTTTGATAATTACATTTCCATAAAGTCTCTGTTTTCATAAGCTCTGTTACTAATTAACTGGAAATTAATATTATGAACTAAAATGTTTATATAACTTGAGCTCCTCTATACTCAGAGTTGTCAGATTCCACTACAGAACAGATCCCAAAACCACTAGAATACAACAGCTGCAGTGAGTGACACAGCACTGCTGGTTTTCTTCCAGACTAAATTTTTAAATGTTTACAAACTATGTTTAAAGTCATAATGATAAAGAATGTTTTGAAATACACTTTTCTTTCTGAAGAAAGACCAAAGTTTTAAAAACTACAAAAGGTAGTGTTATTTTCTGATGCTAAAATATATTTTTGGGAAATAAACACTTTTTCTGTAGAATCTTTTTTGTCTTTAACTCAGTAACAAAATAAAAAGTGAAATGCTAAATTTTAAATCAAACCACTCTGTCAAAATATTTTATATATTGTTGAAAAGACTTTGAAATAAATAAAAAGTCTCAGAATTGTGAAAAAATCATAAGAAATTCTTTTGGACAAGAAGGACAAGATATTTAGTATAGTCACACACCATTTTGTGCCAATTAGTGAAGTTGGTAACATGGCATATCAATAAAAACCCAATTGACCTAAGTAGCAGGACTAATTAAATGAAGTAAAGTAATTAAAAGCTTCTCAATATATAATAAAAAATTACGGCTGAAAGTGTTCCATAATGTTGTCTTTTTATCTGCTTTTCTGTTGAGTTTTAATCAGCGTATCTATATGCATAAAAAATAGTGTCCAGATGTTAATGTGTTGGTGGCAGGAATCAGGTGTTCAATTAAAATATATTGAGTGTGCAAGAAAAAACCTCAGGCCTTCCATTAAGGAGAATACATACAGCTCAATTAAAAAGGAATGTAGCATTTGTGACTAGGTTGAACACTCACATTCTATAATGGTAATAAAATTTTACATGATATGATTACTTTATTAACTTAATCATAAAATTCTAATTTAAGGATCAGTTATTTCCTGTTTACAAATGGATCCATTGCTTCTCAACACACAAAATAATGGTAAAGCTGCATTTACACAAATTGTTGGTTCCTCTCCTCTGATTCTTCTTCATTTTGACAAACAGTGAATTAAAAAAAGCAACAGCAACATCTGTAACGTTTTTAGAGATCGTAGTCTAGCATGTGTTTTCAGCTACTGGTATTATTTTTAATATTTAATATCAGTCCCAGTTGTGTTGGTTGCATAACACCTCCAGTTTAATTTGGATGCATTCATTACTCAGAATGTGTTTCTAAATGGCTTGACTGAAAGATCTGTAAAATGACATCCTCTGCCCATGTCATGTGGTATTGGTTCCTGGCCTATTGCCCTTAATCTAAAAGGAATCATTCTGTAGTCTAAGTATTCAAATCGGTGCTTCAGATCTTACCTTGCCCTTCAAAGCAAAGATTTACAACCAGAAGAAAAAGGCTAAAAAGCTACAAACATTTAGTTTTAGAAAAGAAGCTGGCCATTGGCTGGCCAACCATGAGGGGAGCACATCCACAGGCAGACTTCTCCCCATCAGCACTACTACAAACTGAGTCAAGTTTCTTATTCTCTTCTACTTGGTCTATATGACATGGTGCATTCCACTTAAGACTGAACTTCAAGTGATCTCAAAATTGAAATCAGCAGTTAAAACCAGAACTGCAGGAACACATAAAAAAAATAGTAACTTCTAAGCCACTGATTTACTGAGCAAGGGTAACTAGCTGTGTTCTTAGGATTATGTATACTTTTCTCACCAGAACCACACCAATTTTCATCTTTGGAACAAACTGAAGAAAAGCAGATGTCAGTTTTGGGTTGGGAATCTTATAACATTAAGTGGTAAGGAAGGGGAAGCTGGTCTGACCCTGATGGAGACAGTGGTAGAACTCAAACCTACACCTACCAGAACACTTTCCCTGCCAGTTCGTCCTCAGTTCACTCCATACAGGCAGCAGCATGAAAGATAATCTTTCAAGAGACAGAGGTCTCTTCTGTTGGTCCAAAGACAACCATGTACAGCATTTAACATACATGCATTTTTCGTGAGACCCCACCTGGAATACAGTGTCCAGCTCTGGGGTCGCCAACATAAGGACATGGACCTGCTGAAGTGAATACAGATGAGGGCCACAAAGATGCTCAGAGGTCTGGAGCAGCTCTCCTATGAAGACAGGCTGAGACAATTGGGGTTGTTCAGCCTGGATAAGAGAAGGCTTTGAGGAGACCTTTAAACAGCCTTCCAGAACCTAAAGGAAACCTAAAAGAGAGCTGGAAAGGGAGATTTTACAAGGGTATTTAGTGATAGGACAAGAGGCAATGGCTTTAAGCTAAAGGACAGCAGGTTTAGATTAGACATTAGGAAGAAATTCTTCACTGTGAGGGTGGTGAGACACTGGAACAGGTTGCCCAGAGAAGCTATGGATGCCCTATTTGCAGTGTACAAGGCCAGGTTGAATGGGGTTTTGACCAACCTGGTCTGGTGAAAGGTGAACCTGTCAGGGTCCCTTGCAACTTAAACCATTCTATCATTCTATGATTCACTTACCTGCTCTCTTTTATCCTTTACACATAAAGTGAAAAAACCCAAACCTCACACATTATGAAAAGACAAAGCAATACTACATCACTGAACAGACACAAAGTTAATTTAGAAGGGCATTAAATTAAAACAGGTTTGTGACAGTAAGCATGGAGAAAAGACTATTTGCAGTGCAGGGTGAACTCTTCTTTACAGGTTTTATTTAAAGAAAAAGACAGAGTGAACCAACTCCGTATAAAAGCATCACTAGACTGATGACACTGTAGAAACTACCAGCCTGCCAAAGTGATGCCTATTTAAGAATGTGAGAGGTACTCAAGGACCCTGACAAAACAGTACAGTATTGGACTGCTAACACAATAGTCTTGACATTTAACAGGACATGGACTATTTAAAGGGAGATGGCTGTGACAAATATACTATTTGAGCAAAGCAAGAGTAGTGCAGGGCCATGACGACTCTCCTATTATGTTGAAATAAATGCAATACTGCAATAATTGAAATCATACTACTGTGGAGTAAAAAACCCAAAACCACTTAATTGAATTTATAAGATATTAGCTCTGCTCTTACATCCAATTTTGTGTTAGAACTATTTTTGCCCATACAGAATAGCATATTATTAATTGAAATCCACTCTCAGACCTAGGGACACATAGGGAGAATTAGACTGGTTACATACTATTAGTATTTAAAATTAATTTTTCTGTCATACCTTTGATTTTGCAACTGTTTATATTCCAAAAGACAAAGATTAGGTGAATTTTACCTTCCTACAAGTAACAGATGGATAGGGCAAGAGACAGAAGGACATAACAGGTAGGTGGCACACCCCCATCCTTGCAGCTAATAGTACTGGCACTCTCTGTATAGAAATAATGCCAGGCCATGACAGTCCATATGCAATGTCAATGTACGTCAGGTGCAAATAATTCTCTCTTAAATTCACAGATCAGTGTATGGTATCAAGAAACAAGTCAGATCACCTGACAAAAGGCTACTAAGTAAACTGCGTCTTTCACCTACATGAGATGTGTGTTATGCTCATTTATAGCACATATATAGAGTAAAGAAATACAAAAAACATCTAAAACAATTATTTCAATGATGTTCCATCCTGCATTCTGGGAAAATAAAAATATTGCTTAGGTGACTATGTACAGTAATAATGTTATTAGGAATATCACAATCAGTTACATCTTCATTACTACCGACTCATGCATGTAAGGGAAGTTTCTAGACAACTTTCAAAAGGAACTTAGATGGTAAAAAGTTAAAAAATTTGCTATGAAATAAATAAAAATATAGTACCAAATAAACAAATATAGTCTAGCATATAAAATACTTGCATGCAATTTCATTCCAATGATGCTGTCAGTATATTTGGGTGCATTTATAGAGTAGCAAATTTAAGCAAAACTAAAATTCAGATTTTGTTATGAATGATACTTTTGCAAAGCTATGGGAACAATGTAACAATAACATAAAGAAATTTATGCAGAAAAACTTGAAATTTCCAGTGACCAGACTCCCCTCAATTATGTTGTAAAGTTACTGGGAAGTTCCCAATACTTTGAACTTATTATTGCAAATTTCAGAACACTTCTGATGTGATAAATTTATTCATCATTTATTGTATTAATAATAAGGAGCTTACTCTATGCTTTCATTTTAGTAAGACAAATGATGCATAGGAAAAAAAAAAATGACCTGCCTATATTTCACTTCATGTACACGAAACTACTCTGATCATGATCTTCCCTGTGAGGACCTAGTAAGGCACACATTTTGCTACAGCCTGACAACATTTATTTTTTTAATACTACCTTCAATCCACATAGGACTGACTGGTCAGCCCATTTATTCTTCTTACTTGATAGGAAGAACACTCACATGCAAACGAAACTTAAACCAAAGTTATTAGTTACTGTTTTAGAAGAAAAATCAGTTGCAAATCACGGTATTTTCTCAATTCCTCCCGTACAATTTCATGAACTTAAGGCCTATTTTCAGTAAAATATTAGCACATCATTTCATCACCAGCTAAGTTACCACCAGCTTTGTTATTTTAATTAGAATATAGAAAAAAATCTTTTTTTCACACGAATAGCTCTCTGAAGTTTTGATTTGAGCGTTTCCAATAACAGGCAAGACTCTGTTTAGATTGTACTCTTTATATTTTTAAAAAATCCAATAAAACCAATATTTACAAGCACAACTGTAAGATTTCACACAAAAACATGTATTTCATCTATTTTCAGGACTGAACCCTTACTTGAACCCTTGACATGGACATCAAAGGAAGCTGTTGCCCAGTTTTGCCCAACCATTTTCATGTACTTTAATGAAGTACCTAAAGAAAAAAGGGTTTATCTACATTGGTAACTTAGTCTGAGTAAGGAGTGTGCTTTTGAAGAAAATGTCTTCGTTGTCCCCTAGTTGCAGCACTTGGTTCACACTGCAGAATTGAATCAGAGCACGTGAATCAGATTCCTCTTGCATTAAATGAAATCAGGTACTGTGCTCAGCTAGTGCACCCCACATATTCCAGCCACTAAAGGGCTGGAAGTCTAGGATAAGACCTGACAGAGACTGAACTAAATCCCCAGAAAAGCATCTAAGTAAGGTCCTCCACAATCACTGAGCCACTTTACAGATCTGTTTGGGCACACTTCACACTTGGCTCCCTTTGTAGTCAAGGAGACACATGCCAAACACAGTTCAGGTTTTCCAGACTACCATCTCTTTGTATTGGGTAGCATAATTTTGGTAGCCATCAGGGGCTAAAATCCTTCATAGATACCTTAGACAAGTCCAGGTTACTGCGCTTTGAACCATTCATACTTCAATTCTTCTTTCTCCATGATAGGGTTATCACATGCAATCTGCCATCTTGGTAGAGGGCTTAATTTCATCCTACTGCTGCATCAAGTGCCTGCTGCTAGAAGGTACTCAGTTGACCAGGTTCTCTCTCTGAGTGATACTGCATTCAAATTTGCTCAAGTGATATAGCCATGAATTAGGTATCAGCCACATAAACTATGCTGACAAGTCTTCAGTGATGCTGCAGTACAGCTCATAACCATCTTGATGGCCTGAAAGTAATCTTTTCTCTAACATGATGCACTGAGAATTGTTGCCAAGGGTTTTTTCACTTCTTTTTTATCTCATACATGCATACAAAGACCAGGAAGTTGAGATGGAGAGAGTTTTAAAGTTGAGAATTGCAGACAAAAATTTGATAGTATAGATCAGAAAAGTTTACCTAGCCGTTCCATGGGTCACTGAGATGCTTGGTCATATGTTCTCAGATATTACATGATAAGAAGAAATTAACTGGTGTTTACACAGGAATGCGAGGCACCATTAAGGTAAACCATAAGAAATAATCCATGCCGAAAGAATAAGAGTTTAGGATGCAGTGAGACTGTGACATAACTGCATTAAAGAAAGCTGAAAAGAGAACAAGGTACAAAACCCAGTACGTAGGAAACAGACAGGTACCAATATGAGCAGTGCACTCCAACCAATTATTTTGTGAGGCTCAATAAGGATTTTAGCAAAGACGAATTAAAGAAGGATCTGACACACATGCAGTACTGATTATGGGCATTCTCTATATCTAATCAATTATGCATACTCAATCCTAGTGAAGGCAAGAAAATACTGAACCAGTGTTGTAAAGTTATGATCTAAAGACATTACATACACAACTGAACCTGCATAATTTTGCTCATCACAGAGTTGAAGGAAACCCATCTTAACACTTCAGAAGCATAAGAAAAAGGAACACCCTATATAAACACTTTTAATGATCTTTTTCATGTGAGAGTAGAATCACAATTCAAATAAAAATTACATATTAATGAGAACAGATTCTTAAATCCATTCTCAATTTTTTAAATTCGTGTTTCAAAAAGTTATGAGAAAAAACAAAGCAAACTTTTTTGTGAGAAAAATATTTTAAGTTTTACTATCAGCCTTGACTAACCCATGGATCTTTTTCACATGAAGTCTGTTGTGGTTAAGCTAAGTGAGTTTGGATCTAAATTTATATCTCAGCTTTTACAAATATTTCAGATTAATTACTGTGGAATGAATTAAGAATGACACCTTAATTAGTAATGCTTCTCTTGGCAATTAGGATTCTCTTGGCTTCTCTTAGCAATTAAAGTGGCAGTGGCATATCATTAAAGTCTTCAAAGATTCCCTGTGCCTCCTCAGAAGCAATTACTGTGGGAAGCACTGAAAATCAGGCTCATAGCTATAATCTGTTCTCTAAGGATGTAGCAGCAGGACAAACGCTTTTGCTTCTTCCATAGTAATTTTGCATTAACCCATTATCATTATCCAATCAATCATTAATGTAATTTTAATGTGTCATTTTTCATGAAGTTCAATTTAATTTTGAAAAAGTAACTGATTATACTCAATTGATTTTGCAAAAGTGTACAATAGCAAAATCATTTAAATGAAGACAGTTAACACATTAGCACTTTTCTTCATGGCAAAATGCTAGGATTCTTTTAGCAAGTGAAATATTAGCATTTAGCACAAATTAAACTAGGATAACAGAAAATACTGTTATGAGACACCTTGGAATAATAGTTGCAAGGCATGCATACATCACTAAAAGTGCTGCTTATAATGTACGTAGGAAATTTTGACCTTAGTATATACAAGTGCATGCACCTTTATGAATGTAAAAATGAGGACAGGTTTATTTGAGATTATCAAGATAAGGTAATTACAGCTACATAAATGACACTTTCAATGCTCTGACTAAATAAACAAAAAATGTACATCATTGCTATTGGATCAAAATTTAAAATTTTTTATTAATTATGGGCCAAAATTTGACCAATATTTCTACCGAAATACAAATCCACTGTTTTAATTTTCAAATGTTCTGACTTCAGAGTTTCTCAGTAGTTTAATTCCACATGTCTGAAGTTCTTGAAATGCTTGAGTTTACTCTGTGCTGGGATTCATGAGTCCTGTCTTGCAGAAAGGGATACTCACAGGCTTGTCTTCAGCGTCTTGGATCTTCAGAGTCAGCAACTGTTTGAGATTTACTGTTGAAAATAAAGATATTCTCCTCTTCCTAAGTTTTATTAAAAAGCTCTCATGGTTTCAAAGAAATCGTGTTAACTTCATGCAGTAGTTAAGTTACAGATCAGCAATGCCAGTCCCTTCCAGTTCAAGATATTCAGCAATGACTACATTTCATGAAGTATTCTAAAGTTTGCAGCCAGGATACTTTTCATAGCAGTTTGTAACATATCCTTCTTCAGGATTGTTCACTGAGTAGAGAAAATATACTCTAACCATATAGATATGTGGTGCTGCATGTTAGATGACATTTTGGCACACCTTTACACAAAGTAAGGAGCAGACCTTCCTGAATATGCAGTGGTATTTGCTGTGCTGTATACTCCTGGTGCTGCTCACATTTTTTTACCAAACCCTTTTTTCTTCAACAGTCCACTGTGTTTAAAATTCAACCAAAGCCTATTTCATCAGCCATAAAATGTATTTTCCATAAGTGGTAAAGCACTGTCCTTAATACAGTTTGCTTCAGCACTGCAGAACCACCTACAGCTACCATGCTTGTCTTGATCAAACCTTAAATTGTCATTCTAGGTCTAGGTTGAATATGGATTGGGAAATGAAGCATTGTAGTTCACACCTCTTTTGTCTTTGAAGTCAAACAAACTCAGCTGAAAGTCCGGTACTTCTTTATGCCTTCCTGTCAGAAATGACAATGAAATCTTTTGCCCAGTTTCTCAAAGGTATATGGCAAACAAATACAAGGTCACACTGTCCATGCATTGTTCTGCCTTTATGAGAGAATTCCCTTTAGATATGTCTGCTTTTGTTCATCTTCCACATTACAGACATCCCCAATAGATTATAAGGTATTCTTTGGAAAACAGTTCATCTGCATGGATAGATGAAAATGAGGTTCTTAAGACAACTTGGGCACTACACAGAGGCCAGTTACACTGAGTCAACATTGTCCCATTTGCCAATAACAGGACAGATGAGAAAAACTGCACACTATAAAATCACAGTGAGAGGGAGTGACTAGGTTTTATTTAGACCCAGCTGAGACGAATACACACAGTTCCTGTGATGGGATAGTCTTGCAGCAGACTGCTGCATCCCACTGCTGCACTTAAACATGTTGTAACAAGATTTCATGAGGCAACAACTGAGAATCAGGAATCAGGAATTTTTGTTATATGGTTAGTGAATTAAGAACAAATCTTTCCTTTGTGATAGGCATCCCTTTCCCACGCACAAGGAAGAGTGGTGAAGGGTTATCTTTTCCCAGAGGTAGTTTCAAATGGCACAAAGATAGTCTAATAACCTATTCTTTGTATATGAATAGCAAGTCACCTCAAAACACTGGAAAGCCTGATGTTGGCAGTGGGCAGTCTCTGTCAGGTATTTGTAGAAAGATTTATCTTCCAAATGTATTTGAGACTAATTAGGAGTACTTTTAATAGAAATTATAAAGGATACTGATATACTGAAATACAACTCTACTGTTATTAGGATAAAAACATTTTTTAAATAAAACTGCAGGTATTAAAAATACAAATGAAGCACACCTGCTGCCAAATAGAACAAGATGTATATGTCAGAGGACATCACAAACCCTAAACTACCACTGGTGCAAACACAAAACCTCACAGGAATTAATTGTAGATGACATTTATTTCATATAGTTATTTAATTTCATGAGAGTTGAATAAAGGTGAATCTATTAATCTTCAAAAGTATATAAACAGACACTACTTTATCTGTAAAGATGAATATAGTATGAAACTCAAGAAATATCAGTAGAAGGGAGAATATTTCTCCTAACTGCATGGTTAGCTGTAGCAAAATTGTCTTACTATCCATCAAATCAGCCTGAGTTTCATATAAAATAAAAGGAGACAGCTTCAAAAAACTCACTTATACAGATGTGCACAGTTTATCTCTGACCTGAATTTAGACTTGAGAAACTGTGAATTAGGCAGAAGAAAAAGATGACATGACTGAAACCCATCTCTTGCTCCGGTAATTCACTTTTTCAAAGCTTTGTGTCTGGTTATTGGGCATTTATTTTTATTTAGTAGATAATCTACCCTTCTCATGAATGTAATAAACATAGAGAAAAGTTACCTTACCACCTCCAGTGTACCTCTTCCTTTTTCCATAGGCAGTGTCCTAGCATTGATAAACCAACTTGTAAAGATATTCCTCCCTATCTAGTAGGTGCTTTGAGAAAACTCAGAGAACTGTAACATAGCCTAAATATCAACATTTTTAGGCTGCTATAGTGAGGCCATATGACTAAATGATCAGAAAAGGCTTCCAAACTATCTGACGTGCAAAGTTTGTAAAATTCAAACAAACTCAACAGCTTCTTCCATCTGACTTTTCTTATACTTCCTGGTCTTGATATTCACAAACCAAAAAATAAGCATTCTACCAAAGGACTGGAAGAACTTTGCCTTTCAAGGCAGTAGCTGAAGTCAGTGCTCTGCTGCCCTTTTCTGAACTAGAAGAAATGCAATAGCAGCAAACAGAAAGCTAGATGGTGCTACTGTGCTGACTTTATGGTTACAAGTAGGCAGGCTGCACACAGACTTGGACAGACAAATCAAATATTATAAAGAGATACAGAAGAGTACATATAAAAAGATACTTATGTAGATGCAGAAATGCTGTAGTTGGATAAGTATTTGTGTATCTTTACATTTGGTTGAGCAAATTATGCTGTGCTGATAAGAAATGAAAAAGAACAGGAATCTCTCAGATAACCCCCTCTCCCTTTTGGGAAAGAAAAACGTTAAGGAGAAACATATTTTCAGTAACTGTTGAAAAGTAATACACAAAGTCATTGTTTTTATCTCATAGAAAATAGTACTAATTGAAGAAGTCTATGATACATATTATCATATAATAACAAGGATTAGTAAAGATTTTCGAAGATGTTGGATAAATCTTAGGTGTCATTGTAGGTTTCTAACCTATATCTACTTAATCTAAGAAAAACTAAAGTTGGTATTTTAGCTTAGCCAAAAACATGTTTCTATTTCATCTTTTTACTGTTGGTAAAACAAATTATTTAAAATTATTCTGACATATTTGTGTGTTTTGGCTCAGAAGAAGGACAATTACAAAGGCCTATCTGTGACAGGGAGCATGCAGTGCTTGCTAAGAGAAATGTGATCGTATCCCTGACCTCTTTATCTGTAGAAGTAACCCAGAATTGAAATAGAGTCATTTTAATGTAGTCATCTTCAAATCAGCCGTCAGATTACAAATCTTAAAATTATAAATCCATTTCTATTTCTCTTCCTGCTCTTCTTTGCCAGGGGACCATGGACAAACAGCACGTAAGAGCTGGCACCACCATCGTTCTGGCTAACTTCAGTGTCCCCATGGCCCTTCTTACTCATGAGCTCACTAACAGCTATAACAATGGTTTATCCAGGTGACAGGTGTACAAAAGCCCTACCACTGAGAAGCCAGCAGACCCCAGCGCTATTCTCAGCTTGGTCTCCAAATTGCCTGTGACTTGGGGTGATCTCTGTTCGTTCCTATGCTTCAGTTCACTCAACTGCAACCAGATTACGCTCATCTTCCTGCCTAAGGAATTCTTCTATCGATGGGTGACAAGTGTCACAAAAACAAGAAGGGAAAATAACTTATCCTCTAATTCTGCATCTTAGAAGACTGCTAACCAGGGCATTTGTCTCGCAGATTTCCTTTAGCTCTAAAACTACAGCAGCAGGAGGAGAAATGTGATACTTCAGTCCCAGTCAGAAACCACTAGCTATATTTATTGTTTATAAATGCTCTCCTAAGAAAATTTCAGCCAATTTCAAGTGCAAAAGAGAAAAAAACCCGAAAAGGTTAGCAAATAAATGGTGATCTTTATATTTTGAAAATACAAAGATACAACCATAAAAACCCCCACAAAATAAAAAATAAAACATCAACAAGTGGAGTGAGAAAAATGATTTTGCACAGATTCCTTAAATTTTCAGAGACTACAAGTTCAAAAAAGTCAACAAAACACTTGCTTTACAGATGAGACACAGAAAATCCCAAGTGCTTGCAGAATGTATATTCCAAACACAAAAGACTAAGAAATTAAAGATACAACATTTCTATACGCAACATGTCATAGCAGAAAGCAGAACAGAATTTATAAGAATGAATTTTGCCCTTCAAATCTTTGAAAAAGTTCTGATCAGGAGCAAGGTTAAAATGTTTTACTTTGGAAGTCAAACCCAAATAATATCACCTAGTAATATTGTCCTGTTCAGGTTGTTCAATTAGTAAGAATTTAATTTTGGTTTATTAATGATTTTCCTTCTGTTTTTTGGTATGACTACTGAACATTACTAATCCTTGTAAAGCAAGCTCACTATTCCTTTTTTATTTCTAGATTGGAAGCAATAGAATAATACCCTTTAGTAACCACTAGGCTATGCTAACAGTCAACTTAAGCACAAAACCTACTTTAAAAATAACTCACGCTACAAATGCACACAGATGTGCAAAGGCACATCAAAAAATCCCACACACATTAGAGAAGGTATTTACAGTAACTCACATATCTTGAGTCAATTAACCTGTCCTGCTTGGGTTTTTAACCCTAATATAATTATGAGTTAAGGAGAGCCAAGTGAGCCTTCCTGAAGCAAACAGCACCTCCCTAACAGTGCTATTCTAACTCAACAGAAATAATCAGGCTTTTAGCATTTTATAGAGAAAGTTTTAAGCTCCAATTTTCCTCATTTCCTTTTATGATTTACTTTAGATTCAAGATTGCAACAGAAAAAAATTACAGAAATCTTAAAACCCCTCCTTTTGTATGGAAGTTTGCTTTACTAAAGATTACTAAAGATTAAAAAAATATCTTGTATGTAGTCTGCATTTTAGACAAGGGAAAAGTTACCATATTCTATGAGATGAAAAATACATTAAAAATTATGAGAAAGGAATTTGAAATATCACGAGTTGTCAATAATTGGAAGAACTGTTTTACAAATCCCCAATGATGAATGACATTTATCTTGTCGTTACTTAGACTAGCTGTGTAGGCTTCCCCTTGTATTGGCAGGACTGAAGTAGAAGAGGATGGCTCTATATAATTTGGGTTAATTCCTCCTCTGAGAGCCTTTCATACACAAATAAAAATCTAAAATAGATAATTGGACAATGTTTACTGTAAGGTGCTTATGAGTATTCCTTTTCTTCTTTAAGCGTGTAACAGAATGCATAGAAAAACCATGAACTGCTTCCTTGATCAAGTGCTTTCTTAAAAATCACATTAGTAGGGGTAACACTAGGTAAACTGTATGAACATGTCAACATAAACATCAGAGTAAAAGTATGTGGTTAGCAAAGCTGCTTCTGTTCTGAAGAAGTACAAATGAACTCCAACTGAGATTCACAATAGTGGTGAGTCCTAAAGATTTTTATTTCTTGGTCTTAGAAAGGTTACAATTCATAATGAAAAATCCCTAGGTTATAATTTTATTTTAAGTATAACTTTTGGTTATGACAGTGGAAATCAAAGAGAGAACATGATTTGAATGTGCTGCAGTCCAGAATACTATTTGTGAATTAAGTACAAGACAGCACTTAATGTTGTAAAATTACATATTCTTGGAGTAGAAACGCAAGACAAACTTTGAAGTCTTGCAGCATATCCCCCAAGTCAGTAAGTAAAGTCTGTCTTAAACAGGAGAAACTTTTCTGAAGAGGCAAAATTGTAACTTAACCCCACCATTAGCTTGGACCTGTGGCTTTTGCCAACCTTGTAGAACCTGAAATATTTGAGTGTAGCTCCCATATCTAAAAACTCTCTTACTGTAATTAGATAGAGCATTAATCTAATAAAGCCATCTTTCTGCAGTTGGCTGTGGGATAAAATTTTAATTCAACTTTGAATAAATGTAAGATTCTAATCTGGAAGACATTATGTAATGCCAACAGATTGCCTTCTTTTTCTATGAGAGAAATAAGAATCTTGCACATTAGTTTGTTAACTCAGACTGACACAGAAAATTTAAGTTGTGTAGTTCAAAGATTGGGCAAAGATGAAGAATGAGATGCTTCTGAAAAATAAAATGAAGAAATAGAACTTAGTTGGGCTAATCATACTAATTACATTAGAAGTCTGTTATTAAGGTTGTAAAATTCAACTTGCTAACATGGTGAAATTCCAGCAGAAAGGATGATCACATTCTGTCTTTCTTTTATTTCCCTTTCTTTTGTGTACTCTATGACACTAAATGTAAATATCTGACCACATACTAACAATAAAATAAAATAAAATAAAATAAAATAGACAAAAATCTCCAGTCATTTTCACTATTCAGGACAGCAGCAGCTGCCTTTGAGCTCTTCAGCACCTTATTTTGTCCTATGTCCTGCTTCGTTATTTGTTATGCAAACAATGCTTTATAGAGAGAATTGAGTTATTTGCATTTCCATGTTGTGCAGGTTCACCAGGGAACTGTAATAACACTGCCTGGCAAAGCATAAGCCTTTGGCTGAGTGAAGTGACAATGTCTCAACTCCTGCAGCTTCTCCAGTGTGTGGAAACTTTTTCTACCAGATGCTTTCCAAGATTTACCTTCAACTGTGTATGATACTGAGAGGTGGTACTATTCTCCCTTGATAACAGGAAAACTGAAGTACTAAAACTTTTAGGCTTCAGATATTAAAACGAAGATCTAATTCTTTCAATATTTGGACTCTAACAGCACAATGTATATTTACATCAGGATTTCCACTGATTTCAGCTAGTAGCCGTATAATCAGATTCCAGTTTATCAAACTGAACACAGGAAACAAATAACATACCACCAGTTACTATGTGTGGAAATATTTCAGTCTCTTACAGGGATGTCCTTCTGTGTAGCACAAGCAGGATAAAAGCCAATTTTTCCAGGCATCTCTCGACTATTTTAACCACAAAATATTTCTTTGCCTTCCTGTAATACTGTCCATCATCCATTATATGTTTCCAGCCTCTTCACAAATGCAGATTTCTCTGATAACACCATATAAGTTCAGAACCAGAATAGCTTTAATATGTGTGTTGAAGCAGGTGTGAATCTCTCTTGAAAAAAACAGCAAATGACCACTTAATACTAACACTCCCCCAGGAAGTCAAGAGAAGGCTGCAGAGAGTGCCTGGATAATGGCTCTTCATAACATTAATGGTTCCTGACCGTACACTCTAATAAATCTACTAGCAGGTCCTTATTTCCCTCCAAACAAACACACTCTTCCTTACTCTCACTGCAGCTCCAGTGCCATCATAAAGAATTTAATCTACTTCTTCAATGGTTATTGCAGAAATTATTAAGCTTTTATTTCATTTCACATATATTTATGGTGGAGAAGTCCACACAGCCCTTCCTTGGTGCCCCAACTTTTCTAGACAAGTGTGTAGGTAATAATCGTTATAGCTAACAGCTACAAAGAAAGGGAAATGATGACTGACCTTGAGTATTTTTAGTGGGAAGAACAACAATATTTGCCTGGAGAATAGTGACAGCAGTGACCCTGATGTAAAATGAAGTAAATAACTGTGCCAGCAGATTAGGATTCAAAATCAATGTGAAGAAGTAACCAGCAGCAGCAGATGAAAGGGATAATGATTGAACAAAATTTTTGACAGCAATATTTGATTGGGCTCTTTAATGCTCAAACAAGAAGACTACTGACGTAATCCACCATGGAAAAGTAAATTGCGGGGTTTAGGAAGATCCTCTGAAGATCCCAGAAGAACAGCTGCTAGCCGAGAAAGTCTCTAGGGAAACACAGGAGCATAATGAGAGGAAACACTGGAGCCTTCCTTGTTGCTAGATCCAGCTGCATGTTATACTCTAATTGGCGTTGCAGAGAGCATGACCCCAACATTATCAGTGAGATGATCAAAAATGGTGACTACTTCTAGTCATGGCTTGGGATAGGTGTAAGGCAGCACAACATCCCTGATGTGTTTAGAGTGAAGTATGCAACTGAACCAGGTCATGTGCAAGTTGCATCTGTTGCATATTATTCATTACTCATGCTGTTCAAATCACCCTGCCTCCACGACTGCCTTTTGACAAATCTGCTGAAGAAGGCAGGCAGCACAGTGCCACCCTGCATCATGATGAATACTGCAACTTGCTGAATGCCTACCAGCAGCAGGAAACTGAAACTATGACAGTGGGATGAATCTAAAAAACGATGTGCCACCATTCCCAAAGCATTTCAGAGGTGTTTGGTGAGTCCAAATGAATAGGGCAGGGGGTGGGGACTCAAAAGAGAGCATCATGCTTTAGCACTGACAAACATTTCTCTTTCCCTCCCAGCTCCTCTCCACTCTACCTTATTCAAGTCAAGCCAGTCTTCCTGCTCTCTTCTGTCATATTAGCCAATTTCCCTTATTCATGTATTTGCAGCCCTACTTTGAAGTTTTCTCATCTCAGTCGCAGTCTCCAAGCACAACAGCACCAGTTCCCCTGTTGACTCCATGATGAGTTTCCTCATAGCTCCTGGTCACCAGTCACTGGTCTCCATCCAGCAAGTCTCATTGTTACAGTCCTGACCATTTGTATCTAATTTTCCCAAAAGTAAACTGAGGGATGAGCTTGATGCCTGGGAAATTTCAGCCCAATGAATTAACAATTCACCAAAACTGAAATAAGTTTGGTTGTTTTTTTAGAGAAAGGATCATATATAGGAAATTTTGGCAATTACTGCCTATATTCAATGAGCAGAATACTAACAAGACGAGACTTAATAGAAATCTAAATAGTATGGACAGTACATTGATTCTTTGTGATTGTTTTATAACAAGATATGCCCTTGCTTACTCTCAGCAACACTACCTGTTTTTGCAGTGGGGCTGAGGAATACTGGTGGCAATCGACTAAAGGAGATATCTTTATGAATAATCTATTCCACATAGCTTCAGTGTTAGAAAAACATCCTTAGACTGGTAGTTGTACGTAAATTCCTTTCAAGAGAAAGACCATACAGAGAAAGGAAAGGGGAGACTATGTGGCAAGTACCATCACATTCAGGTATATAATTAATCCTATTTTAATGGAAAAATGTTTCTCCTAAATATCTCTTTTTTTTAAGAAGTGCTATAAATTGTCAAAATCAGTATCTAAATGAGACTGTACTTTCAGTTCTGCATTTCAGACTTAGCTCATCATATGTCTTTACATATCACTGAACATCCAAAATGGATGTTATTCCTGACTAGTTTAAACTTTATGTATAAAATGAGGATATAACACAATGCCATACCTAAGAATTATTTTAGACTTTGATAATGCTTTACAAACTTTACAGGTTTAGATACATATGGTTAAAACACAGGCACAGTGAGGAAAAATAATAAAACACGGACAGACGGGAAATGGACACTTACCCACAGTGCTTCATGTGAGGTGGTTTATCCATTCTCACTGCCAGTTTAATTTTCAAATCATTATCCTGACTGTTTTTGGGGACTATCATTTTATGCAGATCAGGTGCCTTTGGGCTATTGGATGTTGGATATAATACTACCTGCAAGTCATAAAGAAAAACTTCAATGAGTTGATAAAAAAATCAACTGTTAGTCTTTAATGGAAACTTCTAAGCAGTGAAGATTTTTGTTGCATTTCTTCCAATACAAAAGATGACTAAAAATGATTTCATAAATCTGATAAACCAGTTGACTCAATCTTATTGTAACAGACAAATTTCCAAAATTAACTGCTTCCTTTTCTTACAAATTGGAGTTTCCATATTATGAGTTAAGAAAATTTCCTCCTGTTAATACATTCTGAATTAACAGTTTTAAATGAAAAGGAACAGTTGGTATTTCAGAATTATCACGTACAATTAAATAAGAACCTAAACTTTTACATTATTCAGTGCTCTGCTGGAAAATCCTGTTGAAACAATTTGCTGTAGCATTATGCAACAGATCAGGCCTCCAGTAATGACATTATTTGAGAGAAGATAACCAAAATATACTCTTCATCTACATTTTTTGATAAATAGCATTAGTAAAAGTCAATTTTAGTAAAAATTGCAGAAATTGGAGATGAATTCTAAAGCACCTTTGCGGCAAATGGAATATAATAAATGTAAGATACTATGTCCAGTTCATATGTGATATGACACAAATCTTTTGTTTAATCTACAGTGGTAGATATAAAAAAAATTAAAAAAAATATTACACTGAATTGTAAACATTTAATTTTTAAAACATTTATATAAATCTCTTGAAAATTTTACTAACAATTAATTTTAGATCATTTTTAGTCATAAGCTGTTAAATATTTATTTACCACCATTTATAGCCAGTACAATTAAATATTATTGCTTCATCAAATCCTTACCCACAGTAACATGTTCAGCAGTTCAATGCTGCTGAAACATAATTTCCTTTCATTCTTATTATAAGCACTACTTTTGAATCAATTTAGACTTTAAAATATTCTAAACACACTACTTGGGAGACTTTCATAACATTCAGTGAGTTCTGAATTACCATTAACGTGGAGCAGTATTTCAAAAGTAACAGCATTCTAAAAAGCAGCGTTCTTCACATCCTTTATTTCTTGAAAACTAAAGTTAATCATTATGTTAACCATCAAGTTAATTTCTTACACATAGTACTGGGAGCTTGTGTCACATATTTAAAAGACAATATAGTCTCCTCTGTGTTATTATGAAGGTTAAATCAAGGATTTGAGCAAAAATCTCCAAGCAAGTATAAATCTAATTGATGTTATTAAGCCAAAGATATAACAATAGTGTCATTCAGATCTAATTATCTGAAAGATGATGTAAGTGGAAGGCCTTCAGCTTCTCATCCCAGTATTTTGCGGAAACATATTCCTGCATCCCACTATTACAGGAGCTCCAGTCAAGCAGGGAAATATGAGGCATCACCCCTAATCAAGTATGCAACCTTTTTAACACCAGTGTAAAAAATAACCTTTCAGATCTATTGAGTACATTCAGTATCTTTTAGAGAGATAGCAGAAGAATCAGTGTATTCTGATTTTAACAAACCAGCAGGCTACTTCTTTTATTTTTTGAAACACACAGAAGACACTATTTATAACAGAACTTATTCCTTTTTTCTGATTTTCATTCTGAGCAAAAGCCATTCCTTAAAAAACATTTAAAAGCATTATGAGTATAGCAACCTTTGCATTCTGAGGTATCAAACAGAAAACTATTTTTAGTTTGTTTATCTCTTTAAATGCAAGATTATATAAACAGAATTATTACTCATTCTTTGCATTTAATCACTTGACATTCACATAGGACTGTAGGTGATGTTAAGAATTTTTCCTTTTCTACAGGCTGTAGTTCTTGTTGTCTGTCCTGTAACAGCTTATTACAGCTCATGTGTCTCAAGTGACATCTTTCTCCTGTCAACTTCTTGAGTTTTTAGAATGTTGATGAAAATACAACCAGACAAGAGTATAATTAATTCATAGCTTCGGTACTGGGAATTTTTTTCTGAATTTTTAAAGAAATATTATGGAGCTTCGATTTCAAAGCTCTCACAATGAATAAGTATCTGTCAGACCATTTAAGTATGCACTGTATTGCTTTTGTATTACACTTTGTCATGCCTTCCAGCTGACAGAACTTTTTAATCAAACTTTTTGTTTCATGCAAACACACATACACACATTCACACAAAGCATTTGACAGGCATTAATCAGCCTCACAGTAACCTTCACACTGGTACTGCCCTTAAGTGCAGTGACAACCATGTTGTACCACACCATCAGGTGGCACAAAATTTAAGCTCCCACCACACTGAAACCAAAACACTCAGCAATTGTTCCTTGTTAAGAAAAGTAAAAAGTTGCTGAAATTTCTATTAAAAACACTCTCTCCACTATGGCACACTGCAATGTGATGTCATTGTCATTGTCCATAGAGAAACTTTCTAGGCTATTCTGTCTCAGATTTCCTTTCAGCACTGCTTAAGGGATTTTAATCTTCTAGTTGTTTTATAATATACTTCAAAAAAATGAAATGGTATTAGCTCATATGTCTTATCTGATAGATATAAAACTCAACTACAGGATACTCTCACTGTGTCTAAAACTTCTAAAAATTTCATAAAATTACTACTATATCATATATTTCTGAAATTGTATTTTATTTTATTTTATTTTGATTTATCTTATTTTATTGTTCATATATCTGGGGATATCACCATAGTAGGTTATTCAGCAGCAGCACAGAGAACTACGAGTTTCTAGTCTAGGATTGTGCTTACTATAAGTAAACTAACAGGTAATCTACATTAAAAAGTATCATGGCCAGGCTTCGCGAACGAAGATTAAGGAAGGCTCTGTCCACATTTCTTACAGGCACACTGGTGGCTAATGAGGCCAATACAAGATAGACATATCCGATTGCAAAAGGCACAGCAGAAAGACTCCTTAGATGGTATATTCCGCAAGACACGGTTCTTTCTGCGTTGTCTTTTCTCCTCAAGAGTGATCCTGCGTGCGTTCTCAAAAGCATCAGCAGCGTTATAGATGGTGTGTCTCCAGACCTCCCAATTGGAGGCCAGAGTAGACAAGTTATTATGATCAATATGGCCAAGGCTGAGATGTTGTTTTAGGGAGTCCTTGTATCTCGGGGCTCCTCTCTTGCAGCAGCCAGTGGCAAGTTCACCACAGAGCAAGATCTTAGGGAGGCGGTGGTCCTTCATCCTTGAGATGTGTCCTGCCCATCGCAGCTGTGTTCTCAGTAACATGGCCTCAATACTCACGACTGCTGCTTGTTCTAGAACAGATGTATTGGTCACATAATCTGACCAGTGGATGTTTAGGATTGTACGGAGACAGCGTTGATGGAAGCTTTCTAGGAGTTGCAGGTGGTGGCGGTAGATGATCCATGATTCGGAACCATATAAGAGAGTGGGCAGCACTATGGCTCTGTAAACACTGATCTTGGTACTTTTCTTCAAGTGTTTATTACGCCATACTCTTTTAGGGAGTTTCCCGAAAGCACTATATGCCTTTGCTAACCTGTTGTCTATCTCTCTGTCACTCTTACTGTCCGAGGAGATGAGGCTACCTAGGTAATTAAACTGCTGGACTGATTTGAGCTCTGATTGGCCAATGGCGATATGGGGATGATGGGGGACTTCCTGAGGTGCAGGTTGATGGAGAACTTCTGTCTTCTTTAATCTGACTTCCAGACCAAAGAGCTCAGCAGCATCTGCAAAGCAGGATGTTAAACGCTGCAGAGCTGCTTCTGTGTGGGCAACAAAGGCTGCGTCATCAGCATAAAGCAACTCCTGGACAAGATGGTTTAAGGTCTTGGTGTGGGCCTTCAGTCACCTTAGGTTGAAAAGGCTTCCATCAGTACGGTATCGAATGTAGGTACTGTCCTGATCACCGAGGTCTGCCGTGGCCCTTTGGAGCATCATGGTGAAAAAGATTGTGAATAGGGTAGGAGCGAGAACACAGCCTTGTTTTACCCCATTTATTCTGAGCCCTTTATTAGAAAGGGCTCAGAAAGTGTGTTGCCATATCTAACTTGGCCGTGCTGATCCTCATGGAGTGAGATGATCATTTTAAGGAAGTTGAGGCGACAACCTAAACATTCCAAAATCTGCCACAGACCTTTTCTGCTCACAATATCGAAAGCCCTGGTGAGGTAGACAAAGGTTACATAAAGACCTTTTTTCTGTTCCCTACACTTCTCTTGCAGTTGTCTGAGAACAAATACCATGTCTGTGGTGCTCCTGTTGGCTCTGAATAATCACCAGAATGCTACACAACAAACGTAACTGCTGTGCATTACATTACTTCAATTCATTTAAGGTAAATTAATAGTATCAGAACAGTGTGGGTTGAGATACTTCAGTAAATTCAATCATCTCATGATCATTAAAAATACTTGACCACGTGTTCCAATTACATCCATTATTACATTTCCTCAGACCACACTGTAACTGAAAAAGTGTCAAGTTCACTTTATGCTTCTCCTCATTTGGATGTAAAATAAACACAAAAATCCTAAATTCTATAGAACAACACTTATATGCATTTGTGAAAAGTGATGTTCTCAAAACACTGTTTCTTAATCGTAAATGACTGAAAATGTTTCTCTCCTGGGCTTAAAAGATGACAGGTTGAAAGACATGAAGCTAATATCATTTGACGGCTTAACTAACCATCATTTTTGTGATCTGGTAGTATATTTGGGTCCCCAGCTGGATCACAACAGAAGTTAAATGAAGTATACCTGAGCCAAACAGTCAATCCAGACAAGCAACTATTAACTATCCTCTGTTTTGGGCCCACTGATCGTATCTTCTTTTAAAGGTATGAAAGAAAAGTTGAGTTGTCCAAAGTACTCTGAAAGCTTGAACAAACCAAACAGAAAAATATTGCCTTCACAGAGCAGATAACCTTACATCACATGGCCTTATTCATAAGCAGCTTTGTGAAGTCTGTTCAGAATAAACAATACACTCATGATCACATAAGAAACCCCACAATGAAGTAGAGAAACCAAGTCCTCTAACTTCTGTGCTCTACCAGAGACACTTCTAACTCAATTTGTGATTATTTAAAGCTATGGAAAACAGCCAGTGCCTGACACATAAGATCATACACTTCCTCAACTGCATTTGTTGAAGCTTTCATCACGTAATAGGACTAATTAATTTTATGTAAGGCTTTTTCTTTCATGTTTTAAAATGCAGCAATTTAAAAAGTTGCCAGTGCAAGCAGAGAGAACAGGCAAAATTTATGCTATGAAATAAGTACCCTTCATCATTTGGCACTTGTAAATTTATGCTGCTGGTCATTCTCTGAGCAAGTATCATAGTAAAATCTTCTAGTTAAATATGCACTGTTTCACTGATTTGAAAATAGTAGTATAGACCGGAAATTATTGAGCTGGTTTGCGATATGAAATAAATGACTGAAGAGACTCTTTAGTGTTATGTTTTTTTGTGTAACTCTGACCCCAGCCTCCCTTATGGGACACTTACCTGGTTTTGGTAGAAATGTCTACTGACTCCTCTTAAGTCACCCTCTACCCTAACTTGAAAGTCGGAAGCTGTTCTGAATTCTGTCAGCCCCTTGCCCCAAGATTGGCTAACGTCAGAAAGCCAGAAGCTGCTGCCAGTGTGGTAAGAAGCGAAATTCCTTCAAATTTCCCAGCAGCAGCCTGCCAAGCAGAGCATCTCATTTTCCTTGAGCATTAAGTCATGATGCACTGTTGCCAGGAGGACACAGAAAAAGCTCAAGAAGAGGCTCAAAATCAGAGGTAGAAAGGGGAAAATGAGATGTCTCTCTTGAGAGTAACTCTTTTAAAAAAGTTATCTCCTTGAAAGAATGGGTTAATAAGAGCTCGATCACCAAGGGAACTTATGAGTTTTCTATGCAAGCTCCATCATCTCACCTATTGATTAATCATTAATTGATTAATTAATTAATAATTAAATTAATTAAACCATTAATTAAATTAATTAAATCATTAATTAATTAATCATTAATCATTAATATTAATTTATTAATACAGTCACAGCTTTTTGGCTGTGACTGTATTGCAGCTGAAATGCTGAGACAAGGCTTTGAGTAACACATAGTTAAAAAGAAACAGAAAGCAAACAGAAAAACTGAACAGGTACATGGTGAGAGAGCTATCTAAATTACTGTTGATGATGAAGAACTGAGAAGACTTCACAATTTATGCAAACAATGGACATCTCTTGATGGTGCCAGCCGAATACTTCCCCTAATAGCTCTTAGCAAGTGATAAAAATTGTCTTTGAGTCCTTCCCAAAGAGCCTGTCCCCTATATCTAAGACAGAGCATGCCTGAATGAAAAATATCTCAAGCACTTCTGATGAGAGGCATTCTCAAAGATACTGAGAAACCCTCTGTTAGCATGGAAACAGTAACACAGCGAGACATAGCAGGGTGCTGACAGGCAGACTGCATAGGGGGCAAGAGAAAAAGAGGGAATGGAAGCAATCTGTTATCATTTTCAAAACTTAAAAATAATGACAGAAAAACCTGAGAAATCTCAGTCATTTCAATCCTCACAATCCCCAGGCTGGCAAGCTTTAAATTTACATAGTCACAGGATGAAATTGTCTCTGCTCAGAGGCTCTTTGAATGTGGTACATTCAGAAATCCGGAAAACATGCAAGTATAGGTACCTAGCCAGTACAGCTACTTAAAAATGTCTTTAAATTAAACCAAGAGTAACAGCACTAAAGGAAAAAAACTCCTAGCTGCACAGCTAATTATTGCTGGCTGCAGCTGACTGTGACAAGCAGGCTGTGAGACAATAGTTCCCTTTTAATTGAATAGTCAGAGTGACAAGGCTGAAAATATTCTTATATTCAAAAAGTATCAGCAATCAAATACCACCTGCTGCTCTCACATTGTATCCACATGTGTGCTAAGCACGCACAATGGCTGTCACTTTGAATTACTAGGTTTGAACATCTTCATACACAAAGTACTGAACAAGAAAACGTGGTGCAAGATTCCTGAGTTTCAGAAACCACCAGGCTGCTTTTTCAGAAGTATTTACACCAAACTGAATGCTTCTTCACGCTTCCTCAGTTGTTGCACATATAAATGCAAACATCAATTCTGCCTTCTCTGTGCACATACAAAAACTATTAAAGTGGCCAGATCAGTGTCAGTCACATAAAACCTGTACCACACACTTCAAAGATATCTGAACAAAGTAAGCTCTTTATGTTTCCTCATTAGAATGAACTTAGCTTAAAAGATGCAGTCTGCCTCACTTTCTGGAAGCTAAAATCAGGGGTTCACTATATGTGGAGGTCTGGACAACCACAGGCAGAGACCACTCCAGAAGCTCATTTTTTTCAGAACTCAAATCCAAATAACATCCCTTCCCCTTCCGTGCAGCCAATATCTCTGTTTTCAGCAGAAAACTGAGTTTGTTCAACTGTTCTCCAGTTTGTGTAGAACAGAGAAGAAAGGTTAAGATTTGTTTTTGTTTGAAAACGCTTAAAGTGGTCAGCAGGGAGCCAGGACAATACCCTGCAGCAAGCAAAATCTTCTCTTGGCATTCATGACTGGATTTATTGGTTCTTTTAGAGGAAAACAGACATGTCAGACTAGTGACACAGTAAGTATTACTTCCTGTCAGCTAACCCCATCTTAAATGCCTTGAAGGGAGATGTACAGACAACAGCCCTCTGTGGCTTGGTGCTTACCTGGGGACTTTTGCAGCAGAAGTTGAGCAGCCCTCAGCCTTCCAAATAGGGAAAAAGCTGTAAACACAGTCTGTCCTCTCTACTGAAAGCGTGAGACTGCATCCCTTCTGCTCCACCATGAGCTAGTTACTTCTGGAAATCAGTAGTGCCTCCTCCTGAAACGGGGGACCTGCAGTGCTGGTATCAGGGTCTACATCTTAAGTTCATAAGAGAGAGAGACTGCTATGCACTGATGGGGTCAATGGAAATATCTTCTCTACAGCTCTGGGGAAACTTTTGCTAGCTCCACATTTCACACCTTAGATCTCTTTTCCTAAAAAACTGATCCCTTGGTGGCAGAAGAAGCCTTTTGGTATTTGATGGAAGTTCAAAATTCAAATCATGTAGCTTGATGCTGCCTTCTATTCCTAATGATAGATTAAACAGAACAAAACCTTCAGAATAACTGCAGGGTATTGGAAATGCAAGCTTCAATAATGTAGAAAAGTGGTATCAGGTCAAAGTACACGCTTTCAAGAAAGTACCTGACAGATAAGAATTAGTGTCCACAGTAAGCCTGCCTCAGAAGGGGCAGGTTTGAGTTGAATTTTAAGTACAGGAAAAATACCAGTTGGAAGTATCTTCCAACCTTTTCAGAGCATAAGAAACCTATCTGATCAGATGTACTCCTGCAAGTCACTGCAGTGTACTGACCAGGTATAAAATCTCCAAACTTTATAAGAATTAAGCTTATCCAGTGGGATCCTGCATCTTTTCAAAGGCTATTTGAATTTAAATCTCTCAGAGCTGAAAACAAAGACATCGCCAACAAAAGACTTCAAAAACTAAAATGTGTAAAATAAGAGTATATAGCACCTTCAAATTATTTTGTAAAAATTCTATCAAATATTCTCCCAATCTCCTCTGAACCTTAGCAATCACCACTCTCAAATACTCTGGTTAAACCAAAGAAGAAAGTTGGAAGACTCCTTCTTTTCCTGAGTTGAGTATCTACACCCATGAGTTGTAAGGTGTCTGTCAGGAACCCCCAGTATTGTCAGACCTGGGAGGTGCAGAATGATAGACACCCAAATAGGCTAATGCACATCCAACATGCTCTTTTTCACATTATTTTCCACTGTTAAGGACCTTGCACATAAGGTCATTGTGGGAGGTTTATCTTTTACTGACTTGTCTTTTACAGTAGGTATTTTTTTGGGAAGGATGTGGGCCGGACATTTTTGGTAAATCAGGAGTAGATTATAAAGCGTAAAAGCTTATATATCCAAGGACCTCTTGGGTACTCCTGTTTGCTACTCCCAATTTCAGCACAAGCTTTAATGCAAGGGGGAGAAAAGGTGATGGCCTTTATCCTTTGTGACAAAGGGAAAAAAACAGCAAAAAGAAATTATTTTAATAGCCTAATTCTGGTAAAAACTGCCAAATCTCAGAGCATCTGACAAAAGCAAGCAGCCTCTCTGCCAAAAAACAACAGGAGAGTAAGAATCAGAAACAGAAGGAGAAGATTGCTCTTCCCTACCTCATCTTTTATATATCTTGCTTTGTATCTGAGAAAGCTGGGTCAGACTCCAACAACAGGGCACTGAGCTCACTGCTCAGCTCCTTCTCAATTAACTAGTTTTATTTTCCCTCTTTCCCCTCACCCCTCTCAGCCAAGAAACCTTCTTTAAACTGGTTTGACCAGGTGACAAATACAGATGTGTCAGAAGGCAGCCAGGAGGGTGCAGGGAGAGGAAGAAGGGAAAAAAAATACAAACCAACCATCGGGGATTAAGGCAAGAGTTATATTCAATATTTTACATTTGAAATGTTTCCATTCTTTAAAATTAAATTTTAAATCTTTTTAACCTCCTGTCCTAGTAACTCAGACAGGCTGCAGCGTAAGAAAGTAGACCAAGGCCAGTACCTGAACTTTGGCTATTTAAGGTTGCAGAGCCAGAGGATCCTGTTAACACCTGTGATCTTTAGCTTATTTATATGGATGATGTTTCTTCTCTGACTCCCTGGACAATGACTTTGCTAGCTACTGTTCACAACGGCCACATAGGCCCTTCTCCACTGCCCTTCAGTTTGGCATTGACTTTTCTTTTGCTTCTTTGAAAGAACTGAGCAAGGAGGGACAGAGATGAAACTTCTCTATGTTTAGCAGCACTTAGTTCCTGTAAGTCCACTATTTCAGTGTCTCTTCTCTTTGTTCTGCATCCAGATACAGTGACCTTGGTCTGCTCAGGTACACCCCTGTGGCTCCCCTGTCCCTGTCACATTGCCTGCCTGGCTCCTGCCAGGGTGTTGCCTTCCCCACACAGATCTCACCTTCACCTCAGCCATCCTTGATCAAGTGACCTTCGAAGCCCCTTAGAAGGACATGAAATGAGGCAAGAAGAATAATCCTGGGGATACAGTCCTGACCTTAACAAGTGACACAATGTCTGGGAGAATCTGTCTTTGTGTAGCTACCTGTGCTTGGAAGACACAAAATGAGGAAGAGCCCAGCTCTTTCCAAGAAGCTGTGTTTGCTTGAATGAGAAACATCCAGGACTCTGATTGTAAAACTAAGCATTAAAATGTGAGCTATCCTTCATGTGCTATATGTCAGAGGGGAAAACCTCAGCAGGAGAAGGAGGGAAGATTTGCAGACACTCTCTGCCTCATTCACACTACCCTATTCTTTCTATAATACATTGCACTCTCTAGCTCTTGATTTTGGCCTAAAAAGGACAAATGATCCTGTCAAGATAGGGAAAACATGAAAAGATAAGCTCATGGAATACAATAATAGCTCTTATTTTAGTCCAACATACTATCTCCACGACTCCTCTCTCATTCTGCTTCATCCTTCTACCACTTAAGTCCTTCCTTTCCTTTCCCCAATTGTTTGCTGTATTTACTACATGCCAAATCTTATCTTTCTCCCTTTCACTCCTAATTTGAATAGCTAAAAGCATTGGTATGCCATGTAGAAATTAAAAAAATTTTAAACATGACAAAGAGAACCACCATGGATCCCCTATGTAAGTTTCTGAAAGGCAATCCAAGTCAACATATCATGTTTTGAACACTAGGAAAAGTCACCCTTAATAGAAAAAGCAGTGTTTGGTACAGTCACAGCAGAGAAGATTGGTACTGAATGGCTTATACTATTTTATGGCATGTTTTATTAATATTCACACTTCTACCCATCACTTCTCACATATTTCTTGTGTCTACACATAATACTCACTCTTCCCAGTTCTTTATCTTCAAGTGCCAGCACCCCAGTGCTTTCTGTAAAGAGTTTTACTTTGACAACAGGGCGAGGGTGAGTAGTGGTGAAATCCCCTTGGGTTCCCCATCTGCAATAAAGAAAACAACATAATTTAACTGGGACTGAGGAGAGGTTTGAGAGTGATAGGACTGTCACCTTTTCTGCAGAATATTTATCAATGCACACCTAGAACTTAATTTTCAAGCTTTTAGAGGAAGAGAGTGTGAAAGAAAAGGCAGATACATTTTTGAAAATCCAAAATCAAATATCTACATGGAAAAATTGGCTTTTCTGTATGACTTTTTAAATAAAAAATCAATCCAAAAATTTTTAATGGCAAACCCCAAAGAACTGAAATGATAACCTTATAGGGACAAACAGAACCAAGCAAGAAAGCAAATAGAGATCTATTTTCTGTGAAACATATTATAGTCACTATCTTGTACATACAAGTCATATTAATTCAGCAAAGAATCATGTCTCAACTCACTACAGGTGACCATACCATGCAGAAATTAAGAGACTTACGCATAAAAAATCTTATATTTTATGAGATGTTACAACTTAGTATGAAAATGTAGGAAAAATGTAAACAAAAATACAAAAAAAAAAGGAAAAAAAGTGTTATTTATCAGAGTGACTATAGCTCTGAAAGATAATTACCGCCACAAGGCTTCATGCTTTTAGAGAACAGTAATTAGGCAGACAGATTTCTAGTTGTTAATCTCTTATCTCTATTAAGACACTTGATTTGTCAGCCTTCCCTCCACTGTGTGTCAGTAGTACAAAAAAGGAAAGTTATACAAATCAAATTGCAACTTCCTTCAACAAGCTATTTCATTTTTCTAAACAACCACATGGAGCTCATTGCATTGATGATACTGATTTTGATTATGCTACTAGGCATAAACAAAACGCAAAAAGTAAGCACAGCTCCGGCTTCTCTTCATGTTTTTCCACTGCTTGAGATATTATAATTAGCAGAAACTAATAAAATGAAAAAAAAAAAAAGGTGACCCTAAGAGTATGCTCTATAAAAGTATGTATTATGCAAGCCAAAATCTTAGGCCTCATTTAGAAAAAGCAGTAATTTTACTTTACATTGAAGAATACACAATCTCTCCACTGTTGGACAGTGAACACACTGTAGCAATCTTCCATCAAAGGAATCTATTAGGCAAAAGAAAATCCTTCTACTAACATGAGTTACTGACTTCAAGACAAAGTCTAGAAAGTAATATGTAACTAAAACTAGAAAGCTTTAAGGAAGTAGCAGTTCTGTGTAAACCAGTCCTACAGGTGGCTGAACATGCAGACTACAAAAGTCAGGTTCACTGTAAATTAACCGAATCTTACGTTACATTCTGTCTTCTTTGCTTTGTCTGGGTTAGACAGATGCTTCCTCTCTGTCTGTGGTGTTTATAGCCTCAACCTCAGTAAAGGTAATTGAAATAGGAACTCTGACATGAAATTACCTTGCTGAGTGGAAGAAAACCTGTTTTATGATCCGGTGATAAATGCTGCAACTGCAGGATAAGACATTGCCTAGCACAACTGCTCTGCTCAGCAGCGGTCCCAAGGGTAAGTTTTGTCACAATACAGAAATGAGATTTCCAAGGAGAAAGCATGTTCATAAAAGATGAGATAGATGTATCTTCAGCTTCGTCTCCAGGAAGGATGCTACCTTGAGACTGCAAACACCATCTAAGCACTTTGATACCTCCACCTGCTCCCTCAGGTGTCAGGTTTGTTTGTCCCTGGGCTTCCAGAATCCTTAAACTGTTCGTGCCATAATGGACAGGACCATGCAAAAAAACAAGAGAAACTCCCATTAAAATAACAAACCAAACCCAAATCCTCTCTACAAAGATCTAGTGCCAGCATCAACTTATACAAAAGAGAAGAGAAATGGAAGGTCACACTGACCAAAGCATTTAAAGAAGAGAACATCACCAGCAGTGACTCAGCTTCTGCAAGCTAAGCAGCAGGTTTGAGCACCCCAGCACCAGATTTGAAGACTGGTGCAGCTTGCTGTGGAGACTCAGGCTCCATTTTTGAAGGACATAGCTGGGAGGGATGGGGCACACATGAGCCTTGCCCAGGGAGCCTGATAGAATTTGCTCCTTCTCCAGTTTAGATGTACAATGCGAGACTGATGTGAATGAGAGTAACACGGGGTCATCCACTTGTTGTTGGCACTCATGTAGTGCTAGAAATCACCTTTAACATCAGATCTGATCACTAGCCTTGACTGACATCTTTCTCCCATCCCTTGTTCCATCTGCAGCAGTAAGTGAAAATCTTGGCATAAAAAGCAACCGTCTGAGTCAGTTCCTAAAGCTTAATGTTTATGGTAGAAATATTCCATGCGTTGACCTGCATGCTCCTGGCTGACCAGAACTTCAGCAGACTCTCATACTCTCTTAGGAACATGTCTTTGGAAGTGAATTACCTGTTAGATGATCGCAGAATTTACGGACTAGATTTTACAATAATTCCTCATGAAAGAGCTCATGAGAAATCATGTTCTGTTAGAAAAAGCAAATCTAAGATTGTATTCTTTAGCATCACGCTTACTTGTGTGCATCTAATGTTCCTCTCAGCTGTGAATATAAAAGCAAAGTACACATAGCTCATCTTTTTGTTCCTTGTAGATTACTAGAATAAAAGTCCTGTTTCTTTGAAGCTTTGTATTGTTGCAGAGGTATCAATTCATGCCATTTGAAATTAGAAGTTGAGAAAACACAAAGAAAATAGAAGTGGTACCATGTTCACTTTAGTTGCTTCTTCCAAGAAAGAACATGAGCATAAGAGACCCAATAATCCAGAGAGACATTGAGTTTATCTTTATGCTGTACATTTAAAAGTACATTATTATGTTATTACGCATACTATTAATGCATCAGGCAAAAACTGAAGTGGAATTCAGAAATGACAGCCTAATGAAATGTATGATATTGAACTCCCAGCTGTAGTTTAACCCATATGAACGTTCATGCTAATAAGAATTTGCAATTTGCATTTTCGTCAGTACGAAATGAAGTGTAGCAATAAGAATGTCCCTGCTGGTTGTATTTTGCACTGTCAATACCTACTAATAAACTTCAGCCCTATTAAAGTTCTGAACTGTAAAGATTGTGCCATGAATGTAACAAGAAACCAGGCACATAGTATTTACTAAGGATGACCCAAAACAAGGGATAGACTGAGTAAAGTTTGCAGGTGTACACAAGCAAGCCTATTTTGAAATACTCTTTACTGTTCTGAAATTATATTGGTGCTCAAGATCTGTCAGATTTCAACTTATTTCCCCCCCCTGGATATTTCTTTTATGACACCTGGTCAGACTCCAGTCAACAAATTAATTATCTGTTTATTCTTCCTGTTTATGAATAATAATTCATTTTAACCAAATTCCACTGAAATGGATATCACACTTTCAGCTACTATATCTGAAAGAATAATGAGATATCAGATTTTCAGCATACAGACCAATTTAAAATTAATTACAATGTAAATGCAAACAAGCACTTTGAATCAGCTAGTGTCATCATCATCTTTAATTAAGAACTGTGCAATTAAATTAATAAATTTTATAATGCCAAGATCATAAATATAGCCTTCCTAACAAATAAACACGATTTTACTGACCCATTTATTATTTCCACTGTAAAATTCCATCAATTTTTTCCATACTTTTGGCTATTCATTCTAGATCTGTATACCTGTTCAAAGAGCTGGTAAGTTTAATGTTGAAAATACGTTAGGAGGATACTTAATAATTCATGGAATCAATACCTGAACAGTAATTACCTTTATGCAGATCTTTATTACCATTACTGTAATGTCTTATTTGACTTTATAGATTTTATGTGCTAATATAATCATATCTACTTGGTTTCCCAAAACTTTAAATTTTTTCTTCCAAAACACATTTTTCTTCTGTCTAATGCATTCATACATACCTATTAAAACATGAATATCTCCTGTTCTAACATCTGCTTAATTTCACTGGAGTGAATATTGTAGCAGAAAATTTCCTTTAAATTTAAAAGCTAAGCTGCTAGGTATAGCTCAGATAAATCTATACCTTTCTTTGAAGGTTGGGGTTGCATCGTGATATTTTTCCTGGAGAAAATACAGTACTTCCCAGAAATGTTTTTTCTGATCCACAAATTAGAAGTCAACCACCATTCAAAAGATTTTTGAAAATATTTGTAAGACAAAAACTTTTTAGTTGTTTAATTGAGCTACTTTCTGTTTTAAGTAAGAACTAACAATGTGGTCTCTGGAATTTGAATGCTGAATGAAGATAAGTTACTTTTCTTTATATTTTAACTTTCAACACCAATAACAGTGAAATATTATTTTCAACATGAAAATAAATCTTACAGCTGTCTTTTACTTTTAATATGGGGGAGCGGTGAATCTGCAGGTTGTAACTTGGCTTTCTGTGAAAAGAGAAGTAATTCACATGTGCCACTTTGAACTTATTTGAGTCCAAGTGTATTAGAGATAATTTATTTAAAGCTTGCTCTGCTATGGAGCTCCAGAACTGTGGAAGGGTGAGAGGAAAGACCATGCAAATTAATTCACCTATCTTCTGAAATTTTATTTACAGTCAGTATATCTTTAATAATTCTTAACAAAATAGAAAAAACCCAATACTTTATATTTTAATAGCATATGTTTTAATTACCAAATTAAGCAATGGAAACAGCAAATCAGCCACTTCCCCCACCTTTGGAGGAGTCGCTGATTTATGGATATACGTCCAATGGTTTTTGTTAATGTGAACAATTTTGGTGCTGAATGTATCTCGATGGGAAGTGCAAAATTTTAGTCAAAACAAGTGTGGACTTTATGCAGTCTTCATATTAAGTTATATAATTACCTTTATTGTATGGCTGGGTTTTTTGTTCGAGTTTTTTTTTAATCTTGATAGGAAAGCATTCAAAAGGGACAATAATTTCAGCACTAAATGCTGCAGTGTGCTCACTGCACTGTCAGCTGCAGCCCATGTAGCATATTGGAGACCTCTAAAACTGCAAAGTCTAAAAAAAATGTCCAATTCCACCTCTTCAGCTCTCATTTTGCTATATAATTTTTCTTTACATAAGTTTTCTGCTTTCACCCACTCGTTCCCTTTACTACAGAAACTGGAGTGAATTGTTCATCTTTAACCATAAACCTCAGTATTTTCACCATATTTTTGCTGCTGTCAGAGGTATGTGGGTTGATATTGTAATTAGTGACAGATCCATTGCCAAAGTTTATTTCCCTTCACTGCAAAAGTACCTACTACCAGCAAGAAGGTGAATGTTTATTTCAGCTAAAGATTTATCACTGTGTCACAGAAACCCCTCTAAGCAAATTTATTGTTCTACTTCAGTTTGGAACACATTTCATACACTGGAAACACCAGCAAATTTCTCTCCCAGGTTTTTCTTTCTACTCATGGTCTCTGTTAGTCAAAACTTTTCTTTATGAGATCATGGGAGTGAATTTATAAAATTTATTATTCTAAGCAAATATCTAGAAATATTATTTTAGTTCTATTTACTGGAATACTTTCTGATAAAATATCAAGTCTACAGAACTTTTACACCATCAGGAATTTATTGTCCTTGGCACTAAGGAAATCTCATTTTTGAAACCAGTACCAGGGTGTATTGCTCTCCTTGGTGGTGTCTCCTTTTGCATCTTTCTAGTTTGATTCTTGTTTAACTCTACTGTATAAATGTACCTGAACAGGTTTCTTAACTGTTCATTAAATTATCTTAAGAGGTCTTCAGGAAGAGTTTTCTTATTTCCTATCCATACAGGGACATGTACAGAGTTGGAATGAGCTGGAAAACCCATCCAGGTCAGTTTTAAGCATCTTACAGGAGTAAGAGATTTACCAGCACTTCATCTTTGCACATCTTGGAGTTGAACTGGAAATAGAATGTTGAGTTCTCTGTAACATCTCTGTGTCTCAACTATTCCAAGAATCTATACTGACTTTGCTGCTTCTACTTCGTTTAGAAACAAACCTTGACCATAGAAGACAAGGTATCTATAATCCTCAGGTTAGAAACCATACTCACAGTGCTAGTTATGACATGAAAGGCCAGGAAATAAAAGGACAGATAAGGCTCAGCCCTCCCTGACACATCTGACTACACTGATACTTGAAAACACTTCAAATCCAGGCCTGACAAATGTTCAGTTTTTAGTGAAGGATTGCGTGTGTGTGGAATTTATGAACTGTTGCATATTACTAACTCCAATTGCACGTATGCAGAGAGAAAAAATGTGAGAGTAAGCCAGTCACTGTACCAGCAGTGCAAGTTATCCTACAGCAATCTGACAATAAATCTATAATTTGACGATAAGGCTCCATTCAGACAAACAAAAATAGAGTTAAATCCATACTTATCTGATTTTGGCGTTTTTATTGAGACTCTTAAAGGGAGTATTAGTTGTTGCTAATTGCTACAAGCTCTTCCCCACTGACAACTGGAAAAATATAAGCATTTCCTTTTCTCTTATGAGCACAAAAATACCCATCCATTTGGTAATGATTGACACCAGGGTGCTACACCAGAAATCATAGTTTTAATGTTAACAGCTGTCTTATACAACCCAAAGGCATGCTTATTTTCTGTCTTTTCCACACCATACAAAATAATATGAACATTGAAGCTTCTCCCTCTAATGAAGTTCCTTGAAAAATGATTTTGAAAGTTACTGCACAAACAACACAAGTTTATTATGCAGCACCAAAGATTTAATAGGGAAGGATTATTTCTTATATGTAACATTACAGCCATTATCTCTTCATAAATATTTATTTATGCATGCATTCTCCAGTAAATCAGTGGAATCTGGAATTCATGTTTGAAACCACAAGGGAAAGAGCTTGTATGCTTGTACTTTTCTATAATGCTTATAATGGGGTTTAAGTTGTAAATGTTTTTCCTGGAAAAAAATAATCTACATTTTCTTATTTCTCTATTTGAAAATTACTCATTTATTTTGATGGAAGCACAGGGAGCATAATTTCCTCGCTCAGAGTAAGCACATTAAACTACACCTGAAAACCAATGCATAAAGAAAGTTCTAAACAAGTCATAATGTCCTTTGATAGCAGAAGCACAGGTGAGCCACATGCTCAGGCAAACTAAACCATGAGCTTGGACATGTGTCTTGGTCTTTCATCATTGCTCTCATCTAATCTTTTATGTGTCTTTACTCTTCCCTGTGTTACTGTGACTCCATTATTTTATGCACAAATCTTGGTGAGAATTACATTGTTTTACAATCCGTACTGAAGAAACACTGATATTTTGCATAAATACTTCCTGTATTTAACTACTATTTTAAGGGCTGTCAGCTAGGGAAAAAGCATGACAATAGTAACGGGTTTAACCCTGAGGTTTCCATCAAAATCTTCCTAAAATTATGAAATATAGGTATGAGAAAGATAATTTCTTCTTCAGAGATGGATGACAGGAGGAAGGAACAGTACAGGAAAAAGGTAAGTCTTGGTATAAGGATGGAAAGTCATGCAATTGCCTTTAAGGGTCACCTTTGATTCCACCTAAGCGGAGTCTACACTACTGTCTTTTACCATTTAACATTTATTTCCACCTACATGGGTACTTCTGACTTGGACACTAGTGGTTTGAAATGCAGACTAACAAACCATCTCTTCAGCACTGCCCTTATAAAAAAGTTGGGTGTTCAGGACCTGTATCTGCGCACGCTAAGTACCTCGTCATTTCATTTCTGAGTGCATTATTGAGTCACTATGTGGTATAGTCAATCAGAAAATGTTTGGGTATTTTTTATTTTTTCTCTAGATTCAGCAACAAAATTAAGGGGTTTCAGGGTAATTGTTATGAAACAACAGGAATCCCTTCTTGGAACTTTTTATCAAGAACAAAAAGCTCTGAATTGGATCTTTACTTCAGCAACAGCAAGGGTACAGTGTTTTGATGGATATGCTATATTTTAAAACTCCTTTACACAACTAGACTAATATGAAATGAAAGAAAGAAAGAATAACCTGATCATATGTAGGTTTTTTTCAGGATTTGCCTTTGGTAAAATAACAACTGTTTTAAATAAAGGAATTAACAGAACTCAAAATTACTATTTATCACAGAATTAATAATGAGCTAGACACAATCATGTATTTATTTTTAAACATAATTATCAATATATGAAAATTGCTTGTAAAAAAAGATACAACGAATCTGTGACTAGTTTTTCCTTAAAATAAAGAAGTGCCTAATAGAAACCAGAAAGGCAAACCAGAAGAGGGGTTCAATGCATAATAAGCAACTAACTAAAAACACTCATTTAGGTTTCCTACACTGAAAATGAGAAAAGTGCACTCTAACAGTACAGAATGCTATTATGACAACTATTATCACAAATATAAACAGTATGAATAAATTATTACTTAGTCTTGTTTTCCCATTTCAATTTCAATACAGACAACCAAGACAAGCCAGGGTGAAGATTTTCACTGGTATGTAGCTAGACTGACACACTGCCAGGCACTAGGAGTCACTGATACACATTATGTGAAGAATTCATAAAGCATTAACTCCAGTTTCCCACCAAGTTTCAAACCCAGTTAGAGACTGGTGATGGACACAAAAGCAAGATACAGTCATTTATGTTCTTGAAATTTCTATATGCATATTTATTTCACTTTTACCTTGAAAAAGATAATTATGAATCCATCCGCACATTGTTAAAATTTGCAAGTCCTATTTATTTCATGTTACTTTGTATTTGTACGACATTTTAAACCTTCAAAATGTTGTACTTTGTTGTACACAGTACTTTGATGATGTCACTCCAGTCAGAAGATGGGGGAAAACAAATCACAAAACAGACTGACCCACCTGAGGCTGAAGAGTCTATCAGGGAAGACCCAGGAATCAAATCAGAAAATTGCAGTATTCCAGTTTCCATCACACCAACTGGTATGTTTTATTCTGAAACCTCTTTTACTACTCTTTCTGACTCCTACTGTTATCAGCTGTCCACATTATTCTGTCTTTGTTTTTGCTGTCCTCCTACACTCAATCTGCTGGTATTGCTTTCAAATAGGCACATTAACCTGTAGAGTCATACCTGAAATGATATGGAGTTGTTAAGAAGTTTCAAGGTCTATAAATATTTTTTCTTCATCTGTTCAGTGGACTATTCTGTATTCTTAAAGTACTGGACCTCTTGACACCTCTGAGGATCAATGCACATACTAACACAGAGACAGCAGAGAACAGTCTGCCCATGATGTGGTGAAAAGCAGTTTTCTGAATGTCATGAGCATATGACATGTAAAAAGTACTTATAGGTTGAACAGGATTCAAAAGCAAAAACTTCTTTCTTTCAAACCCTTTTCCTCAAGTTTTCTCTTTACCCAAAACAACAAACCGAAACTAATAAAACTGTAAAATCTGTTCCAATGCAAACACTGTATCTACTAAAATGTTTAGAAATTAATTTGAATGTACGTGTATCATATTGCTTACAATGAATATAAGTAAATTTTTGAAAGGTCTCTTCAAACCAAGATACAAGAATAGTATATTTTGAAAATGTAAAACAGTACATTCTGATCATATAAAAATTTAACAGAAATCCAAAGCAGTTGCTTTCCTGTCAACTATTGCCCATAAACAGTAATTACATTTTCCAAATCTGAGGCAGGTGCAGAACGCTTTGAATGACAAATTTTAAATCCACTCTACCAGAGTATTCCAGGAGGAGACTGCGGATAAAATTTGAGGTAGTCCTTCTCAATCCCACCTTTTTTTTTGACAGACCACCATCCCTCTAGATCATACTTTACAGGCTGCCTTTGCCTTCACTTTGACCCAGACAGTGACAGGTAGCTATACCCAGGTAGCTATATTAGTATGAGGCTTAACCTGATCTAAAACATTTTTCTTTTAAGTAAGATTTAATTAGCTTTGGCTCCACACCATGCTATTCATAGCCAAATGCCTTCCAGTTTTAAGCTGGATCACACATCCATAGATGCTTTAGTACAATGTTAGAGAATTCTTTTATCTATCTGCAAAATATTAGTTGCATTTGCTGTGGATTAGATGGGAATAAGAATGGAAACAGATATGTCATGTACATTAAGGAGCATATAAACAGTCTTTCTCCAAGCCCTGATTATTATAGTGAAAGGCATAAGAGTGGGACATGCAGCTTCAAAATCAAATATTTCCAAAATGCACTGTGAAATAAAACTGGTATCAGTCTTGCAAGAGACATGTAATGTCATTTTACATTTTAAAAGAAGACAAGTATCCCAAAACAGCTATTCTTTTCAGCAGTGCCACTAGATAAGGAGTCTTAACACTCTCTCTATATATTATATAGGGGATATATATTATACACCTTAATATATGCCTTGATGTCAGAAGGATTTTGTTTATTGTTAACTATCCAAATAGAGCAGAGAATACAACCAACCTTAACTATCTTGTCTCACCTCAGTTTCTTCCATACCATGTTTATCTTTATCTGAAAACTGAATATTCCCTTCTAGCACTGGCAGTTTTCAAAAGTCCCTTAGACAGATAATTTTGGGAGTTAATCATAGAATCACCATAAAATTTAGGCTGAAAGGAACCTCTGGAGGTCATCTAGTTCAAACCCTGGGCAGAGGAAGGCCAGTTAAAATCAAGTTGCTCAGATTATTATCCAGTGGAGCTTCAAATCTCTTTTAACATTAAAAGCCTCTATGTAATTCATATTTCTCTGCAGTAAGAGAGATGAAAAAATTCTTAGACAATATAAAATAGTAATCAATGAGAGAATATAGCACCAAGGCGTCATGAATAACTGAATAGAACTGTCATGTATATTTTCAGCTGAATCCATATTCCTTTTGTGAAACTCTTCCATCATTAATCCACAACACAGGCTGGGATAAATGTATATTTTGATTTTTTTCTATCATTTCCTTTGCAGAACCAAGAAAACATCAGATAATTTCCTACTGTCAATTTCTTTTTCCTCTTTAACAGCTGGATACTAGACCAACATAGATGGTATTTCATCATAGTACCCAGTTGTTTGAAAGGCAGTTTATTCCACCCTAGTTTGTGAACTGCACCAAAAAACTGCACCAAGATGAAAGCAATGATGGAATTTATCCTTTAGAGATATAAAGATGAATCCTAGAGAAAATTATAATAGTCATTATGCTACTCAATCAAACCTAGTTTATGAAAGCAGACATACTTTCTTTCCTGTCATGATCCCCACTCACCTCCCTAAAATTCCAAAATACTATTAAAGGATCAGGCTCACCTTCACCAAGTTTTCAGCACTGTTTAAACAGCATAATTATGTTGATCAAGCTTGAGCCTGTGAAACAATCTTACTAATGATACATAGAGGTTCTCTGACGTATAAACTCGCTTTTGTAAATGTTGCATAAAATGTATTTAAGTTTTAAAGAAAATAAATCAGTATGCCAAAAGTAGGATGAGCAATTCCACTTTGTTACCCTTTGTTGGATCAACACTGGATTTCATGGCACTTACATGCAAGTAAGAAATTTTCAGAGATAATAGTCAAAAGAACATGTGAAATACATCCAGTAAAAGATCTTGATCAAAAAGCTAAATTCTAAAGAGAATTTACCCTCAGAAGATGCAATAGGAAGCATATGAACAGCAAGTTAAGCACAGTTAAATCAAGTACTATGAAACTGCAATCTCATTATCCCTGTGTAAAAAATCCCATGTGCGGATACACTAATTTCAATAAAAAAAGCACCTTGGCAAAAAACCAGAAAAAAACCCTCACTGTAAGGAGAGTTGGTTGGTTTGTTAGCAACAGAAGAGTTTGATTACTCCCTCTCTGATCAGCCAAAACTTGTATTTCTGTCTCTCCTTTCTTCCTGTGTTTATTCTATTCATTTTCTACTTAAGAATCAAAGCAATATGAGGCAGGCACAACTTTTTTATTCTACTTTTTCTCCTGTGCAGCAGCAAGAACATGGATTTCTACACATGCAAACAAGACAAGGAATGATTACAGAAAATTAACAGTATAATTGAATGACTACTGACAAAATTAAGTTTCATTTATGCAGATGTAGAGCAGTAGCAGGTGGGAAGAATAGCTGGGCCTTCTCTTTCCTCACATACTGTACATCTGTGTCATGCAACCAAAAGTTGGGTGATAGTTTTAAGTATTATCATCTTTTTGCTTCCCTTAATCAAAAATAAAAATTAGAAAGTTGCAGGGACTATGATGAAGAAATAAAACTATCTGATGTTTGGAACATGATTGTCACAGGTTATAAACGTTATCTATCCTTTTTCTCTTCAGAAATGTCATCTTAGGCCATATCCTCCAAACATCCTATTAAAGAAAAAGGGTGGGATTTTTTCATGAGTGAACATGTCATTTAAGGAAGTTTTAAATTTTAGAAATTAGGCCTTTTATCCTTTTTTTATTTTTAAACCTCTCTATGAAAGTTTTGCTGTGTAATCTTTAGTTATGCATCCACAAGTTCTCATATTTCAAATATTTTATGGAATTAACTATGATGGAATATGGCATAAAAATAATATAAGCAGCATTTACTTTATTTGTGCATTACTGACTGAGATTCCCTGCCTCCTCTAGTCAGATTTAATCATGTATTCTTCACATACTTCTAATATATAACAGCCCTTTTAATAAGATTATGCAATTACTGGCAACAAAATATGAAGAATATCTTGGCTCTATTAAAATTTTCTCTTCATGCAAGATATGATCTTTTTCTATTGCATAAACATGTGACAAGAGAATGTCACTTGTAGTGCTAAAAGATAGCATATTCCTATCTTTTATCTTTAGGCATGATTACACATACCTAAAACATTACACTTTCAGGAAATCAAACTATTTTAAAAATCAGGGTGAATAAAAACCAGTGATAAGAAAACATGTGGACACCAGACTCCACAAGACTAAAAATGAAGCCACCTCAGTAACATTTGAAAAATGAAATTAGCACTGGATTTTTCCAGATGACTCCCTGTGGCGTCACAGCAACAAAGTTATGCAAAGCTTCACACAACTGAAGGGGCCCTCTGAGGGGTCTGCTTACTGATCTCTGGAAGAAAAGGTCACAGGCTATGTCGGAGGGATTTTCAGCAGGGCTAAAAGGTAGGAAACAGTTGGAAGGAATGAAGAAACATTTCACAGGCACTAATAAAAATTTTATAGGGTTTGTGTGTGAAGCTGTGTAACTGATGTTTGCAAAATTACTCAAGACATAAGCTCAGTAAAACGAGACTGTTCTATAGCATTTGCATTTCAGAATAACCATTAGTTATTTATTAATATACATACATATAAGCAATGCTTTATTTAGCTTGTTAAGGAAGAAAATTAAGCACTTCATTAGAAACACACAAAATTGTTATTCAAAGAGAAAGAAAGCAGACGGATTCAAAGCATTAAGAAACCAGAAAATATTTATTATAAAAATAAATACTATTATAAAAACTATGCTCTCCTTCTGGGAACTCTAACTGAGCACCTCCCCTTTAAGAAAGAACATTGTTTCTTTCCTTATTACTCCTTCCAGGGGAAGGAGTTATAGCGATGAACATTCACACCATTGCATCATCTGAAAGGGTCACTTTGCCCACCTGGCACAGGCAGTTGGAGAGAGGGGTTTGCCACAGGTTGGAGTTGTTCCAAGGTCTCAGTCGCTGCTGATAACTCTCCCTGCCTCACTGGGACAGAAGCAGAGCCGGGAGCTCCAGCATCGTCACTTGCCCACTGCTCGCTCATCACCAGAGGCTGCCCCTGCGGCTCGCCCGCCACCCGTTTGCCACATGGAACTGTTGCCCATGCCAGGAGCTCCTGCTGCCACTCCACAGCCCAGCCCAGCCCAGCCAAGTGAACCAACACACCATGCCAGGGGCAACATGTGGCAGGGAACAAAGAGATTCCAAACTAATACCACCGCTTCAGTTAAGACCTGAACCTGTTAACCAGGTGACATGGAGTGGCCAGTTTAGTAGTGGAAGTCCTTGTGCGAAACACAATTTTCCTGGGTTTTTGTGTAAGAGGAGGTTTAGGTTGGGTGTTACAAAAAGGTTCTTCACCCAGAGAATGGTTGGGTGCTGAAACAAGCTCCCCTGGAGATGTGGTCACAGCACCAAGCCTGATGGAGTTCAAGAAGCATTTGGATGATACTCTCAGGCACATGTGGTGTGACTCTTGAGGATGGTCCTGTGCAGGGCCAGGAGTTGGACTTGATGATCCTACTGGGTCCCTTCCAACTCAGCATATTCTGTGATATTCTGTTTTCTTTTCTTTTCTTTAGCTGGGCAGATGGGGGTGGTTGACAGGGAGGACACTCCACTATTCTCTTTCCCCTTTGTTTCTGGGGTACCATGTGATGCTGTGGATTCCCTTTTTTTTTTTTTTTTTGTGGGTAAGCTCTTTCCCTTGTTTCTTTGTGGTGCTGCTATTTTTCCTTGTTAGTAAACTGTTATTTTTTCACTTATAACCTCCTTGCATTATTTTTGTCTCTCTGTAGTAAAGGGGGAATAAAAGGGGAGGGTGTTCATTTTACTGGAGTTCCCGCCCCAATATTTGTCTTTAAACCAAGACAGGCATTCAGGGATTTAAAGTAATACTTATAGAGATTCACAAAAATAGTGGAGAAAATATTCAGCATTTTGGAATAGCGAACTGTGATTTAAGTCTGCACTTGACTCATGGTTCCATTAATCTCTACTCTAAGACGACACTGGCTTACAGCGGCATTTTGAAACATTTGAGTATCTAATTTTCTCCTTTTCACTGCCAAAGCTTTTGAAACTTCTGACTGAGTAGTAGAATTGCACTGCATTTCACATTTTGCCAGTGAAAAAAATAGGCATAAATAATTCTTTTTACTGCTTTTTTTCCCCCAAATGTATCTACCAGTTCAAAATGACAAACTGATTACAGAAAATATGTGTGTGACAAGTGCATGATTTGGAACCCTTGCCAGCAGTTTCCCACAGCAGGCTGATGGTAATCATTCCCTTTTCATCACTATCTCATTCTACACTTAGTAGGAGAGCTTTGGTACCCTTTTCTAGCTGTATGTCCCACATAAAATCTGAAGTTACGATCTCCTCCAGCCTCACTGATACTTTTCCTCCATATCAGAAAGACAGTATTGAAAATTATACCAGGAGCCAGCTGCAGCAGCAGGCAAAGTAGGCAGTAGCCAAGGCCTCCAACAGTTTGGTTCTTCTGTATCAGAAAAGAGATGGACTGGCTATGCTTGCCCAGCTGGTCACTGGCCTCTACACACATGACTTTGCCTACTCCTGCCAAAGGAAGGGGGAAAGGAAGCATCTCTATTCCCAGTAGTAGTATCATCACTAGCACCAACAGCAGCAGAAAGTCACTTCTGCTTCCACCTCTTCCTATACCTCCTCTTTCCAGAAGAATATCTAACCCTGAACCCAAGGACTGACCCTCCTCATCACCCTGGCAGGTCCCTATCAGAGAATAGTGATGAGTGCTGGAAGAAGCAGGTGTGCAACAGGAGGCAGATGACTGCATGGGGCAAGGGATGTGTTGATCATAAAACTAAGAAAGATCTTAGAAGAACTGGACACAGCCTGGGATGGGGAAAACAAAAAAGAGATGCTTTAAGTCTTCTGAAACTTCTGGTCTCCTCCTGACTGTAACAGTAGTTCCTAGGTTCTCTTCTTATCAGTGTTTTTGATTAAATGCTGCCAAGCCCTCTTGTTGCCTCTGCCATCAGTCAATAAAAGCAATATTACTACTGCCAAGAAAACCTGATTTGGCTCTAACAGAAAAATTAAACTGTGGAAGAAAGAAGGTCACATTCCATAGGCAGCTTCCTTCATCTTCTTACTCTTTGCCCATAATTCGCTAGTTTCGTGCTTGTCTAATTTAATATCCTCCCCCATTGCCTCAAATGACATCTCTATATGTGCTCACAAACTGTCTCTATATGCCCATAATCATACTGTATGCCAATGTCTCCTAATCAGTCTTGCCAGAAATGGAAAACAGTACAACTCAGGAGAGCACAAGAACTAGATAGATTCCAGAGCTCTATAAGCCGTGTCCCTTCAACTTCGACTGTTTTACAGGACAGCAGGTCAACAGCACCAGTAACACCCATTTCTGTCCTTCTAGTGAACAGTTCGGGGCATCTCTCAAAAATTCACCTCCTAAAGATGCATCATTTTTTCCATCCAAATCCATACAAATTTGGTTCATACACATAATTTATATGGAATATCCCATAATCTATCTTCCTCCCATATTCAATCAACTCATAGCTCAAAAATCCATTAAATCAGTTAACAAGTTTGGAGTAGGTCCTAACACTACACTTTTTCCTAGAAATACTTCAGTTGTTCTCATACTGACTCCATTTTTTATGGAACTTCCTTTTCACAAAGCTTCTACGTTGACAGGTAGGAAAATCAACTAATCTGTTATTAACTTTTACTTTATGCATCTATACATGATATATACCTTCTGACTGATTTTACAATCTTAACCTTCAGCCCTCAGTATGTAAAAAGGAAACCACAAACTAACTTTCAACTATCCCAATCACGTTTTGTTCACTATATTTGGAAATAGCTGAGAAACAAACCCCTTATATCTACAGAGTGTTTTCTGGAAGGACAATAAATATACCTAAAATTCAAAAAATTACATATTTAGGTGATTTAGGGAGATTTGAAGACCCATACCAATGACATCAGAGGTTATTCAAGCATTTAAAATAGACCCTAGCAACTTCAAGGGTGAGGAAAAAGAGATACACTATCAGAAGAACAAGAACCTTAGCTGTGACAGCAGGCAAAGGCTACAGGCACTCCTTGCAGGAAACTGTATGAGAGCAATTCCAAGTTTGAAGACAAGGACAGTTTGGCTATGTGTCCTCCATGAGAAAGCGTTGTGACTCTCATGGGACCCTGAGCCACCAGCGAACACCCCAACTAGTCCAAAATGAGCAGGTGATGTTGCAGACCCACTTATGACCTTGCTTCAATGTGTACCTCCATGTGTCTTTTGCACTATCATTCCTTTTAGAAAGTCCTCATGTAGTGCGTGCAAATGATAAGAATAAGTATTCCTATGCCTGGGAGAAGGAACACAGCCAGGGACTGTGACAAATGAATTTTACGTCTTTTCCCACGTATTTAGTATTCTGCAAAGCTGTTTGAATATTTTACTGGAGTAGGTTGCTGGCTTACTTGCCAAGGAAATTTGCTGCAGCTAGGAGAAAGTCCACCAAGTTAGATCTCCTCCTACTCCCAAACCCAGAAGAGACAGATAAAACTGTGCTTATAATTTTTCCTAACTAAAGTCTGTCTTTGTGGTCCAAACAGAATAGAAATTACCACTCCAATTCCATATAAGACGTTTTATCAGATATTGTAACAACTGCAATTTTTAAATTGTTTTTCACAAGGCACACTATGGTGCCAGTAAAATCCCAATGTGCTATCTGGAAAGTCATCTACAAAAGATTCCAAATGACATTTTAACAGAGAGAAAAGTGTCTGAAGACAGTGTGCAGGTCAAACAAATCAACCAATTTAATTTCTTCCTCTCTGCCACTCTAACTGGTTCAGATGGCACGATGTTATCCCCCTCCAAGTCAGTTTACTGACTGCTTCCATCAAAACTTAATTGAAAGAAGTGGATCCTATAATTTAAAATGAAATAGGCTCAGCATGTGAGCAAGTTCTGTCAAGACTGATTACTGAGTATTGATTTCCCACCAATTGTACAAGTTACACTCCACAAGGCCACCTGCACATTAACCTAGAATACATAAAATCACCTCAGGCTAACATCTATCACAAGGTTTGTATTTTTGGACCATGCAGTCTCTAGTTCTTTTCCTCACCCATACATTCAATGGCATTCATTTGGACAGCATTCACACTTTATACTTACTTCATCATAAGTAGCTATTATTTCTATTTTAATTTTTTCAGAAAGAATTTAAGATAACTATCCAGGAAAAAACTTCACATAACCTAGAACTAAGTTAATTGTAAAAACTGTAGAGACAGTCAGACAAGCTCTCCCACAGTATGAAAGAAAGAGATACTGGATGGAGCAACAGCAGAGTGGCTTACTGTGGCCTGGAAGCTTCTGCTTGGTCTGTCTGAAGCTTCTCACCGCCTTCCACTTCCATGGTGCAGTAGACAATCCGATTTGGAGCAACTGACTTTAAACCTTGTACCTCCATTATAACAATCTGAGGAAGATAAAGCAAATAGTTTATCCTTCAGAAAAAATTACACAACATGACTATTGCAGTACTAAGCTCCACACAGGTAAAAAAAAGAAAATAAAAAAAATCCCCAAAGTCCCAAAGTCCGCTCATTCAAATCTTAACAGGCAGAGAAGAATTTTGATTTTGTCTTCTTTTTCCACTTTCAACAACATACAGTAGGAATTGAAATTTTTGCTCTGCTTCTACTTGGACAATGACCAAAAACTCACTCCAATCATAATTTAAATGCCAACAGTGGAGTTTGAGACTAATATCTGAATATAATTCTAAATCTTAATACATGAGGAAATGTATCTTTTAATCAGTCACCTAATTGAATATGTACAGAATGAACAGGTTACTAAGTCCGACTGTAAACAAGTACACTGATCACATCTTAAAAGGTAAACCATGGTTCTGTGTCACTGGATGTTGCAACCCTTTAATCTCAAAAGTGATTTGGTGTTGTGCTGGGATGAGGCAGGTCAGAGCATCAGCTCCTGTAATTTTCCCCCCCCACACATACATCTTTTCCTTCTCCCAGTGCAGTACTTACAGTCAGGTTCAGCATGCATATGGGGAAGAAGGAGAAGAGAAAGGGAAAAAGCCACTGCTACCAGCTGTGCTCTGAGTTTTCACCAGGGAAATTACGAGCTTGGCAGATCCCACAGATTTTCACCTCCTCTAGACTACTCAGTTACAGCTCAGAAAAGCCAAATGCAGGCCTACTTTAAATGCTCTCTGCTTTTTATAAATCTTAAAGTTTTTCACAGTGTGAGATTATTGGAATTTTTGCACTTCAGATGTTTCTAATTCAGAGAAGACTTGAGTAGACAGCCAGGTTCCCCTGCTTGCTTTAGAAAGGCAGCTTTTCTTGCCAGTTTCATTTGGGCCTATGAGAAGAAACCAGGAAAAATGTATTCCATCAGCAAGAGAAGCTGTCCTCAACTGAACCTCACCTGTAAACCAATATTTGTTTAATTTGTTTTAAAGGTGCCAGAAGTAATGACTACTTTTGGTCTCATTAGACGAATTGGTTTCTCATGTCAGCAAGCAACTACTAAAATATTTTGCTATTAAACACTTTGCAAATTTGCCACTTTGTTCCAATTAAAGTAAGTTAAGCCAGGCTTCACCCCAGCTGTAAAATCCTTTGTCCTTTAAAACTCCCAGAACCTTAATAATAGTTAAATGTCTTGTAAAATTGCTAGTTTGTAAATATTACAGTGAGATGACAGTCATTGATAATTTAGAACATTTTTATATTACTTGTAAATTATCAACACTGCCCATTATGCTTTATAAGTAATAACAGTAATTCAGGGAGAATAACATAGTCAACCCTCTTTTCCATCTTTTGTTGTCCAGGAATTCAAGTAGTCAGCAAAATGGTCAATGATCACTGAGAGACTGCACTAGAGCTCCTTCTAGATGATACTATCTATATGGTCTTTCCACATACCAAGTGTATGCCCTTGCAGGCTTCATGTTTATTCACTTTTATGTTGATACTTCTTTTCCTGAGTTTCCAACTTAATTGCACAGTACATTTTAATTTGGTAAAAATTCTGGATTCCAGCAATGGAACAAAGTTGCATTTCATTCCTTCCAAAGTGTATCGGATCTACAGTAGCTCATTAGTTGATAAACAGTTTCCTAAATGTTTGTCTATTTCTGAAACCGTCTAACAGCTGAAGAATATAAATGAGGAAGTCTTCTACTACTATGTTGTCTGTTTTTTTTTTAATTTCTGCAAACAAGATATTTGAGGAAACATCCAACTTGTAAAAACACTCCCTGTTGCTTGCAGTGATGCTCAGGAGGGTCTATGACCTTAGCTAGCAAGGTCCACTCCCACCAGAACATTATAAATATTACTAGCAACTTTTGCTGTTCATAATAACAACATGCAGTGGCAGCATGAACCCTGGCCACTTTACTCCCTATACAGAAATTTTCATCAAGTTCTTTCACTCTGTCCTAAGATATGTTCATTCCTGTGCCTGTGCAGCAGCCCTTGGCAGGGATTTTGCTAGTTGCCTTACAGTTCAGTTGAGCCATCACAGGATGTGACATGGATATGTTTACGTATTATTCAAGAAATGTGAAGTTCTGCACATATGACCTCACATTTTCAAAAAATGAAGTATTCTTCATTTTGAGGAAATGCAGTCAGCTTTTCTTATTTGGCCATTTGCACAGAAAAAGATCACATCATCTACATTTCAGTCTGCATTAGTATCAGTTCAACTGTTTCCTTTTGCCTTTATATCTTCTGAGATTTTGTTTACCAAGAGTAAGAGACTTGTTTGGCAAGAGAGTCAATTTACATGGTTAATACCACGTTTAAGATGAAAATCTGTCTTACTAAAAACTATCACACATAGAGAATTTAATTTAATTTAATTCTTTGGCTTACACAGGATGAACTGTAGATAACTTATGTTGCAGAACATCTCTTTATCAGTGATAGCGAAAAATTAAAAAGAAAAATGTTAGTTCACCAGACCTAACAGTCTACATTTCTGGTGGGAGAGGGGAAAGGCTATAAAAGCAAAGCTGTTCCAAATTTATCAAAAATTATATCTCTTGGCAATTTTCAATGATTGTTTCAAACTTTTACTGTGCTTTTCACCTAAAAATCACATCATTTTGGGTACATAATAGTTCTCTCTATAGGCATAGAAGAGGCTTTTCTTCTTACATCCCTCACCAAGCAAACTGAAAGATAGAAAACATTATTGTCAAACCTTTCAGGTACTTTTTAGGTGCTTCAGAACTATTCTTTGTTAATGGACCATTCCAGCCTTGGTAATCCACTGGAGGCAGACACAGCACATGTGATGGAGACACATGGGATTCAGCACAGGAGTTACAAATACTTCATCTTTTTGTATACTTCAGTACTAAGGCCTGCACTCTAGTTTTACATGCTTGATGAACTAATATTTTTTGGCATATAGAATGATGGCTCTTACTACTCTTTGAAAGCCGATGTTGAGCTTTTACATTTCTCTGTTATACAAAGAATTCAAACTTTTTCATCATCTATTCTTGATATGTTTTTAATTCTTGTCTTTAATGATGACATGGGATAAAATTATCTGAATTTTTAACAACAGATGAAAAAAACATGCTGATTTCACTTAAGAAAAAATTTTTTTAAAAGATAAACCATTTTTATTCATTTTAAACTCTTAAACAATTGAAATATTGTTTTCTGTAACATCATCTGTTGTCTTAAACTAAAGCCACTTCAAATGCATAGCACAAGTATGGTACCTTCTGACCAACAAATACACAACACACACCCTGGTAACATTTTGATTCTATTATTATTAAAAGAGAGATAAGCATTTCCTGGTATGCACATTTGGAGAACTGGACCTGAGTTATAATGCTGGAAATTTTCAAGGCCAGGTTGGATGGGACTTTGAGCAACCTAGTCTAGTGGAAAGTGCCCCTGGAAGGGGGATTGGAACTAGGTGATATCTAAGGTCCCTTCCAACCCAAACCATTCTATTCTCTGATCAGACATGTTTAAATAACTAAACGTATTTGTGGTTTCCTCTTGAAGTCAGTTGAGCTCTATATGGATTAGGACTGCATCGCTATAGGCCAGACTTCCTGCATAATCTGAAAAAACATAAGATAGCTTCTTGAGGAAAGTGCAGAAGTTTATAAAAACAAATTTCTGTGTTTATTCTCTAAATGCTTCCAGTGAGAAAATGCTACTTGTTTATAAAATTCTGCGAACGAGTTTTTGATAACAACAAGTATACTTCGCTATTTAATGCACTGGAATTCATTTAAAGTTACATGTGTGTGGGAGATTCAACTGCCCACACTGCTGTGTGGGCCCAAATAAAACTACTGCTGCAGGAGGAAAATGTATCATACAGCTGTATTCTAAATCCTAATTACATAAAATTTTAAAATTACCAAGAAAGGACTAATAAGAAAAAAGTATCAAGACAGAGATATTCTAGCAATTTAAACCATCAACAAGTTTTCTCTGAAATCTGTGATTACCTCTAATGTGAAGGAGAGAACCACGTCAGACTTTGACAGCTGAACTTCATTTTCATCTCCTATGTCCAAGAACGCAGAATTCTGTGACCGCTTTAACTTCTGCAGTTTAAATTCTGGCCCACCTTTAGACACTGGCAGACTTTCCAAATTTGCCATCAGCAAATTCACCGAAGACCGCAACTCTTCTATGTACATGTTCTCCATTTCCCTTGTTACAAATTCTGGGAACTTTCTTTCCTTGGAAAATATATTTTAAAAGTTAGGGAGGAAAAAAAAATCCCTCATTATACATCATGTTAATTTACCAATTTGCTCTCAGTTAAGAGACAATAAATAAAAATAAAAGTCATAATTGTGGTGTCTATCTATTTTTATGTCTTCACAACAACAATGGGCAGGCTAATCCTGTCCCATAAATACAGTTAATTTTAACAAGAAGAAATAAACTACAATCGGAACCTCGTGCACCCCACCAAGTCATTTAACCATAAACTCAGATTGAAGAACTACCCATTAGGTATTTTTAATACAAGTGTTTTAAATATAGTAATTAATAATATACCTTCAATGTTACCTTCAAATATTTTATAAATTGACAAAATGACCTGTCCACTAATAATTTTGTTACTTCATCCAGTTCCCATGCTACCAAAAATAAGTTAATCACATTCAAGCTTCTAATACAAAGCTGCTGAACTACAATCGTGAAGAGAAATCATTTACCTCATTTTGAAAGTAATGTTGAATTATTACACATGGATTATTTTAAATAATAATCTCTCAAACAATAGAAAGAACTTGAAAAGATAACAGTATTTAAATATTTAAATATAAGCAAGAAGGAACATATACACAAATATAATGCATATATGAACACATACAGAGTCAATTTTATGCACAGTTTTCCAAATATTGAACATTGGGTGCTTGGGAGAATGACATTCAAGATTAAACAAAAACATAAACTATTCTAAAATATATGTTTTACATATAAATGAGAAACAAACAAACGCTCCCCATGTGCTGTCTGCAAAGACAGGCACCTTGCTCCTAAACTAGACAATTTTATTTGTTATAAGGCATATCATAAAATGTTTTACAGTAAATCCTCTACAGTTGGGTTTTTTTCAATAACAAAGACCAAGCAAGTTGACTGTGACCCAAAATACCTGTAGCAAGTCTGGTGGTCTGGCTCATTATAGCATTATAGTGCCAGTATATTACAGATTGAAAAAGAAAAAAAGAAATAAAAAGTAATTTATAGTTGGAGATTAAAAACACAGGACAAGGTTCAAGGTTTCCTAGAAGAAAAACCCCTTAGGAGTACTTTTTAAACTGTACCTTATCCTGTGAGGATCATTCAAATAATAATAAACCAACACAGAAGACGGGTGAGACAGACTGTGTTGTTGATATATCTTTCCTCTTTTTAAGATGTTTTTTCCGACCCCAATGTAAAAATTGAGGAAAACTGGACTTTCTGATGAAGGAAGTGTAGCATTACACAGCATGACTTTCCAAACCAAGGTTTGTTTTCTCCCTACCCCTGCTACACAAATATTCCAAAGTAGAAAGAAATTCATCTGCCAAACTATTTTCAAAGGATCTGCTTAATTTTAGAATCAGAAACAGGAAGCACACACTATGGATCATCCCACTCAACCTCATACGAAGATATGTTTTTGGTACAAGAAAGTAACCACTTACCCTTGCCATTTGATCTGCCAATTGTAGTCGACCATCTAGTTCACGTCTGATCTGGGCTGCTTGCTCATCTCCATTATCCAACTTGGAGAGAGAACAAAAATAAATCTAACTGTGAGAAATGCACTATATTTTAACTTTATAGCAAGTAATGTAGCTAAAAAACAAAAGAGAAATTAATTTTCTTCTTAAAATCAGTGAAACACTAAGCAAATAAACAGCTTTGAAACTTATCAAGATGAAAGAAATAAAATGGTCACCAGTTACTCACAGCACTCAGGGTCTCTGAAGGGTAGCCAGTGCTCCCTTACATTTTTAATACTCAGGCTATACAGAAGAAGTATTATCTCTTTATGAAAATAGCAGCTAAAACCATTTCTCCATGAAGTAGAAAACTAGAATGAAAGACTGGCTTAGAAAATGTTTGCAAGAAAATTTATTCTGTGGTATCATGAGTTCCTGTATAGGCACATATAGGTATAGGGAAGGAAAACTGTGTGACTGTGTCTTCTAAGAATGGTACTATTTCACTCACACAGCTCTTTTCTCCCAGTATTGCCAAACTGCTCACATCAAGATGTATCCAATTTTTGAATTTCCAGTACTGTCATACTTAGGGAATAGACAGGACCAAACAACCGACTTCCATCAGGGAGGTAAAGGGGAAGGACACATCTCTTCCCCTAAGCAGAAAAACTGTGTCTCAACAAAAGCAGACTCCTCAACTCATTTTTCACCTGTTTACTTGTTAAGGGCAGTGAGGGGGAATGTAAGTGAAGTGGGACTTCACCTCAACATATGGACCTGCACAGCTGGTTAAGAGGAAAACAGAGTGATGTATCTGGAAAAGATCAGGCGCATCTCACCGTCTTACCTGAATAACTGCTGAACAAGGACAAAGATGGAGTTCCTATGGAGGGTTCTCTCTGTCCCTAGGGCTAACCACAGACATGATTTGACATGTTGATATGACCCTAGTGCATTTAGTATACAGCTAAGGTTTAAGGATACCCAAATTGGTCTTTACTAAAAAAAACCAAAACTTAAATTGATTAGGGGTGTAAAGTGGCAAAACTGGTTCTCTAGTTGAATGAGATCTCCAGCTAATGAATACACAAGCAGCTTGGCAAATTATTCATTACATTACATTAAAGTTTTTCAGTGTTTTTTCAGTAAGACTCCTAGTCAGTGCATTAGGCGAAACACATAACACCACCTCCAAATCTGATACTTCTTATTGAACCAGAGCACTCATGAACATTAGGTACTCCAATTTAAAAAAAAAAAAAGAACAATTAAAAATGTACTATCCGGTGCTTACAGGTCAATTACAGCACTATGCTTAATGCAAATCTGACCCCATTTAGCAACAGGATGAAAAGTTTTTCACTGCTAGTACAGAAGCAATGACAGAGCAGGCAATCTGTCACCTGTGCAATCTGGCATCTTACAAGATTCTAGCAGGAACTGGTCCAGACTACCAGAAAAAAGAGAACAAAACCTGACGGCATCCCCAAAAGAGGCTCAAGTTTATACCAGTGAGTAGAAGATGGATCATATTCCAGACTGAAAGGTTCTCCCACTGTGTTCATAAATCTGCTCCTAACTTGACTGTGAGCATAAAGTGTTCTCGATGAAAACAAATGTTTTAGGTTCTCAAAACACAATTACAGTATGCTAGATGAATCCCCAAATTTGTATTCTTCCGTTTCTCAACAGATTAAGATGCTGTTTATTGAACTTGTCAAAAAGAATATTTCTATTTTCCTTTGTGTTATAACCACATACTTTTGCAATTATTGTTGTTTACTCAGTATGAAAGCCTGTCTAATATAAAAAACAATTTTGTTTTCCTTTTTTGGCTAAGAGAAGGTCAACATTATTGTAATAATATATCCAATGACAGGTAATTGCTTGAAGAATATCTGCTTGAAGGTAATTTCAATAACTGAATTTAGATTTCTGCAAAAAGGAGGTTGTGGGAGAACAGAAAAAAGCTAAAACCTTTTCCTGTGTCAAGGTACAATTTAAATGACTGCCTCCATCAATAATTCATTTGAAGAGGTAAAAGATTTTTCTTAAAGACTGATATTTAGTTATTTTCCATTTTAAAAATATGTTCATTTAAGTTAATGAAGGTGTAACCTAGTTTTGTAAATCAGCATTTTTTCCTTAACTCTGCATTGCTATCATCTGTTTGTACTCAAGTACTTAAAAATGTGATTTCCCTACTTACTTATTTTAAAACTTCAGTCTTCTTCCCGAAGTACTTATACATTTTAATGGTCTTATTAATGTATGTATGTAATGATGTTTTGTAAAGTACGGAAAGTACGGAAGAGGTGAACAGCAAAGAATGTTACTTTACTTATAGAAAAGAGCCAAGGTAATAATTATTGGTAGATCATTCACATCTGTCCCAACAGGAAGTAAAGCTGTCGATATTAGGATTTTTGCAGTAAGCAAAATGAAGTGACAATGAGAAGAACAGTAACTTTGATATCCTATTCCATGCAAGGTCATTCTTCCTGTTTTTATTCTAAACTCAACAAAATACATGAAAAAATAACTTTACAAGCAAAACAGCTATTGATTATGTATGTGCACTCAATTTTTGTATCTACTGAATATGAAGTGACAACAGCAGAAAGATTGAGTAGACTCTGAAAATACAGGTGGTATTTGAAATTTTTGAGTTGCATCCACTTTTTTTACATAGGGAGACACTTAATAGAACCCATCACATGGGTGGGGAGAGGTGACAATCATTAACATAAGTGTACCCTTTTTTCATAATTCCTTATTCGTGGATCAAACTCATAACCAAGACATCTCTGGATACTAAGCTATGACAAGCAATTACTGATGTAATTTTCAAGCTGTTAAATTAGACCTAGAAAAGTGTATGACATTATGCACAGAAATAATATAAATTTAACATTGCAGAATAGCAACTCAGATTCTTCCCAGTATTGTAATTGAAACTTGGTTAAAAGAAATCACTAATCTGGAAGGACTTAAAACTGAGGCACAGGTTTGTTTGTTTTTTTTTTAAGAATAATTGGCATTTACATGGCATCACATAATGTTTCCCACCCTTAAATATCAAGTCATGTTTTTTAAAAGTTACAGCCTTAGAGACTATTGTAAAGTAGAGTACATAAAAATTCCATTAAAAAAAAAATTCAGCTTGCTGTGATAGTAATTATACATCATAGCTATTCACTGACTGCACCAACATTAGAGACCCTTTTCATGTCACTTAAACCTCACATAATGGATTAGTTTGTATTTTAGCAGCAGAGAACGTCACTACAGAACCCTCTACAGACACCAGAGACATATTTTCAGTACATCAGACACATCAGAAGTCCTGACCAAATCAACCAATGTTTCCCCTAAATGCCATACATATGGCCCCCCAAACTTGTAAAACCTAGGCAAAGACACAGACTCCCCTTTTGAGGACCTGTTAATTCAGGAGAAAAATTCCCAGCTGAGGAGTATGAGTAAGACAGTTGTGTCACTGGTGCCCTTTCTTTCTGCAAAGATGATTATTTGGATTTTTAAAGTTTCTTCAGAAAAATCAGTAGTTATGAGTGACTACACTTGGGTGAATAAGAAATCACTTTTTATTTAAAAAAAGTGACAGGTCACAATAATTTTTTTTCTCAAATGGTGTCACATAAAAACAGCTTTCTAAAGCTCCCAGCATCAGACATCAAGCTATTAATTAAAAAATGTTTTTACTCCTTAATGTTTGAAGTTGCCTTTATTTTTTTCTCACTCTAAAAAGGGCAATCATCTTTAGAGATGGAGTTGGGAACATCCTCAATGTGCAAGTTGTCCAACAAATTCATATTAAGAGGATTTCAGTTGCTAACATATGTGTCAACTTCTGAAAGATAAACTGAGGGTTTCTACTCCAAATTTCTGCTTTAATGTTTCAACCAAAATAGTCCCCTGTTTCTAAAGAGACTAGGGTAGACAATACACTGCTTTATCCATAAGAAAAGTGGTGACCATCTTGTCAAAGAGCTCTAGCACAATCTTGCTTTGAAGTAAGCATATGAAATATAGCAGGATCCCATCTGTGAAAACCAGCTCAACTCTGTACAAGTTATGAACCTTTGAAAAATCACTTTTGCAGCAGTCAGGCTACAAGCGGCCATTACCAGAGGCTAAATCAAACTCTGCATTTAGACTCCTCTTCAGGTAGCGATGCTCTCTGTCTTGAATATGTATGAAGTCTGTGCTCAGATTATCTGCTCATTAAAGAAAGACTAAACTTATCAGAGTTAAAAATCACTATTTGGATCAACAACATGCTATCTTTCTTGATCAACAGTTGTTTAATTTGTATGCCTGAATAGCACAGAAGAGAAATATGTCTAATAAATGAATGTTTCTATATTTTAACAGGTTGGAAAAGACTGCATACATTGTGATTCCTATTTTTTTTTGTCTTTAAATTACTTAAAAGGCTGTAACATAGCAGTGTATTTTGGTGCAAAAGAAAAATGGTACACAGGAAAAAAATCTGGTTAATGTGCAAGAGCAACTTAAGGTAAAAAATGTATTAATGCTGCCAAGAGGTGCTGCTCATCTATATTACTCTACATACAAAGTAAATCAGATACATTTTGCCCATGAAACAAGACCGGTTTGTGTACAGATGAGTACAGACCTGCTGCAAGTTATTGTTCTTTACATTCACAATGCTCAAACTGATAGTTCCTTCAAGAGACTATTTTATTAATGCTCAGTTAGCTACCCTGCAGCTTTCTAATTTACAGTAATATCAACATGAAATTACATACACCTGCAAATAGTAATATAAATTTCTTTACATTTAATGACTAAACTGATGGTACACATATCTAAGGACTCATTTTTCTTTCTGCAACATGAAATACAAAGTCTTTTCTCTCTGTGTGAGAGCAATGGCTGTTTTGCCTTTATAGCCACTTTTGGCCACATATAACCAAGTCTGGGCCCTGCTGAGCTGTGAAGTTGTTTGTGGATGCCCATGTTAGGCAACCTGTAGGGTCCATCCCTGACTACTGCCAGACAGCCAAGGTAAAAACTGTCAACAAAAACCAAATGGAATAAAAGACTTGGATTTAAACTGACAAGATAGTTCAACAGTGAAAAAAACAGACTTCTGGAAGCAACTAATGGCATCCAGCAGCAAGGCTGAAGAGGCCAGAGAAGTTCTAGTGCTCGATTTTGGCTGTCAATCAAGTAAGCAGAAAGGAGGTAGTAGGTGTAGCAGACTCAAATACTGGCAGTTTTCAGACCATTGTCATTGCTACTCTTATCTCTGACTCTAAAAGGAGTTTTGCTTCAGACAGATCTGATGCCTCTTAGAACTGCCGGATTTGTTCCTGTTCTTATCTTTACACAGGTGGAGTTGCTTGAAAGGAGCAGACTGGGATTCCCGATGTTTCCCAAGCTTGTGAACGGAGATTAGCAGCTAAATATGTAAAAGTGGAAGGATCAACAAATTCCAAGTCAGGCCAAAAACTAAGCACCCAACTCCAGTCTACTACTGCAATCACTTTTGGACATGAATTCAACAGGACTTAACTTCTGAAGGACAAGACTGTGCTGGAAGTAAATGGCTTCCACTTCCTACAGGAGGGAAAAAAGATTTAATTAAAGGGCAAGATGGGTGGAGCTTTCTGAATGGCTGCTGTTGGACCTTTTCATAAACTTCCTCCTGTCTCACAGTAAGAAAGACATAGCTGTAAAAGTAAAGAAAATGTCATCATTCCTCTATTTCAGAGGAAGCTATGTCATTAACTTCAGTTTTAAGATATTTTCTCTTCCTTGTGTATAGATTATACAGAGGATTCATTCAGACTCATAAAAGATCAATTAAATGGTATTTAAAAACTCCCTCATGCTCTCTGTGCCCTGTAGAGTCCCTATCACGTATCACACAAATGGCTACGCTGATAGATGACCCAGCCTGTGTGGTGGTGAAATCCTGTGGATTTCTCACAGGTCTGCAAGAGAAAAATTTTAAAAACTCAGTTCCTAAATTTTACTGTTCCCAACTCACTCCTTTTCCCAGTCAACACACACAAAACTCATCTGGCAAATAAACTCAGAAATGTGTTTATGAATAGGTGCAACCCAAAATCAAAGTAAAACACAAGAGAAAGGATATCAGAGAGAGAAAATCCCTTAGTAGTTAAAATAAAGAGGGAAAACAGGCACCTATTTTTGAAATGCTTTCTCTTGTGAAATAGCAGTATACGTTTTCTGCTAATTCTATGTCAGAGGACAAACTCAACAACCACTCAGCATTTATAGTTCCTGCAGCAAGTAGACTTATAAAAGCTAAGAGGTCCAAAACCAATATGAGGTGTTTGAAAAACTTTTGACAATGCACCATCAAGCCTCACAGGATTTTTGTAATGATTTTACTCTAGCAGAGCACAAGATTGCCTCTCAAACAACTGGCCAAGCTGATTACTCAGTTTTCCTGCAACACAGTGCCCACAAGGAGCTCAAGCATCTGTTGAAATTAGTTTTAATAAGAAGTCTTACTGACTGCTATTTTTTTCCCTCTTTTTTTTTTTTTTTTGGAGGGGGAAGGGTAAGCAGCAGTTTTATAATAATATAAATATTGAAATTAGGATGGAGGGTGTTTAGATGAACAGAGAAAGCAATTAGCACATCACTTGCTCTGTAGTCAATATTGTTAAAAAACAGCAATAATGCAGGTAAAGAGAAAGGCCAGTCAACAGTCAAACACTCTACACTGGCTTCAACTGGATAAAAAATAAAATCCAATCAAATTGATGTTTTCAAAACCTGTGCCTGACTACCTTCAATAAGTCCATGAGATATAAGACTTCATTCAGAATTTTTTACTGGCTCAATACTACCCAAAAAGCTCAAAAAAATCATGGACAATCTCAGATGGTAAGAGATTCTGTTCTCTGAAATATTTTTATAAAGTTCTGGACCTGCTTATGTGATTTCAATATTGATTTGTATATGTACGACTGATTAAGTGGCAAAAGATATCACATCAATTGCTTGTACTTATCAATTACACTTATTATATACTGATTTGTAAAACATAGTTATATTATAAAAATATTAAAACCATCCCAAAATTTAGAGTCAAAATTATATTAACTAATTAAATAGATTAAAAAGGTAATTAAAATTTTCCAAAAAATACACTGAAAACTTTTTTAAAATGTAGATTTTTTTTTTTAATCAACCATTGGATGGACACTTTGGCAGTTTCCAAAATAATCAAAGCTGAGACTTTTATATGGCCTTTGCTTACATTCAAGATTTGAAAACAAATAAGTGCAGTTTGGGGAGTTTTGGCACTGGTTGAAATGTTTCCCACAATTCATTTTATTCAGGGACTTCCAATACTAAACTCCCAAGTAAAACCTAAACTAAGACTTGAAAATAAACAGGAAAGGAAGCACATACAGTATTGAAGTTAATCACAATGTATGCAATGGGAATAGCTAAAAATTTTTATTAAATCCACTCCACTCAGTACATATACATAGGTCAAACTTTGACTGCACTTGGCCAACACTTTAAGTGGTAAGACGTTTGAAGAATTATATACACACCACCTATTAATGAGAAAATCTAGCAAGAAACAGTTTGTTTAATACCATGATGTGCAGATGTACAATGCAACTTTCTGTCAATGACTGCTTCCCTATCAATCATCTTTCATACTTGACTGCTATTAATCTTTTAGAGAAACTGTAAGTTAAAAGCCTTTTATTAACACCAAACTTGATTAACTTTGCCAGGCAACCTTAGCCAGTAAGGTATGTCCCAAATGGCAGAGAATCGTCCAGTCTTTACAAAGAGATTCATAGGGTTGTTCGAATATAACGTGTATCCTCTACTTAATATTACCATTACTGAGGAAAATTGAAAAATAAATTAACTGTTCAAAATCTATCCTAGACCAAATTAAAATGTAATTTTCAATATTTTATTACATATTTTCACCTACTGACTCTACCTGATATTCTGTGAACAGGACACTTGGAAAATTAACACAAATGTGCTTGCACAGTTAAGAATGAGGTTTTTGTTGGTATATTTGGATTTTAATAGACCCCGTCACCACTTTTATCCACATGAGCTGAGGACAGAGTAGGGCTTCCCAACCAGGATTTTCACTAATTTACAGGCATGGTCCTTTACACAACAAAGTCATATCATTCATTGCTCTGCATCAATTGCCCAAATAAAACATTTCTTTCCTTTTACTTTACACCACTGAAATTAATAGAATTGAAGTTAAAATTGGTGTTCTGATAACCTAAATTCCAAGACTTGAGATGTTTCTTGTCTTGAACAAATCTTGACAAGTGGTATATAAACATATGAATAGAATTCAATAATGCACACAAATCACATTTGTGCCTAGATATTTGAATGATAACATTCGAAGCAAGTCTGCTAAGTCCTCATATTTACAAAAGAAATCACTATCTCCATATTGACTCTGCTACTAGTTTTTCCTCTGACTTAAGGTAAAGATAAAATTTGAGGCTTTATTTGGTTCACAGAAGCCATTAATTATGCAATGTGGGGTTTCAGTGAAAAAGATACTCTGACCTAGATACAGATATTTTAAATATTTATTTATTCCCAGCAGTCTGTTTAGGCAACAAGGAGAGAAAAATCAGACAGCATGTACTTAGACACTTAATGCCTTGTCTTTAGCTAGTATTTCTCTAAGATTATAGACTCTTTACATAGTCCTGGAATCATTATATTACTTGGACATTACTACCAGCAGATTCTGAAAGGGGGGGGAAAAAGCAAATAAAAACAAATTTAAAAAAGAAAATTCCAACATTAAACTCCCTCTGAATTTTATTTTATTCACTACTTAAATGGCATTTCAGTTCATTTTGATACACTGTCCCAAGTTTGTCCATAAATGCTATGATCATGGTACTCTTCTGACTTTCTCTACAGTAAAGGGAATAAAGTAAAGATGTATCAATTTTATGAACTGTATAAACACGGATATATATTTATATATATGTATATATATATATATATATTTATATTTATATATATATACACACACTGATTGGAATCTTGACCAAGAACAGTTTCACATCTTTTTCTGCAACAGGCTCTTCACTCTTGCTTAGTTTCCTTGAACTTTCACTTCAAATTGTTTTTGTAGCAGAGGCTCTATTCTATAAAGCTTAGAGCCAATACTGCAAACCACGCCTGCTCCAGTTCCGGTTTTAGCTGTAGCCCAAATTGTCTTCATAACTCAGCTACAACTCCCTTGTTACACAAATGGTTGCACCTACTCAAACAAATACAAAAGAAGTCTATTGGCAATTTAAGTACCCCTCTAGCTGTAGATATCTGAGGGCCGCTGTGGACAGTGAAAATAGTGTACACGCAACCTTTTGCATAATTCTTGCTTGTTTGCTGTCAAAGAGTGGGTCATATCCCACAGCATTTATTTTGACACATGCTTAGAAGTAAAATGGCTGTTGATTTCCTGAGCACTATATTTGTGCACTTTCCACTATGTAAACCATTAAGATTTAAATAATAAAATTAAAAGCAATTAAATTTCTTTATCCTACTTGTACCTGCACTGCATTTATAAATTGTTCAAAATAAAAGGTCCAATAAGAATCTATTTAAGATCAATGCAAGCCAAGAACTTTGGCTTTCCTAAGGAAACAATGGGTAGAGTTGCAATAAAGCCTGCATGAAACAAGACAGATTGTTTGTTTTAAAGCTTAAAAGCCTTTGCAAACACTTGAAAGAAACTGAAACTAGGGAACTAAGAGAACATCTAGTTTAGAGAAGCCACTCCACTTCTATAAATCAGCTTATAAGAATTAAAAAACCCCACACTATAAATCATGCTTTATTCTAAATTTCTCACTTTACATACTACCTCTTATTTTTTCATTTTTTTATTGTTATTCTTTAAGTAATAAAATATGCTAATAATACATAATTACTATTTCATCCCTCAAATTTTAAAGGAAATACCTTCCTTTTGTCTCTCTGGATTATACCTTGCAGGCAACAGACATTAGAAACACCCTATTAGATCAGACAGAAAGTCCATACACACCAAAACTGTGGGTGTGACAGTGACAGCAGAGGAGGTTATTTGGGTAAAATGCTGAGGCCTGGCTGTTCTCCAAAGTGAACATCTCTAATGATAGTTGTGGAGCCCGAGGAAGTGTGTGGGATGTTAGAAGGTATACCAGGGCCAAGGCCTATTAATATCAAATTATGGACCTGTTCTCCAGGAATATGTCCAAACCCTTTTGAACCTCCTGTAGCTGTCTGCCCTCATCAGTATCCATGACAAATGGTTCTAGAAGTTCTCCAAAAGCCATATACAGAAGCGTTGCATCCATTTTCAATCTCACAGAAACTTCCCTGATTATCACAGGTTTCTAGTGGTATGGCATTTATTGAGTGAAGGTACACATTCACCTTGGCCACTACCTTCACAACTTTGTAAACCTCGACCATACTCCTTCCCGTCAACCTTCTGACGTCCAGACTGAAGAGCTCCAGCCCTTTCAGTCTCTCTACAAAAGGGCACTGTTCCATGATTTTTAATGTCGCCCTCTAGCCATCACTGACCTCCTTTCTCAGAGGGGAAGACCAAAGCTGCACATAATACTCAATGTATGGGCATAAGAAGGTTATATACAGCAGGAGAACAATGCTACTGTTGTACACAGAACTAATTATTTCACCACAGAGAACTCGAAGTGTCTGTCTGAGTTGTAACTGCCCAATCTCAGTTCAGCATCCTGTGGATGTGTACTGGTTTATTTCTCCTCTAATGTATCACCTTACATTTAGCTAAATAGAGCTACATTACATCATATCTGTCACACTTTCACCCACGCAGTTTTGTGAGGTCCTCCTGGAGTTCGCCGCAACTTAAGCAACATTAGAGTAGCCATAACAGTTTCATATTGTCATTCATATAATTCAGAAATTTCCCCTTGCTGAATAAACATGCAACACTTCTAAACAGAGTGAAACAGACAGAAACACACTTAAACTCTCTAGGAACCAATCAAAAGGAAAACAAAAGAAACTTTTCCTCAAAACCTCCTTCGAAAATAGCAAGACTGCACCAAAAAAATACCACTATCTTGACTTGGATATTTACAACAGAATTTGTCATTCAGAAAAAAGTCTCATGGGTTGATGAAGAGTCAGACCACTGGATGTTTAGCACTGTTTTTAAATAACAAGTATTACCATTAAACTGCAGAATAGGATATGATTAGAATCACATTAGGATTCAAATGAGTGGATCAGTGTGGATTATAGAGGAGAAAAAAAGTAGTTAGAACAGGTCAGAAGTGTCAGTGCCAACAATGGAATTTTCTGCCTCTTGTTCTCTTGGCATTTGTGATGACTGCACAGACCAATTGACAAAACCCAGGTCTGCCCTTCTTACTTGTTGAAACTACAATGTTTGACCACCTCTGCTGGACAGGATGAAAACCAAGGAAAGCACATCGTGTTGAGACAGAAGGAAGCAGAATAATTGCAGGCTCTTACTATTTACAGATTTAATCACTATAAATTTTAAGAATATGTTCCACAGATTAATCCAGGACATGGATGCAAAGCATCAATTTTTATTAACAGAAATAGAAAAATTAAGATCTTTAGTATGTCATCCTGTAAACATATTTTGTCTAACTCTGTCTTGGTTTTCACATCTGCTTACTGGAGTTCAGGGATATTGTCAAGACAAGACTCCTCACACTCATCACAGCACTGTCTTCCACACTGCAGAGGTCAAACTCTTCAGTTGTTGCTAATATGAAAATGCCTTCCACCCCAACTTTGCCATCACAAAATTATGAATACCCACACACAAAACAGTTTAACCCTTACTTTTTTTTTTTTTACTCAAGTCTTTGTCTTGCTATTTGTATGGGTGTTCTTCCTACAGCTAGGCAGGGCAAAAAGCTTCAGAGCTATTCATAGAGCCTATTGAACCATCCAAATAAAGTATCTTTTAAGTCAGAAATGTAGGGTCCCTAGATAAGCAATGGAAAGACAGAGAAGCCTCCAGAGTTATTTAAAGCACTTAAGCAGTTATCTATACGCCTACCATGAATACTGTGGAAGTCCCAACTGCACTGATGAGTAAGATGATCAAAGAAATGGGTGTTCTTATTCTCTCTCTCACCTTCCCCCAGACCCTGCTGAAATAGATACTGGCTGTCACCTTCAGAACAAGGTGGTTTCAGATTCTGCCTAGGGAATACCCTCCCACACCCACCCTAAGCAGGAAGTGATGGGCCTGAAATGAGTTATGACTCATGTCCTCATCCTCCTTAGATAAAGTCTTCCACCCTCCTCCTCTCCCACCACCTGCACAAAGATTACCATATTGAAGACAACCAAAAAATTAGCTTGAAAACCTTGTTGGTATGTGCATAAAAATATCCTAAAGGGGCTCACAGTGTTTCCTATTTTCCTAAAGTTATCTTTGCTTCAGAGGGAAATCCCCTCTCCTTTTACTTACCCTCCTCACTCTCAAAAATTATCATGCAGAATGTTTTCTTGCCTTATTAATAATTGATAAAATTGTCTTTGGAGTGTTGAAACCAAAGTTAATACATACAATTAGGAGAATAAATGTTAATGAACATTGCATTAAGTAAGCAAAAGCACCTTGAATGCCATGTTAACATTTTTTCCAAATAATTAAATGTGGTTGACTTAACTAGACAGAATTCAAGCTGACAGCTTTTTCTAAACATGATGTGGAGAAGCTAGAAGATAACAGAAATGGAATCTCATTCTCCCTTTCTGTTCAATTCTATTGCATCAGCTGGAGAATGCTCTGTATTGCCACCTGTTTCCAGAAGCCAGTGATATTAATGCTGTGTAGATACCTATCCTCAAATATAAAAACCCTAAATAGTTCAGTAAGGACTGAAAAATAGATTTAATCCAGAGGTTAATGTACAAGAAGGCAAGCTTCATCTATAGATTTGTGTTGTACTGTGAAAATTTGACTTCCTTATTTATAAAGGTTCTAATCTATGGAGCAAGGTCCAAAAGAAAACAGTTGATGGCTCTTCAATCTAATAACCTAGTTTAAAATCCTCCATGTTAGGTTATCAATCCAGTCCACAAACACGTCTGTGCTTTCTTGTCAAGTTGGATGTGTCACTCTGGGCCATCTTTGTTGTCAGAGTCTTACAGTCACCTTGGATCTCCTCAAGGTCATGTCACTGATGCAGTGACAAGCATCAAGGGGCAGTAGGTGGAAGGCTAGAAGGGCCTCAGGAATCTGTCTGCAACATCACAGATCCAGGAAGAACACAGTATAGAGGTCACACATCACAGGCTAGAAGCAAGTATAAAGGTCTGGCCAGATGTGTGCTTTTGTCCTAGACACGGTGGAGTCAAGAGACAACACTTTTCACTTCATCTTTTTCATCTTTTTCCTGGTCTCACTCCCATGATCTGAAGTGTCCAACATGCACTCTTCCCACAAGAACAACTGCAGAGAGGCATGGATACATTCTCCTGCTGCTAGAAGTTACAAGCTTCCACTTCTATCTTTCCAGAAACATGGAAACTGTTAACATAAAACAGGTGTGAAAACTAGTTACAGAAAGTCTGCTATCCACCTGTAAAACAAAATAGTTGCTCCAGTATGGTAAAACTGGAATACTGTTCAGACAAGAAGGGACAGGCATTTCAGTCAAGATCCTTCTGCCTTCAGTCTCCTGAGAAAAGACACAGTACGGGGAGAAGACTGTGCCAGATTGACTGGAACACGATTTATAGAGCTCCTAGGAATAAAACAAAGCTTCTCCAGAAATTGTGTATACCTTTGGAGGCTCTCTCAGGTATGGCTCAGTGCTATTTTCCATAATTTATGGGCGGTCCTAGTGTTCCAACATTAAAAAAGGTTGGCAGTGCACGATCAGTTGGGAAAACAGTTTATTCAGAGGTGACAGAGGGAGTGACTCTTCCCTTACTTCATTTGCAAAGGGATATTTCTCCTACCATAGCCCCAGAGCGATTACCATACAATGGTTCCTTTCAACATCAGCTAGAAGTCAACATTTCTACTAAATATGTAGCCTTAATTTTATTTCAGATTTTTCCTGTTTATACTAAAATGTCTGGAAGTCAATTTATTTATCCACTATCTCAAGAAACAGATTCCCATAGAGAATACGAAGTACAGATGAATCCTATTCTTACTCTCCTTTTACTTTTTCCTAGCAGGTTGTAAACTTTTAGAGGGTTCAAATTATTCTTTCTTATCTCTATGCCTGTTACTGACCAAAAAACCAAATAACCAAAAAAAGGTTATTTCCATTGGCCTGAGAATTTTTCATGCCTGTAGCGGAAAACTAAAACGAAAATAATCTACCTACCTGTAGAAGACCTACAGAGAGAGAAACAGGCACTTCCTTGTAAACACTTAAGAAGTCTGAAATGATGAACATCTAATCACAGACAGCCTCAGCACTGACACCAGATTGAATATGAGCAACTATCTTTGAGGCTTGTAATATAAAGTATGGAATAAATGAAAGGCCAGGGAGTATCTCCCTGCATGATGGGATTATTCTATTGAAAATCAATCCTCTCTTAGGGTGAGAGGGTATCTGGGGTAGACAGCCTGGAAGCTTAGAGATCGAGAGATTAGATCCTAGTGATTAGGGCAGCCTCAGCAGAGGAGACTGCTGAAAAGGTGACCTGAGAGTTCTCTCATTTTTAGGACAGTCACAAAAATACCTGCCTAGAGGATGAAAAAAAATACACACAAATTATATCTTATTCAAAGAGAGCTGCAGATTTCTCAGCCATTTTACATAAATAATTACTCTGGCATGGGACAGTCTATCCTCTATTATGGTTGGTATTAATATTTTAAATATCACAGAATCACAGAGTAGTTAGTTTGGAAGGGACCTCTGGAGACCTTGTTGTCCAACACCCCTACCAAGGCAGTGTTATATTAAACCTACAGCATCCAGGTGGAACCTCCCTGGACAGCCTGTTCCAAGGCTCTGCCACCCTCAATATAAAGGTGGTCTTCCTCACATCAAGGTGGAACTTCTTGTGTTTTAGTTTATGGCCAAAATATATATCTATCATATATATACAGAGAGAGAGACATAAAGAGATGGCTCATTTCCACATTTACCTGCATCTTTGTCTCTGGAGTGACTGGGGTGCAGGAGCCCATAAGGACCTTGTCCTGGCAGCCAACTGCAAAGAAACTTCCTTTCATGAAGGAAGAGCTAAGAGGGTTCTCCCTTAAAAATTTCAAAAATGGGGGGAAAAAGCAGCTAAGCTTTAGAACAAGAAATCCAGTACTAGTGAGCAAGAGGGATACAGAAACAAAGGGTCATTTTTTTCCTGTGGCTTTTTTCACAGGAGCAGCCTCACACTGGCTGCTGAAGACATCTCAGGATGAAAAATGCTGCAGAGGAACAAGTGATTGTTATAAGCAAAACTGCTTTACTTTGAATTGATGAAGAGGAAATATAGAATACTACCATGTCTTAAGAAGAGATGACAAATTCATGCTAAGGGTCATTAACTTATTCAGCTTGCTCACAGGCATTCATCGAAATGCACATATAAGCTAGTAATAAGACACATTAATAAACTTAATCATCAGTCTGGAAATGTGGCTGTACAAATTATTTGTTTTGTATTCATCTACCTGAAGACACAGAATCTCTCCTTAAAAAAAAGGAATTAAAAAAATTTAATAACACAACAGCCTTTGGCAGAAAAGTTTTACTTTTATTGCTTAATAACAAAGTAGACAAATTTTACCTTCAGCTGGTAATATTAAACATGATGAGTCAAATGCAATGGTGCTTATAATACAAGTGCAAGTTAAATGCTAGATATATTTGGCTTTGAATGTTCAGGCAGCTTAACTCCCTTGGATCTATAATTGAAGAGAATGTCAAAACACCATTAATTACTTCATTAAAGCTCCGAAAGAGTATTTAGGGAAAGAAATACAGGGAAGATAAAAAAATCGAAGAAGCTTAAAAGGATCTCCTTTAACAAAGCCCGAGACAACTTCCTTATTTCTTTGTGCTACAACAGCCATTCTGCTGTTCCTGCACTCGTTGAATGCCAAAGACAGTCTTAGAAAACAAAACAGGTTGAAAGAACAATCTGCAGCCAAAATCTCAAAATCTACGATTCCCATCCTCAGGGGAGGTGTAAGACAGAGCAGGGGAGATGGGCAATTCTCAGCTTCTCTCTGCTGATTCCTAGTTAGGCCTGGCTTACCTCTTCTGGCAAGAAAGGTGATCCACAGGAGAGTAGGCCTATGAGGACACTAACTTAGTCAATGCAAGTAAATGCACTAGCCTATGAGCGCTGATAATCTCACAGTCTACTTAAGACCCTACATGTCCAATTCCTTCACACAGTTGCAAAGCAAAGCACAAAATAAGAAGCCACAAATGCACAAAGAGCTCTACGATAGAAAAAATCCATATGTAAGATTAGCTTAGTTTGTTAGAGCATGGTGCTAACAATAGTGAGGTTGTGGGTTTGGTCCTTGTATGGGTCATTCACTTAAGAGCTGGACTCGATGGTCCTTTTGGGTACTTTCCAACTTCAGATATTCTGAGTAATTCTGTAAATTTTGTCTTAAAAGTAATTAAACATGTAAAACTATCCTTCACAGTTTTTTCTTAACAGTTATACTGAACAAATAAAACTTTGAATATTTTCATGGTTTTCAGATGACCCATTTGTTTTTCTTTTAAAGGTAGATGTCAAAGTCAATTTTCCTCATCCAATAGCCAAATAAGAAGGATGCTGCAATACCTCAAGTACTGAAAATGCATTAATGTTGCCAATACACAATTTCTCCCTGGTATTTCCTCAGTATTCCTTTAGCTATAAAAGAACCACTTCAAAGTATTTCATTATATAGCTTGTAAAGCTTTTAAACATTGTTTAGAGTCAGATATTTAAACATGGTAAAAAGGTAACTTGCTTTTCTGAGGATGTTTTAATATTCTTTCCATCACTCTTCTATCATCAGAGTAAATGATAAAAATCAACATTCTTTGGGGCAATCAGAGACTTTTTTCTAAAGTAAATTCTACCATTATATAAAAAACATTTGTTTACAGGATAAAATTCTCTCCCCCCAGGCTATTTAAGTACCATTAGTGCATGTTAACAGAACTGAAGCACTTCAAGTTACAAGACCTTCTTTTTCATCAGAACTCATGTTATTAAGCTGAAAATCCAAACTGGTTTGACAAACACTGTTCATCTTAGCTCTGGATATCTCACAATCTCATTACAGAAGTAATCTTAGGGGGAATATTTGTAAGGTTGTAGCATTATTTCCCAAAGCACTGAAACTTTTGTCTTGAGTATGATCTACTTAAACCTCTCAAATGGAGGTAAAAGACCAATGAAGCACTTCAGGAAAAAAAAAAAAAAAGATAATCATTGAAATAACAAGATAACCATTGAAATAACTTCATATTAAACTCCTGTGTGCCTGTAATCAAGAGTGGTATCTCCTGAAAAACAGACAACATCTCAAACCTATAAGAAATGACAACTTATTTCTCCATTGAAATATAGGTTTGAATTAGTCTGCTCTCGCTGAAGAACAGGCAGTGGCAGATCTTTTCTCCCCTTGAAGAACACGGTAAAATCAATCAGAAAGTAGATTTTGTTTTTGAGGGAGGAGGGCATGGAAGAAGATATATTCAGATATTCACAGGTACTAGAAGCCAAAAGTAGATGTATGAACAAGACTGAACTGTGGACATTTGAATGTTTCTGCTATAAAAAGCATGAAACACTTCTCAGGATGACAGACACATAGAACAATTTTAAAGGACTAACCTGTCTGTAAGGAAGGACATCATTATTGCCCCATGACAATGCGCAGAAACTTTCTAGACTCACATTTATCACATAAAAACACAGTCAGCACCTGAATACTGACTATAACTCTACAGTCTCCCATAGTCCTACAAAATCATTGCTTTTCTTGTCTCCAGAGATTTCCCATACCACTGCAGTCCTTTCTGCCCACTGAGAGCCCAGACAGCTTCTCCCCTGACTCTTGCTCTGCCTGCAGTCCACTCTGCAGTGTCTGCAAAACTGGCTTTTATCTAGAGAGTAAAAACCTCCCCTGCACTGGGGATGTACATCAGCTGCTACCTAGCAGTAAAATCGTAGCAGGTAAGGCCTGAAAGTAGTAGATCTCCTATATAAAGCATGTGATCAGCACAAGGGTTTGGTTTTTGGTTTTTCGGTTGTTTTTTTTTTTTCATTTTTATTAAAAAAAAAAAAAAAGGCAATGGGAATATCTCGAGCCAGGTACATCAGTGGACGCCTTAGCTAAAACCTGATGCTACCTTTAAAACACAACAATGGACCTTACCAACATTTTTCACAGGTTATTTTGTTGCATAAGGTATAATTTTTTGTGAAATAAGTAATGACGGTCATTGGTGACCATTGGAAATGTACTGCCTTAACTGAAGCCCTGGTCACATTATAACATCTCAAGGAGTACGTATCTTTTCTCGCGACTAAAAAAGACTCAGATACACATACGGCACAGAAGTACATGTTCTCGAATATAGAGACCAAATCATTTTTCTTCCTGTGCCATGCCTCAACTTAATTAATGAATCTGCTTAAGTTTTGGTCTATATACTAAAAGGAAATCTTAGTACTTGTTTAATTACTCAAGAAAAAGATTATCAACACTGAAACCTTCTGCACAAAGAAGTCATTATTCTTTGTGCTTCATAAACTCACATTTGTCCCTATAACTTATACAGAGTATGAAAGTTTCTAAGGAAAATATCCAGAAGTATGGAAAGTTTGTGATCTGCGAAATAACTGCACTACTTTTCATTATTTTTACCACGGAAAGCATCAAAACTAAAACCACAAAAGTCATGAAGGTCTTGTTGCAAATTAAATTGCCCTTAATTTGACCTTTTTCCAAAACTGCACAATTAACTGGAATTCAGTAAAGTGCTGGGTGAAAGACTCCAATTGTATTCAGTACCACAAGCAGACTTCAGTTCAGTAGAAATTCTTCACAGAAACTATTTTTGGAATTGAAAATAAAAAAAAAATATTACAGAAGATAAAATATAATCCATTGTTCTTAATATTAGACGCTTATACAAATAGTTACATCTTGCAAAAACTAAAGATAATAAAGGATGTGAACTAGATACAACACAAGGATTTTAAACAGGGAATTACATCCTGAAGCAAAGTACCATATAAAGATATTTTCAAAAGAATTAGTTTATGGTTAATTCCCAAAAAGTCAACACTAGAAGACTTAGTAAATAATTCTTCTTAAAAAATGTTACATCATATTTAAAATTATTTATTATTTGTCAAAAAAGAGAATGTGACTTGCAAAACATTTTTCATTATGAAAATCAGTATTGTTCTCTTCTCCTGCCACCCAAGAAAGGGATTTACATTGGCCAAAAAAGTCAGCCTTATAAAGGTACTTTCAAAATAAAATAAACTCTTGTGTGGGGTTATGATTTACCTGATACAGAAATTCTGGTGCTGATGAAGTGGTCTAATAATAGCATATGATCACACATCAGTTTGACTTTCATTTTGACTTTCTCCAAAGTTATCCTCTACATCAGTGAATAATAAAAAAAAAAAAAGAGAGAAGAGAAGAGAAAAAAAAGATTCTATCATGTTTGATGTCTATAAATCAAAGAAATTGTAACAACAGTTTGGCCAGGCATCTCAAATGCAAGTCAAGGAGCTCATTAAGTCCCAGATAACTGGCAATCATTCCTTTATCATAAAATACAGCTCAAGGCAGTGCAATGTAAATAAAAAATTAGGTGAAAGTGATTCATTTACAAAACTGAACCTTTTAATCACAAAGAGATGTGGGTAGTTGGCAGCAGTCACTGGCCTTTCTCTAAATTGATCATAGAAGAAGTCTTCAACATCCTAATGAGAACATCCTGTTAATGTTCACTGCCTAAGGACAACCTTAGGCATTTAGTGGATGTTAAAAGATTGTGACAAAAAGTTATTCTTCAAAGAAAGATGCAAAAAAATTCTCATAGCTATGTGGACTATGATAGCATCAGAGAGTTGGTCTATTACTATCACTTTATTTTTGGTTAAGTTATTCTGCTGGTTGAATGAACATTGCTATCAAACAAAGGATAGAGACTGGAAACTAGTGTGGACCCACAGGAAGTTCCACTCTAAGAAAATTGTCTGATGGGTTGCTGTGAGATACCAATGGTGTAAAAAAAAAAAAGCTGAAGAGAATGCTCTGTTTAGAACAGGCTGGGGAAGAGAGGCTGCTGAAATCCAATAAAAAGTTTCCAAATGCAGAGGAAGTCAGAAGGATGAGGCTGGCAGACAACACTTCCTACTGTTATACACAGCACCCTTGTCTGCTTAGCAGGCCTGTAGGTGCGGGATAATTTACTCTTGTCATCAACATTGTAAGACATTTTTCTGTTTCCTATTTGCAACAGGCTAAAAGATACAAAGAAAAAGGGGGAAAGAAAAAGACAAGAGTTTTCTGCACAAATTCCAACTACAGATTTGCTGATAAGGGCAGCTGTTTCTCAGCAAAATATACAGAATTTCATACATCTGATTCTCTGCTAGAAGCACAGGCTAGAAGCCAAAGTAATCAAAACCTCTATCAAAAATACAATTTTAACATCTGTTTGGACTTGGACTTATCTTACTTCTCCCAGACACGATTGATTATCATTATCTGCAAGTCTCTAGTATTCTAAACAGCAGTGGCAAAGGGAAATTAAAGTGACCATTTTCATACAAACACAGACAGAGCCTTCTAGGGCAGAATGAATACTACTGGTGCTGACTGAAATCTATCTTCCTCTCATCTTCTATGAATACACTGTCAATAGAAAGAAATAAGATACAGTCTAAACTAAAATATTTATTAAAATTATAATGAGAAGTAAGGGATTTTGCCGAAGGAGAAAAGATACTACATTATCAGAGAGACTTGTTGCTGTCTGCACTGCACTTCCTGGGAAGGTTAGGTATGACTGTTGTTTTTTTCTCTGCAACAAACCTCTCTTCATACCTTTGGTTTATTATGTGCTTGACTGGACCACAGGAATAGGATATGAAAAGTGTGTTTGGTGGCAATTCTTGGAGTACATAATGAAAGTTTCTGCTTTAGCAAAGTAACCTCATCCTTGCCTCAGAAAACTAAAATCCTCAGAAAGCTAGAACCCCGAACAAGGGTATATCCTTGAAGTCTTTCCCTCTCCATTCTTTCCAGCTTGAAATACCCAGGTGCTCATGTATCTGCTCCCAAAGAAGTAATTCTCTCTTCCCATCCTCCAATACTTTTATGAATCCAGGGTAAACACTGTGTCCTTCAGAGACCTGTAGGGGAGATTTTACAACCTTCAGTGCTCAAAAGCAGGAAGATCAAGAGAAGCGCCTTCTCTTAATCCCATTGAGGTATCTTTGCACATGTGAGGGTGGTCAGTCTTTCTCCCTTTTTACCTACAATGAGATTATTTTCTGTTTAATTTTCAATTTAAAAAGAAGAAAAGAAAACCATTCCATGCTCACAGTTTCACCATGCTAGAAGACAAAAATGAGCCACTGGGATGTTTCAATCTCTCCATAAGTTATGGCCTCATCAACATTTCTACAATTAAGAACCAAAATAAAGAAGTCTTCAAGTATACAGATAGAACAACCTAGTGGACTGTATCATCAGAACCACATCTATACTAAGGGAACAATTTTCTTGTTTAATTGTTCAAAGCTCTACAATCACACCTTTTTATATTCCTCTAGCTCAATGCAGACTAACAGCAGATTTTGACCACTCTCAGTGACATACAAAGCAAGATTTAGCAATTGTCAGACAACAGAGGAGAGAGAAATCCATGCAGACTTTCTACTACAAGTAACAGGTTATCCAGTTCTGGGGAAAAAATTCTGAATTTTTCATGTTTTCAGGTAATGGAACAAGTTACCCAGAAAGTTTGCACAGTCTGCCTCCATTCATAGAACTTTTGAGACCTGCCTGATAAAGCCCTAAGTAACCTAATCTGTCCTCACAGTTGACCCTGCTTTGAGCAGGACTGAATGAGGTCTTATCCAAACTGAATCATCCCATGCCTCTGTGTTCTGTTGTATATAAACCCCTCCCACAAATAAGTAGAATTATTACCACAGATTTCAGTGTTTCTTTATTTTGTTACCAACCTGCATATCCCAGAGGTTAGCTTCATGATTTACATGTATGTGAATCAACAGGAAAAAGGAAAAAGAGGGGGCATACAGGAAAAAAAGAAGGAATACTTGCTATCTCTCACTGCTCATAATTTGATGCAGAATAGAATATTGCACTTTCTCATTATGCAAGTTGGATCTATGACCCTGAGAAGTGTTAAACACCACAGATGTTTCAATTGTAGAACAGTTACATGATTTCATGCCATACTCATCCATAAATGAAGTAGGCAACAAAGTCCCAAGATTCCTCGTTTGTTCCTGTATTAAGATGGCCCATAACTACAAGCCAACCTTTAGCATAATATACAAAAAACAGTTTAGCTGTAATCTGGTTCACCATTTTATAGACAGCGCAGAAAGCTGTGTGAGCTTTGTTTAAATGCTACATCCACGTTGGCTGGTTGTGAGACTTGCAAAAATAGCTTAGTTTTCTTCAGGTTTTTCCTCCTAAATAACTGCTAATTTACACTTGCATCACTGTGAAGACTGGCTAATAAAATATTTTTACATACCAATTACTGATTAGTGAGAGATTATACATATAAATCTATATATGACTGTTGAATAGACTGTCTTGGCCTCAGTAATTTACGGGGAACATCACTTATCCAACAAAACAACAAAGTAAAAATGTGCAGATTAGGTTGATAGAGAGTGCTTGAAATGGAACTCCTTTAGTTCTAACATGTGAACCTTCTAGACAGTGGATGGCCAAAAGCATCCTGAATCACCTGTCATCTATTTACAGCATAAAATTTCTTTTAAAGGTGTATACACATGCTCAGAAATGTATGTATGTGCATATGTAATTTATATGAAGGTATGCAGGTGTACAAACCATAGAACATTCCTCAGAATCACCCGAATCACTGGAGCTGTCACACTATAAAGGTGTCAGGAGATCCTGTAGCATAAGTATCATATACTCTGGCATACCCTTTTTCCAAGTGCTCGGCAGTGACCCAACCACGGAAAGATTCCTTTCTCAGTAGTCTCATCTCCTTGGACTGTGGAGCTGTACCTAAAATTGAAGGATTCTACATGCAGGGAGGTAGCACTTGATCTGCTGGCAAGGGGTAGATATTCTGGACAGAACAGAACTGAATGACACCAATACTTACTTGACAGGCATTATAAATCAACTGGTGTTCCAATTTTTTGATCCCTAGAATCTGCTGAAACATTTCATAAAGCTGTTCCTTGCTCAGAATCAGCTCTGATACAGCACTTAAGGCCATTCTATTTGGTTGTTTGCAAAAGTCCTCTTCTCCTCTGTATATGGCATCGTATTTGGCTAGCCAAGAACTTAACACTGTCTCTTTGCTTAATCCATCGATTTCCGGCAAACTTCGGACTCTCTTTTCTATGTTTTTCTTAAAAACATCTCTAAAGTCACTCGCAGAACATCCTCCACTGTGGACCATTCTTGCAACCCGATCACTCTTGAGAAATACCTTTTAAAATAAAAGAAGAGAAAAAAAAAAGAAACAGAAAAAGTTAGGCATGGACACAAACACAAAACAATCCCTTTATAAGGGATTACAAACTAGTATTTTGCTTCTATGCAAGTTGGCTTTATATGAAAGAGTTACACAGGCCAAGTTTGCTATGTTTTTCACAAAGAAACAAGTGGCCATTTTGAAAAAGTAAGTTTCTGCATGGAATTAGTACTTACACTAAGTAGTTTTTGAAGTATTTATGCATAAATTTACAATAGCTAGGCTAGAATGAACTTTGAATTAACAGCAGCTAATTTAAAATTTACCTAAAATGAGAGAGAAACTCAGGGGGGAAAGCGACTCAACCCACCAAAAAATTAGAGAAACAACTGAGAGAAGAAAGACACAAAGACACAGAGCTATATCTACTACAGTAGATACAATACTGGAGACACAATATGAGATTCTCTGTGTAAAATTCCCAGAGACCAACATAAAAATACCCTCCCAAGTACTCATACTCTAAGATACGAAAAGGCAAATTACAACAACAAACCAATTAAATCAGCATCAGCATTCTGTAAGAACTTTTCAGTGTGCAAGGATGGTTGTATTCATCTCTTCTTTTAATAAGGGCCTTAGCAAGGTTGATCTGTATGTGGCCTGTACATAGCTCATTTCTAGTAGCAAGTCTCTTGAAATTGTTCCTCTACAAGCTGCAACCAACAAAAAGGTGACCTGCATAAACAACTGTGCCTTGAGCAAGAGATAAACTACACCATGCCATTGAAAGCATAACTTGGGGAGAACCACCTGGCTTCCTGCAGCAAAGGAGATGGATCAGGGCCCTCCACCCTGCACAGTTCAGCTGCTGGGGGCTGCTTGGGTCCCACACCACCACCACAAGCACAGTTGAAATGCAAGGAACAGAAGTGAAACCACAAAGTTGAAAGAGATTTCCTATTCGTCACCTTTCTGACTGCCTGCTCTCTTCAATCAGATGTATAAACTGGAAGTTAACTATGTATTTTCAGATAGTTGTTTTAGTCACTGAGAGCTGTGAAATCACAATGAATGTACACAATAGCACAGCAGAGCTCTTACTCCATTTAATATCTCATGTGAGAAGACAGTGCACCTAACAACAAACCTAAAACACTACTGTGCATCACTTATAACATACAAAACAATGGAGTAGGAGAGGATCTAAAAAGCTGAGCAGAGAGGAGTACACAGACACAAACAGATCAAGAAAAATGTATTCTAAAAGTTTCAGTGCTTGTCAATGCATGTACCGTATTACAAAGCACATCTTTCAACAGATATCCTAACTGATATTGTACACAAGGTTGTAGATTAAGCCTAAAAGTACTTGGCCAAACAGATTATTCAAAGAAACCATCACCAATATATGCTAATCACATTATATTCTCTATCTGTACCAAGATAGATTTCCTTTTATGGAAACGTAAGTATCTAAGGTTAAATTCTTATCCATAATGAAACCTGACATGGTTACTGTCAATTAATGTTTATATTAATTTCCTCAAAATGGTACTCAATTATTGAATTTAATTTCAAAATACATAATAGTCAGAAATTCCACTAAGCAATAAAAGATCAACACAAACAGGTACAGGGATATTAAGTCTTTCCTTGTTCTAACAGTCTGCAATTACAATGATTCATTCCTCCAACAGATTCACTGGAAAGCAAACAGGAAAAAAATTACAAAAGACTTCAAACTAATTTCAGCTACCTTCTACTGTTCCTAAACATCACTTTATCTTGCATCATATTAGTCTGCACACCCAGTGAGAGAAAGAAGATGCAGAAGATAGAAAGAAATTAAGAATATTTATAGACACTTCCCACCCAAAGTCTCATATCCATGCAAGACTACACAACCCTATGTATTGCTAATATAACTGGATAAGTCTTATTAAAAAAAACCAAACAAACAAAACCAACCTGCAAAATACATACTGTAAGATCATCAGAATATGGTTTACCATTCATTATCTTCTTTCATTCATATTGTTCCAAACCATTAATTCTGAATGCAAGAGCTGAGAAGCTGTTACCACTTTTCTTTACTTATGAACCATACTAATTCAAAATTTATTTCTGATTCTGAAGTCGATTTTCCAAGAGACTGCAGGAAAAATCTATTCCATTTTTTAACCACTTAACCATGGAAGGGAAACACTATTGTAACACTTGGTGTGCATTACATTGACAAAATAATGGTATATTCATGTTGGACAAAGCAACAGGTATTTGCACATACAAAATACAATCTGCATGTATCCCTGACCCTAAAATGTTCCCTTCTCATGTATTTTGGGTCACAAACTATATTGTTATTAAATTTTCAAAAATTGTTGCAAGATAGTCCTTTTGCAAGATACGGTGGATATAGAAGGAATTTACTCAAAATATAAAGCCAAGGTGTGGCTAACAGACTATGAAACATGCTTATGAAAAGGAATCCTTTGGACTTAAAGATTTTATTGTATTAGTTGAATAGCAATTTACCAAATTTTTTCCTGGGAGGAAAAAAAAAAAAGAACAACTTTTATTTATGATAATTAAAAAGCAATAATAGCATTTTAACAAACCCACTCAATTTTCAAGACTTTGTTAGCAACAGAAAACCATAAGAGAATAGAAATTCCATTAGGAATGTACCATATGTGTCTCAAATTTAAAACACTAGCATGTATTAAAAAGCTATTATGTCTCGTTATTCCTATTCCTGAAAGACATATGCTACTCTTCACATTGAATGCAAAATCCTTTGCTTCAGTTAGATTTCTTGAGACGTGTCTCCTCAGTTTCAGAGCTTTTCTGAGCCATTTTATGACTGCTTAAAAAAAACAAACAAAAAACAACCAAAACCTAAGCAGTAGTTTATAGGAATCAGTACTATATGGAGAATGGCATATCTTTAAAGCAAAATACTAATTAAGTACATTCACTAAATCTCCCACTCTTCTGCCCTTTATTCCTGTATTTCAATAGTCTGATCGTTAGACTTAGTACTAATTAAATAATCATTCAAAAACCTCCAATGTTAAAATGTTATCTCAAGTCTCTGGACTTCCTCAAAGACGTTGTGGAGTGACGCTTTTTGGTAGCCAGCATTTGAACTTTTAGTATCATTACTGGTTCCTTGCATCTAAGTCAACATCAACTCTATGTGTTACTCACTACTAGCAAATTATCAAATACCAAAAAGCAATGCTTTTTTAACACATAAAATGCACACAGGAGAAACAGTTCAAATACAGGTTTTGATGGACCATACATATATGTCCACTTTGAGGAACCTTTTCAATTCACATTATTAAGAGCCCTTCTAAATACTTTTGGACTGAACCATACCTTCAGTTTTTGATGGAAAAAGTTCTCCTCAATCAAAGACGAGAGAAGAATTTGTAATCTACTGAAGCAAGGTTTAAATTCACTTTTTTCCAATCATACACATGCAATTTCATCAGTTGCAAATGTTAGTAAAAAAGCTAAATTCAAAATAGTCTTTAGCACTAGATAGTTACATTGAAAGTATACTTCTGTTTAAAGATGAAAAATCATTATTTAGAAGTACCTACAATTTGAGGAAATGCTGGAAATATTAAACAAAGAGCTGGGTTTTACTTTTTCTAGAACATACCCCTTGAATAACTTTTCTATATATTGAACATCATATCAAATTTAACTAATTATATAATCAGGCAACACAAACTGTAAAGTTTAGGAAAAAAAACATAAGTGAATACAGTAGGGTAGAAGGACCACAAGAATGATTTAGCAGCTTCTGAAAACTCCTTACTCACCTGGCCTCTGTATGTCTTCTAGTAGTTCAATAGCACCAACATCCTCCTCTTTTTTAAGCAAAGTAGCTGGGAACTTCATTTGCCACAAGAGCCACTAGAGATTTTTATTCATTTTTGATGGTTGCTGCTGTTCCTCTAGCTTTGAGGAATCACATTTGCAATTCAGACATGCCCTATGTCTTAACAATCAGTGCTCAATGCATCATCTGTCATGGAAAAGATGGCTGCAGCTCAAAATGCACACAGTACCTCTGGGACAGTAAACATCTAGACATATAGACACCATCTGAATCAGCTTATCACCTTTCTGTACAAGGATTTCAAGCTGCGTTGTAGCTTTTTTTAATTACTTTTTTAAATTCTGGCATTACTGGATCCAAGCCCTTAGTACCCTATATGTTCCAGGATTCAAGCTCTTAGTGTCTTGTATGTAGGTGTGTGAGGGTCTCACTTGGTCCCTTAACCAAACCAGCAATAGTTTGGTACAGGCTCCAAAGGAGGTAATGGCCTGGGCCGTAGCTGGGCCAAGAACTCCTCTAGTTCCAATCTGTTCTCTGAAAACCCACAAAACAGCAGAGTGACCCAGTGAGCATAGATGCATATGAGCTTGGAACACTGATCATGCATTTCACACATGAATAGCAGGTGGCTTTTCCAAGAGTCATTTATCAAGAAACAATGAAATCTGTGGGTACAAGAAATCTCATGCAAACCTTTCCTATCACATGTAATTTGACTAAAAACCAACCACTGTGTTCCATGTATATGACAGCTCAAGTAAGTTTTCTTTGAGCTCTTCCAGCTAAACAGCCTGGTTGAACAATGGTGATCTTTGTTTGAGCTCAGATGGCTCTCAAGGCTGCTCCTTGAGGCTGAGAGACCCATAACCAAGGGCAGATCTTTGGTAAGAGATTGATATCATGCATAGCCTTCTAGCATAACTTTGGTTTGTGCCTTGGTAGCTTTGAATGACCATTCAAATGATTGTGCCATACAGTAATAGAGTAAACCCTGACATCAAACTTTGTTAAGTCACACTTTCACAACATCATATTAAGACCACTTTTGCTAATCACAGAATCAGTCAAGGTGAAAGGGATTCACAAGGATCATCGAGTCCAACTCCTGACCCTGCACAGGACCACCACCAAGTCATACAAGGAAGTTGTAGACTGCGATGAGGTGTCCCCTCAGTCTCCTCTTTTCCAGGCTGAACCTCAGCTGCTCCTCATACGGCTTCCCCTCAGGGCCCTTTACCATCTTCATTGCCCTCCTTTGGATGCTCTCTAAGAGCTTAATATCTTTCTTATATTGTGGTGCCCAAAACTGCATGCAATATTCAAGGTGAGACCGCACTAGCGCAGAGCAGAGTGGGACAATTCCCTCCCTTGACCGTCTGACAATGCTTTGCCTGATGACACCCAGGACACAGTTGGCCCTCCTGGCTTCTAAGGCACTGTTGCCTCATATTCAACTTGCTGTTGACCAGGACCCCCACGTTCCTAATACCTTTCACAGTGCTTCTTTAAGCAATCTAAATCACCCACTCAGGACAAGGTGCAGTAAAACACCACAGCCCTTACACACAGAGAGGGCCTCTAAATAACAGGTCATCCAAGAGTTGTGGTAGCTTCCTACTTCTATTGCTATGATTACTTGTACACCATTCTGAACTAAGCATAAAACATTCTTTTCTTCTAGACTACCAATCACAGCTGTAACAGGATCCTCTGCATTGATGCAGACCATAGGAGATGCTTCATTACCTTCACTCGGGCATTTATAAGTGATGGCACCAACTGCTCCAACTGATGTTGCATACTTTATTTTACATGTAAGACTCCAAGCCCCAGGAGCTACCAGATCACCGGCTTGGCTAGGAGTTTTACTATAACAGGGTTCTTTAATACCTCTAGATAGCATCAAGAGAATGAACCATGGGCTTGTTCCCAAGGAACTTCTTTATTAATTTAGGGGATTAAATAAGGGAACTTGGTCAAAGTTCAAAAGGACACCACACAAAAATGTTCCACCACAATACTGACTCAGCATATACTATTAATCCACACGCTTCAGTCAAGATCCAATAAATCCACAACACTTAAGGCAAAATCCAATCAACTCCACAACACTAAAATCAAGATCCAATCCTTCCAGCTCCAAACCACCATAAGCATCAAGAAAGGAGCAAAGAAAGAGAAGCAGAGGGAGCAAGAAGAGAGAAGGAGAAAGAGGGAGAGACAGATTATATAGCTACCACTGAAGCCTTGTAGAAGACCAGCTCTCACAAGTCCGATGGCAGGGCCATGAGACAAGGCAAACATATGCCTTTGGTTTTATCTGATGTGTTCTTTACTCAAGCACCTGCTGTGCTTTGTACTACTACCGCAAATCAAGTTTATGACACAAAGAATAAATCTTTTAAAAAGGATAGCAATTTTCAGGTCTAAATTGAGCTCTAAATTTTCTGAAAAAGACAACTATTCTCTTTCTGCAAATTAAAAATAATTGAAATAAGTTTCTTGTTTAAAAATTGGATGGGACATGCACCATCATGCTGTGCTAGAAGCATTACTTGAGGCAAAATGAAGCGTAGGACATTTACTATGTAATATTAAAGGGCCCTTTGCTGCTACTGGGGTAGGTCCTCAAAGTCTCCCATACCACAACTCATTAGCAACTCTTGTCACAGTCAACAGCTACCACCAACTTTACTTTAAATCCTACTTGTTCCACAGGAACAAAAATATTCGCCATTTCAGTGTTTAATATGAGCAGCGTTCTCTGGGATCAGCTCACACACCCCTCAGCAGTTCTATTGCAGAAACCACACAATGCTTCACACCAAGAGCTGGGGCTAGTTTGAAGGCACAGAAAACTTCTGACAGTTTGGAGAGCAGCTCCCACAGCTACGTATTTTAAGAACAAAGGCTTATGTCTGGTAGGAAGTAACATATTAAAACCAGTGCTGTTTCCTTGGAGCTGCAGAAAAAACGCATTGGTTCAGATATGATATTCTCACTGGACTTATGAGAGTCTGGAAAAAAAGAAAAAACCTACAAAAATTGTTAAGTTGATGTTTACATTAGCTCTACTAAGCACACTACAAGAACAAGATCATTTAGGGTCAAAAATAAATAGCTAATGCAGTAGCATCATACATACAATAGCACACGGTAATTATTTTTATGCTACTTGAATAAAATTACTGCATTGGCCATTGAAATAGCATTTATATTCTAAGAAGAGACTAACAGTTATCAATGCATTTTAATAACTACTTTTAATAATTTTTGGCTGCTGAACATGAGTGTAAATTGAGCTACTTGATGAGATTTGTTCAGTATTTTGAAATCAGAAGTACCTTTCATGTTTCTAGAAAAAAAAATTAAGACTGGTTTGCAGGTCTTCTTCCTCCCTTGTTCTCTTTTATACCTAGAAATATCCTCCAGGCACTATTTTGATTTTTTTAATATGAAATTATCAGAGTTAAACTGTCTTAGTTTTTAATCTATGTAAGTTTTCAGAACAGAGTCCTCACCTGCAAAAGATACTTGAATTTTAAGAAATCACACTAATAAACTCCTATTTCTCTATTTCAGTATTTCCATCATTATTTTGTTAATCAAAGGTTACTTCTCCTAGAAGCATACTATATTGTACAGTTTTCTCCTAATTCAGGAGAGAAAAAAGGTGAAATAAAAAACCCCATAAATTTCAGTTAACAGTGAGGGATTTTTTGTTTTTAAAATCTCCTTAAAGAATCACATTACATGAAGGTGAGAAAAGGTAATAAATTTAAAGTAATAAACCATCATCATCCGAAGAGTCATAATCTTCTTTTAATACTTTTCCTTTTTATTTTTTTTAATATATCTACTACCCTTCCCAAGCATATTAGGCTATGATTTCTTCTTATTAAGATTAATGGTTCAGAAACAATCACAAGTTGAAATCTTCAGGTTATATAATTTGCTTTCTTCAACTCTTTTGCGCAAAACACCTGCACATTGGATATTTCCCACAGCTTAGCAACCAGCTATCTGTAAAAAAAACCACCAAAACTTCAACTCTTGCAAACCAAAGTGTGTGCTACTGCTTCAGGCTTACATGTTTGCAAGTGTACTATACAACACTGTGCACTGGGATTTGTTTCTCTGCCACCTTTTTCAAACTGGCACAAGCAATTTCCCGAAGTCTACTCAAATTTCTGTTCCTGATGGCTACACATTTCACAGACCTATGTATTGCAATGTTCATGCCTTGGGCACAAGAGCAAGCAGAAAGACAATCACCACAAAAAATGAACAAAACAATCTCACCCAGAAGCAGTGTTTTCTCCTGGATTCATTTATTAAAGTTATCCAGATGCCCTTCTGCAACAAGCATATTCATCCTCCTTTCAAGGCTGGCAACAGCAACAATAGTTTTTGCACCCTAGTGAGGCATAGAAAGTTATGTATATAGATTGTTGCCTGCAAGAGCATGTTCGTGGATTACTTTTGCTATACCTTCACTTGGAACAGCCACTGCGATCTTCACTTTAAAAGTGTAGTTCCCCCTTTGACCAAGCCCCAGAGTTCACTGGCTGGCTGAAGCATGTTGAGGGACTTTGTACACCATGGTGCACATGGCCTCAGGTGGTACCACCATTCTGGAGTTTCTCCAAATATCACCTCAATGTACAATTCCAAAGCGATCCAACTTCCCTCCTGAGTGACTGCTCACACAGGCAACCAATGTTCCCATGGTTTGAGATCTCTGTGGGCTGATCCACAGCCACATATTAAACACCGGTAGCCAGAAAGATGAAAATCATCTTCCCCCCCCAAAGATGACGGCCAAGTACCCTCATGCTAGACCCTGCATGAGAGTAATTACAAGCAAGCAATTACCAAAATGACTTCTCATCTTCCAGTTGTCTATGCCAGGGAGAAACTAGCTGATAAATAGGCAATAAATAGCAGAAATGATCTGCATATTTCAAAATGTTGTGATGCTTGGTTTGTTGAAACATAAGAAGCAGACAGCTGTTAAAAAAATCTTTGCAAGTCTGTGTCCAGTAATGGCATTGGGTAGTCTGATGTGCTGCTAGGGAGAAAACACTGTTTCCTCTGCATATTGCTTTTCTCCTGTCTAGGATGTTGTAAGAGTGCTGTAGACAATGCCATGAGGTCTGAAATCACACCTATATATATATTAACTCATCATTCCTATTTAATCATGGAAATAAATGCATAAATGTCACTAGAGATTGAGCAGTTTCTGTGCAGGCCTAGGCTTTTCTATCGATCAGCTCTCTCCTGATAAAAAAGCCATATTATCCCTGTAGATGTTTCTCAAGACCTTCAGATATAGGAGAAAGAACACACTGCATGCAGTGGATCTAGAATAAACAATGAAGTTCAACAGTTCCACAGCAGAAATGGTGCTTCAGCTGTCAGCCTGCCAGAGAAAGATGACTGATGCAGACCATAAGCATGAGTGAAAGTATATTTTGTACTGAGCAACACACAATGCCAAAGGGAGGGAGAAAAGTTTTATGCTTTGAAGCACACATTTGTTTGCTTGCAAGTTAAATGCAGGGGTTGTCTTGTCACCAAGCCAGACAATTTACCAACAACCTATTCTTACGCTATTTTCCCAGTTTACTCAAGAATTGGCAATTACAGCAGATGTGAAACTGCTTCAGCAGGAAGTTACAAAGTAAAGGTTTTCCTTGACAACTTAAGGAATTTCTTCGCCCGCTGTGTAGGGCTTAATCATGCTCACTGTCCTTGGTTATATCCATCACCATCGACCTGGCAAAGAAGTAATTTGCAAAGCCTCTTTTTGCCGAAGTGCATTTTCTTGGTTAGTAAAGTGAAATTGAATGAAAGCATTAGGAGTTCATCAGCACATTGCTTCTTGAGTTTCTTTCCTCTTTATAACAGAGCTGACAGTTTGTTCCCCCGTACGCTGATCTTGCCTGACCAGAATTCCTCCCTTTGGTGATGAGAATTTTGAAGGGTCTATTTTAGTTAGCATAAGCCTGAAAAAGGCTGTTAAATTGAATGTATAACACTGTATGCCTTGGAGAAATCACTGAAAAAAAGGCTACCTCTCGTTTCACTATTGGTCCTGTTTATTTTCCAGCAAATTCCATAAGGAAAGTGTCCAACTCTGACTACGAGGGAAGAAAGTGAAGGATAACAAAACCAGGCAAAAATAATAAAGCAGAAAGAAGAAACTGAAGATTGAAAGAAACAGACTTCAAAAAGGAAACATTTATACACAAAAATAAGTAGCAAACACAGCCTTGCCAAAAGGATTAGAAAAAAACATTTACTTAGTATATTTTTCTATTTTACAATCACAGAGGATGATCAGTTTATGCATAACTACCTCTGTACCTGCAAACTTGAGAAAAACATTCAGCTGCTTAAAATCAGTAACATACATTTCCATCTGCATTGCCAAAGAACTCCTCAATTCTCTGACTTTTTGGTGTTTACTTAGTGCTATACAAAATACAACAAGCCCCAGTACTTTATCTCTTCTGATAGTGTTTATCTCTTAGGATACAATCTTACTAAATATAACATCCAATTTCTTGCATTAACTTTGAGAAAAAGTGAAGCAAATGGGCAAGTTCAATAAGGAAGAGAAAATAGTCCTTCACTTCTCTAAATTTTCCTCCACAGTCACTCATGGTTCTAGTTTTTATTCCACTTGACTGAAAAGTGGAAGTTATATAAGTGACAGTTTTCATCATTGGTATTGCATTGGGTTCATTTTTTCACAGATGAAAAGAATTGGCTATTTCACTTCCCTATTACCGTAAATGTTCTCCTGCATTACCATTTTCACCTAAGTATAGATTAATAGCTTTTAGTTCAAATGAGCATACAACTATATCTCTATTTTTAAACACAATACCAGGCAGCCTATAGTCAGAGCAGGTCTGCTGAGATCCTTTCAGTCCCTACTGCCCACCACCACCCTAAACACTTTCATTTAAAATAAGGACATTGTTTCGGGACAATTTTTTTTAACTGATCAACATCACTTTTTCATTTCCAATTTATATATTCTGCCACTGCAGCAGAATGCTCAAAAAGCATATGAGCAAATAGGAATTGGGCTGAAGCCACTGAAATGTCATAAGACAACATTATTTTTTTCTGTCTCTGTTTTAAAATTGAAAAAGTGCCATCAAACTGACAACTTAAGCAAATTATCTGGCAGTTTCTTTCCCTGTTCTATTTGGTTTTAGTGTTTTGGTTTTTTTTTGGTGGTGTGGGAAGGGCACTGTCAGATGGGGAAACAAGTTAAAGCGCTGAGTTCACTCTGCAGCCTAAGGAAACTGGAAAAGAACTGACACATCATGAATACTGCAAAACTTGGGTAGTCACTGGAAAACAAAGACAAGAGTAGACCCTCTTAAGCCTTGTAAGGCTTATTGATGATGTCTTATCTTTTAATATGGCATCTTCCTTCTGCTGTGATGCCCAGGATTTAAAGAAACAATACACACAGGGAAAAATGCAGCCTCTTTCCTTCTAAGAAGAAAACTTCTTTTGCATCCCATGAAAGATGACACAGTTTTAACAGTATTCTTGAGAATCAGATGTAGCGTGCAGAAGTGGCAGAGAAAAAGATCTATGAGAAAGAACCACAACTATGTACTTCCCGTCCCAAAGCAAAAAAGAAAAGGCTGTCTGCTCCTGTTATCTCCTGTATGACCCAAGAGCTGCTAGGATAGTCCACTACGACTGTTTAAAAAATAAACCCATCATTACTAAAATAAGGGAAGTAAGAAAAAATAGGTTGAACAGGAGAAAAGAACATAACAACTGCTGCAGACATCTAGAGCTGCATGACTGAAGATAAGTAAATAAAGAGATGCAAACCAGAAGATTAAAGGAGTAGAACCCCATCTAGCTGATAATTTAGCAGTTACTGAACTCTTTACAAAGAGAAAAAGGAAAAGTCTTACTATTGTATCTCCATCTGCATTTACACACTAAGAGAAAGGAACCATTCAGGGAAGAATAAGGACAAATCACCCTACAACCCATATTTAGTTATGCTACTCATCTATTTTAGACCCCTTTCCATGTGCTGATCAAGGGCACACTCATCCAGAGGCCAACCCAGAGCTCCTAATGCTCTGAAGCACTCCCTAGAGGAACCTCTCTCCCTCCACAATAGGGGCAGAGAAGCTCACAAAGATCCATTGTCCAGACTGTCTTACAAAGCATCCCAAGGCAAGTGGTGTGAATGCTTTCCAAAAGTTCTAAAGTGTCATGACAGAAGACTTCAAATCATTTGAGGAGAAACAGGATGGAACAACATAGTCAAGTTTAATTGCAAGTTGATGTGATAGATAATACTAGCTTTGTAATGAGAACACATTTGGTATAATAAAAATTGCCTCATTGCCTCTTCCAAAAGACTATCTATACTTCAAAGTGTTTCTGTTTTAAGAGAAAGATAAAAACAATGGAATATGAGTGCAAATGCAGGCAGGGACAATACATCATGAAAATGGGACTGCTTGGGGAAGTGTTTGTTTTGTCTGTACTTAAAATGCCTTATTATTTGTGCAGACATTTCTCAAGAGCAATACCATCTCATCACTCATTAGAATGCATTTCTATTCCGGAAAGTGGTACAAAGGATATATAGAACTTCTAGACACCAGATCATTGGCACGTTGGACTTAGTTGCTAACTGTAGTCTTATAAATCTTTTTATTCCAATAAAACTTTCTTAAAAAGTCAGTCTTTATCATAAATACATTCCCTCTCTCTCTCGTTATAAAGTGTAATCTTTGTGTGTCAAAAAATAGCAATACATTTTCCTTGATTAATTTTTCACAAGGGTGATCAATTCGTGGCATTGGTAGAAAAGTTATAATACACAAAAAAGCTTCAAAATGCATTCTGAATCTTAAATACTTTCTTAGATTTATTAATCACCCAGCTGGCTACACTTCAGACAGCAATGCTTCAATGGGAAGATTAATGAACATTTGGTCTGCAGTTTAATCCCTCCAGATTTTAGCATGCAAAATGCAAACTTTTTTAAGTTGGACTATTTTTATGCATTCCAATTATATGTCAAGGTCCAAATAGCTTTAATGGTAACTTTGAGGCTTCTTAGTCATAGTTTGCTCTCTGTTTAAAGTACTTAAGTTCTAGAAAATATTAATTCACTACACTTCAGCATTCTCTAGACCATTTTAAAGATACTTTTCAATATTATACTTTTCAATATATCATCTCAAGTCAGAAGCACGTTCAATTTCTTATTTATTTATTTTATACAATCATCAGCTATTCTGCCTTGCTAGCAGTATTCTATGGCAAAGACTTAATTGATCAAACAATGTAAGACACAAAAGTGAACGGTAGCTTCTTTACAGCCACTGTCTTCAGTCACAGTGACCAGTTATTGCCTCTACCTCTCAAAGGAGCAGCTGCTGCCTGCCAAGATCCCGATGCCCCTGATCTTCATGGTTCCCATACTGCTTATGTAATGCCTGAAGTCCAAAAGAATGATACAGATGAGGTAAGAGTATTTGCACCCAGGTTGGGACAATGGCGAAGACACTGTCTATGTGCCTTTGCCCTCCTCCCTCAGCATTTCCACAGCTATGCCTTCTCTCTCCTGTGCTCCCAGAGGGAGGTGCTGATAATATCAGAACAACCTATGAAACTTCATTTGCAGTGAATAGGGCAGGCTGAAATTATTACAGTCAGAGAAACATCTTCCTAGAGATAACTATGGTTGATTACAAAGGGACAAAACCCAGTTAACTATCCAGTGTAATTCAAGGTACTGCAAACAATTTTGTTGGACATTTATGTATATAAGCAAGGAAAAAAAAATCTTCATAGAGTTCTTATAATTGAGGGCCCCTCCTAAAAAGGACCCAAAGCCCAGAATTTTTTTGCTTCACAGTTCCCAGTAGCAAGTACAAGTTAGAATACTGAGGGTAGAAAAAGAAAGGAAAACCACCACCATGATGTTGAAAAGTTCTCCAGTTTGCTCCTAGTCCGGTTTCAAATTCACAGTAACAAGACTTCACCTCTTTCTCTTTTCTCTCATTACGGGCACTGGTTTCAATAAACTAGAAATATACAGGAACATATGCTTACTTTTCAGCTTTTTCTTTCAAATGACAGTAGTACCTCTATTCCAAAATTTTTTCAAGCTAAGCCAGTCAAGAGCTTGGGCAAGAAATGCAAATAATTTACAAATCAAACGTAATAAGCAAACAGACTTACCCTCCTGCTGTAAACCAGTGCTACTTGCTACTTATACCAAGATAAAGCTTAAGTTATTCAGGTATTGTGAGTAGCTATTAGTCAACATCCTAAAACATTTTTAATATCCAGAGAGAACAGCACACATCACTTGTCACCTCTAAGGCTAAATCCTAAACACTGCAAAGCCAAAGTATGATCAAAAATTCTTCTCATTTAGTTTTTGTACTGTTATTCTACTCAAATTCTAGTCATAATTCCAGTAATGCAAGAGATTTTTCATTTTTATTACAGCTTCTTTTAGACTATTCTGAAAACATATTTCCCACCTACTTATCTAAGAAGCAGACTTGCACTGATCTAAATAGTTTTTTATAAAAAGGTAACTCAATTCTGCGTCAGGCTATTTGGAAACATTTGCAGTATTAATCTGCCAACTTCTGAAACACATTACTCATACCAAGGGCCTTCTGCCATCTTCTAATTTGATGGTCTAAAGGGCCCAGAATGATCCCCCAAGGTTTTTTATTTTAATAAATGAATTTTATGACAGCCCGAAACAGCCTCCTTATTATGGTCACTTCTACAAATGATTGTACCTTTCAAGACACTTATTATTACAGACAGGTTAATTTACTGTGGAATTTGCATATATATCCTGATCACTATTTAAATACTGAAAAAAAAAAAAATCAGTTACAAAAAAAAGCAGTAAGCTGTGTACTCAGAATTTGTATTGTGGTGTCACTTCAGAACTAATGCTTCACTCAGTGAAATAATTCAGATTATTTCACCCTTACACTAAGAATTGAGCCCATAAAAGTTGAAACAGGAAAAAGGTTAGAGAATTTGAACAGTTGAGGGGTAAAGATTAAGAAAAGGAACAAAACTATAACAAGAAACACCCTATCAGAAGGTAAGTTTAATAGTTGCTTGCAGTCACAAAACCAGTACATAGCTGCCCAACAAGACCAAAAAAGTGAACTCTATTTTAAAGTCAAGGAGAAAAGAGTTTTTACAAGACTGTTAGATTCGAACTAAAAAGCCTGGTACGTTGGAGTAAAGCTGCCTAGCAGTACAGCCGCGTCCTAGAGCATGTGCTGGCAGAGCTGCCACAACTAGGAAGGTGCACACATCTACAAGATGCTTGCAAGCTACAGCAAATACAGGAACGCTGCCTCGGCATTACTTTGAGCAGCCCTCGTTCTCCCTGCTCAGCCATCCAATTGGTTTTGGCAAGTACTTCTGCATATGGTGATAGAGCCAAGCTCAACATCTCTAACTTGCAAGATAATATATATTTTGGCAGGTTGCATTTGGAATCTATCTGCATTAAATTATACTGAAAACTTCAGAGCTTCCAGGCACAGAGCAAGGTGTAACTTCACTCTTGCAATCCAGAAGCAGTTAGAGCTGCAATGTCCTCAAGTAAGAGACTGGCAGTGAAACAATCATAGAGGCAGCCCATAAATGCATTGTGAAAAGCAGGAAAACTTCACTGTCACTCTCAGCCTTTGGTCTTTTGGGATGCAAATAACAACTGACATCAAAAATAAGACATCATTGAGCTAAGAAGCCACTGATAGACTTGAATAAACGCTGAACTAAAATGTCAACAAAGGCAGTTATGTCTCAATGCCAGCAACAGAAACAGATTTACATTGAAATTTGACTGGACCTTGGCCTTCCTTCGAATAAAGATCCATGCTAACTTTGCAGCAATATTTCCCTCTACTTAAAAGCAAGATGTTACTTTTTTCAGCAGCTAACTTTATGCCATTTTACATAAGACTGTATACCAACATTGTCTACATTCAGTCTAAATCAAACACACAAAAAAATACCAGTATTTCCACATTCTAAAGGTATATTTTATTAAAAAAAAATTGAAATAGCAATCTAGGAGAAGGAAACTTCAGATACTAAGAATTTAGATTCACTGGGTAATCCAGATAAAACAGTCCCTGAATGCAAAACTTAATCTCCTATCCAGCAGCACTTCAATGCAGACCCCTGTTTCCACAGTTTTGTTTTTCAGTGTAGAAAATTTCAATGGCTTCCTAGTCCCCAGGAAGTAATTTTCCTCTCTACACCTTTATACCTACTGTTACTCAGGGTATGCTCCCTGATGGAATATTTCTAGGAGATCTTCCATTCTGGAAGATACAGTCTCCCCTAATCAGAGGGGAGGTCCCTGACACCACGTGCAGCTGCCATTGAAACGTGGCCAACCCCCCTTTCTCTTGCCTGCCCAGACACACTTAGAAGTAACAAAACCAAGTAAAGGTATTAAATCAGATGCATCCTCCATGCACCGTTTCTTTTTCACTGTTTCTTTCAAAAACATTGTTTATGAACAGTGCCCATTTCTGAACATTATGCCCTTTGAGTTAACTAAGGAAGGAAGTCATAATGCGAGAAAAAAAGGCACTTTTCTTATATATTGTCAAATACGGTACAGTTCCAGCCCAAAAGTAACTTAGGAACCCTAATTTGCTAGAACATTCTAGATATTATGCTCATATTCACTATGTTTCATCTAGTAGTTTCTCGGTTGTTTTTAATTTTAGAGTAAACTCGAGGCTTGGATTCCATTCTGCAGCTTTATTCAGAGAAGAAAAAACTGAAGGACTGGAGAGATCTTCAAAATAATCCATTATACCAGAGAGACTTTAGTCTAAATGCTACGTAAACAATATGAAATTCTGACTCCAACACAGCCATAGAGAAGAAATCAATGTTATCAATCTAAAACCCAATGGAACTAAGTTTTTGGCTTTCTCATTTTTTTAGATGACATCTTTTGATATTTCAATTAGGATCAGAAGACAGTAATTCAGGTTTTCTCATTGCGGGAAAAAAGTTACATTTTCTTATCTGAGCAAAAAGGACTAGGAAAGAAACGTACCACAGATGTGTACCCCAAACACACAGAGGTGGCTTCTCTCTCCTGACCTATCCTTTTTATTACTGCAGGTGTTAAATGTGGTTCACTTCACTTTGTGTCTTTATGTAAGAATTATGAGCCACACACTACACGAAGCACATACTATTAAAGCTTTTTCACATGTCAGAACAGAGTCATGATTATTTAAAAGTAAAAAACTATGGAGATGGCTTGGAGGGGGGGCAACATTATGTTTTGCTAAAAGAGAAAATTGCTATCTCTGGACAACATTTTGAGACATCTGCTACAGAATGCGGTAAAAAGGATGAAAAGACATTGTCCAATTATTTTCCACAATACCTTTAAACTGAGAGTTCTTTCACTCATCAAATTTGAATTTGTGTGTGTGTGTGTGTGTGCATTAAAATTCACTCTGTAAGTAATGACATGTAACAAGGCCAGTAATACTATCATTCTTTTCTCTGCAAATTATTAAAATGCTAGGAACAAGAAGTAGTCCTGAGCAAAAATGCTTACAGCAATCTGAGACTGGTGGCCATCAAAAGGCTGCCAATACCTCTTGCCCAAATTCCTCATCAAGTGCTCAGTGGCTATCTTGCAGCTGTCTCAAATCTGCTGATGATCTCAATTCCATGACTCAGTCATACAGATCAAGGATTAGATCCAGCTGAAAATTAACAAAAAATGTATAATATTTGAAACAACCTGCTCATCTCTCTCACTATGAGTTGACAAATCTGGCTCACAGCTTGGCTATGCAGTGGAGGCAAGAGAGATGAGGGGAGAGAAATCCTCCCATGGGCTGTTTTCACTAAGGTTGCCTTAAATGAATCCTCAAACCCCTATGTTTGAAAGCATTTACATACACATAATAAAAACCATTTCACTCTTTCCATTTATTTAATTCATCAATTATTTAAATAATTGTGGCACACAGATATCAGAAGTCCTCTATACTGCAAGGAGCTGGGTAAACTCAGAGGCAGACTTCAGAAGTACCCTACTTCTTTGATGGTAGTAATTTACCATGCAGTGGAAAGTCCTGGCCAGGGTGCCTACATATTCCAAGTAATTGTATCTGGAGGTCTGGCATAACATTACAGGGTTCACAGATGTCTAAACACAGGCAATAGGGATTATATCTAAAAATCTTATTTCTCTTCAGAGCTCAAGTGTCAAGCATCAAGCTGGGGCACCTAACTTGCCTCATGTCCTGGAGAGAAATGTTCAAGTAATTTAACTGAGACACAGGTGAGAAGCCTCTTTAATCACGATGTGAGATCATGGGGGTTGGCAGAATGAAAACTACATCTGCTATTTATTAAGAGAATGAATTCAACACAAATGAGGAGACTGTCCTCAGTCAAGGAGCCTTCTCCATCTTCCTAAAACAGCTGAGACATGGGAAATTGGCTCTCTGGATTAGTGATATTACAACATCCACTTGGGAGGAAGCAGTCTGCATTCTTAGTTCCTCCTCTAAGGCATGTTAATCTGTTTTAACCAGTGATCAATTAATCTAAAATACAGAAGCACGAACAAATCACTGGAGAGAAGCCTTAAGGAAAATGAAATGCCAACTGAGTAGACAGAAAAATAGCTAAAAGCTCGGAGGAGCTATTGCTATTAGAGCTCCTAAAGTCAAACACTGCTTGCCAGCTTAGCATGATCTTGTTTTCACCATTAGAAAACAAATATTTGACCTTCTGAGCAAAGAATCTGATTCAGTCATCATATATGAAGTCTGATAACTCAAGGGAAACCTAGCTTGTATTTAACTAATGTATCAAGGCTGTAGCTATTCTGATCTTAAAGGCTCCAAGCAACCAGTTCTTATGGAGTTCTACCCAACAAGTTAATGAATATTGTATTAATTACTGTCATACTATTTTTTTCTTGTGTTAACAAGAAAAATAACTAGAACTCTGTTTCATTTTTGCTAGACTAAAACTGGTTTAATAGTAGTTATAGGCAGCAGTTACAGAAGATGCTGAGGAACACCTCTGGTATTTTAATTTATAGAGCTCTTTTTTTTTTTCTTTTATGAACTATAAGAAGTGCTAAATCAAAGGCAGAGAACATCCATCTTTGTCTTGGTAACTATGGTATTTCTCCTCCCCTCATCCCCCCATGAATATTTCTCTTATCAATCTCCTACATTTCATACATTCTCTGTTATACTGATTGTTACCAGCTCCAGCTGTTTTACACTCAGGTTTTTTTGCAGGCTCTCCTTCCTCCTGGATATGATTGCTTTTATCCATCATATTTGAAACTATAGTTTGTGGGTAATCAACTTTTATTAAACTACTCTTAATTTTCCACATCCATTTTTTCCCTCACAACCACTGAATCTTACCAGTTGCTTAAGCTTCAGGAAGTTTAGCAATTCTTCTGCACTTCAGGAACTGGAAGTGTAGTTGCATTTACTCCAACAGCCTTGCTGAAGAGCCCTTATAATCTGCATACTGGTTTATATATAAATATAAAATTTATACACACATATATATGATGTCCTCTCCCCTGGCTCTTTTAATTCTTCTATATCCCTTTCTGGAGATGTAACAGATGTAGCAATAGACAGCAATTAAACTCATTACAGTTTGGTATCCTGGGCTGCATTGGGAAGAGTGTGGCCAGCAGGTCGAGGGAGGTGATCCTCCCCCCTGCTTGGCCCTAGTGAGGCCATATCTGGAATTCTGTGTCCAGTTCTGGGCTTCTCAGCACAAGAAAGACAAGGAGCTACTGGAAAGGTCGAGCAGAGGGCCACAAAGATAATACTTATGAAGAGAGACTGTGGAAGCTGAGCCTGTTTAGTCTAGAGGAAAAAAGACTGAGAGGAGATCTTGTCAACACATATAAATTTCTCAAGGGCACATGTCAAGAGGATGGTGCCAGACTCTTTTCATTGGTGCCCGGCAACAAAATGAGGAGTAGTGGCCGTAAACTAAAACGTAAGAAGTTCTACCTCAGTACGATGAAGAACTTCATTACATTGAGGGTGAGAGAGCACTGGAACAGGCTGTCCAAGAGAGGTGATGGAGTCTCACTCTTTGGAGACATTCAAAACCCACCTGCATGCATTCCAGTGTAACCTGTTCCAGGTGACCCTGCCTTAGCAGGCATGTTGGACTAGATGATCTCCACAGGTCCCTTCCAACCCTAACAATTCTATGATTCTGTGACTAATGCAGAATAATTATTGTTTTCTTTCTTGAGTAGTCTTCCTTCTGCAGTTACCACTTGCTCTCTATAGATAATAGTTTGGTTCCTGCCACCTGAAAATATGCTGCACCACTCTGAAGATATCTGTCCTCTTCAAATGGACGATTTGCATGACTACTCACTTGGATTACTGGAAATTATTTTCAGCTTTTAATTTACATGCTCTGATTAACTGACATTTCTTTAGATTGGTTTTTACTACTTATTAGGGTTTTTACAGACTTTCTCCTATTTTTTTTAAGATAGGATGTTAAGATTTCATTTACAAACCAGACATTCTCCAGAAGTGTTGCTTTCTCCTATGGTTTACTTTTAAAAATCTGGTACAATCTTTTTCTAATTTTCAGCAACCTACTTCTCTTCTGGCTTAGGTGATGCCCATCTTTTTCATACATCCCTCCGACTGTCTAAACTTTTGCTAGTTCTTAACAAACCTCCTCCTCCTTGCAACATTTTCCTCAAGAACATACTGAAATGATCCCAGCACAAGGCACAGGGCCAGCTAAACAGGCAGGATGAGTTTCAGAATGCTGTTATGGAAATTATACTCTTTAAGTCTTATTTTTAAATGACCCAGAAGATCTTCTTTAAAAGTCTATCCTATATGAAAAATCATTGCAAGAAGCCTTAAAAAAATTTGATGGTATTCTACAACCAGCGATATGAAATCTCCAATCAAAGTCCCTAAATATAATTTTTCCATTGTAACTTTTCCCCTCCTTGTAAGAGAAATTAAGAAACAAGTTTCTCCCTTTCTCAAACATAAATCAGCAGACTGCAAAAGGTGCCTTCTATCCGTGCAGCTATTTTTTCTGTATTTCTTAAGGCTGTTGCTGTCACTGCTTTCACAATAAAATTTTGCATAGCCACAAGACATATATGATTAGAGCTATTTTTTTAACATAATTAACACTTTTTTTTTTTTTGGGGGTGCTTGAGGTGGATTTTTTTGGCAGGCAAGGCTGTTTGCTTTTTACATGTTTTCTTTGAGGCTGGATACATCCTTTCATTCCCTATTCTTGGTTATCCTGTTTGTTAATCAGTGCAATACAGCTGACACTGCCCTCACCAGTTTCTTTTCCAGACATGTGTCTCAAGATGCTGTTGGCAGACAGAGGAGCCCCGGGAAGCAGCACTGGGTGCCTCACACATGGCAACGATCTCAGACCAGCTATGGAACTCACAGCCCAGCCAGCAGCATCCCATATAGTCAGCACTCTGCCTGTTGGGCTCCAAGCAGGTCAACATTGCACTCATGCAGCATGGAGATCCAGGAAGGGGACAACAGGAGCACTCAGAGAAGGAAACCATAACAAGCAACAGGATTTATTGTAGCTCTGGCCGCAGTTGTAGCAGCCAGGTAGCATGCTGCAAAAGCACAGCCACTGTATGAGATGAGTGGCAACATCAGCACAGCTGAAAGATATTCTGAAGGCCTGACAGACCGCTCCATCTGCCCTCCTGAATGACAATTTTTTAACATAATTGAAGTTTCCCTGGTACTTAAATGCTGTAACAATAATTTTTCTCTGCTGCACCCAGTTTGTTTTCCTGCCTCTAGCTTTCAGCTTTCCTAATGAGCTGTCGATTAGTTATGCAAATATGAAAAACAAACACTCAGCTCTGCTTATGGTAACCTCTTGCTCCTTGCCATCCAAATTCACTGGCTCTGTATTGCAGGGTATGCATTTGATTGCCAAACCCAGCCCTCACAGAAGGGAAGGCATCAACAGCAGTTTCTGTGTAAAACACAGTTTATAGTAGAACTGTAAATAACAGTGCAGTTTTGGGTGCCACAATATAAGAAAGATATAAAGCTATTAGAAAGCATCCAAAGGATGGCTACAAAGACGGTGAACGGTCTAGAGGGGAAGCCAAATGAGGAGTGGCTGAGGTCACTTGGCATGTTCAGCCTGGAGAAAAGGAAACTGAGGGGAGACCTTATGGAGTCTAAAAGTTCCTGATGAGGGGAAGTGGAGGGGCAGGCACTTATCTCTTCTCTGTGGTGACCAGTGACAGGACCCAAGGGAATAGCCTGAAGTTATGTCAGGAAGGGTTTAGGTTCGATATCAAGAAAAGGTTCTTTACCCAAAAGCTGACTGGGCATTGGAACAGGCTCCCCAGGGAAGTAGTCACAGGACCAAGTCAGACAGAGTTTAAGAAGCATTTGGACACATGGTGTGATTCTTGGGGCTGTTCTGTGCAGGGCCAGGAGTTGGACTTGGACGATTCTTGTGGGTCCCTTCCAACTCAGGATATTCTATGATTCTATGCACATAGAATTCCCCCAGAATTTTGGTCTGTTATTCACCCTTTGTCTGAACAGATAATCACTGGAAAAATCTGTTTTAAATCCTACTTTTTAAAACACCACGTTTGCTTATAGTTCAGGAACTCCAAACAAATTTAAACCAACCTCCACGTAAGAAAGAAAACTGGTTTCTGGGCCTTGCACAGGACGTGTTGAAACTTGGCACAGATCTAACAAATTGAGGGAGATTTCTAGTTTAAACAGTCCTGTCAATCCAAATGCAAGCACCAGAACCTTAGCATTTTGCCGAAATGTAGCCTGATATGCTGCTATAGTCCAGAATAAATAAATTTCCGAAGGCTGTAATGTGATGAGTCCCTTGCTGAAGCTCTATTAATTAGCTAAATGCATGCTGAATTTTAAATATAAACAGCCTCCCTTGTAGTTGTTCTTCATGAATACATTTTATTTCATTAAAGGGCCATGCTTAGGCCATCTGTCTGACTCATGATAGGCTGAAAAGTAACACCTGGATCTCTGGGTCACACAGCTACATGTGTTTTGCAAGTGCTCCAAGAACATTTTTACAGAAATCACCTTTAGAAGCGTAATTTTGTGACTTTTTCAGACTTCCATTTTAAGCTTCTGTGTATTCCAAACCCACTTTACCTTCTTTCACTATAAAGCTTACTCAGTTAATGAACAAAATAAAACAAACAAACAAACAAGCAAAAACCCACACACACTCTACACACCCATCCACCACAGTAATTTAGGTATTTTGCACTCATTCTGAATCTCTGAATTGCAATGGGCTTCTGTCTCCAAATGATTTCAACCAGGACAGGAACTGTTTCAGGATCACAGATTGGCCCATTTTAGAAATATGTTTTAAAGGTAAGCAAATAAACATTTTAAAGAACCAACAAAGAGTGAGCTAAATACTTACATTAGTTCAAATTATTCTATTGTTACATTGGTATTCGAAGAGAAGAATGCTGGACACTGAAGTCCTGGGCATTTCCTCAAAAAAAGCAATGGATTTGAACATGCAGCAGGCAGATGAGACCTTTCTGCTACCTGCTCTATGCCAAGAAAAAGATGATAAAAAGGTAGCAATGCTGCTTTAGTATGAGTGCTAAGGGTCACGCATTTCATGCTGAAGGTAAGAAATTAAATTCCAACTCACAGGCTGTCACCAGGCTAGCTATAACACTATTTTGACAGGAAAAGTAGATTTCTTTTTCAAATCACCAACTCCTGTGTCATAATCTGTTGAGTGGAATGTTGGCTTTAAAGCTGTTAACATGTCCACACTGCTGTTTAACCATACCCTTTTCTGACAGTTTAACATCATCAACTTAAAATTCATTAATATCTCTTCCAACTTAGGCTAACAGCCAAATCAAGACCATCTCCAAAAATTAAATTTGTAGACTGTTTCATAAGCAATGTTTTCTACATTGTTAACCTCAGTACATTTTAAGAGTTTTCATTAAAAAAGGTTTTTCCCCCTCTCTGCCTGCTTATGCTTTGCAGACTCCCCGGCCACCAGTATTCATTGTCATTACCATATTTTTGAAGGATCGGGTCTAGGTTCATAGACAATCACAGGGCTCATGTATTTCATCTAAAAGAATTGTCTTGTTCCTTGACTACTGAAGTTACTTCAGTTCCCGTAGCACATGTTATTTACCCATACATTTTTGACCTTCAGGACAATTTATTCAACTTCTTAATGGTTCATAAACATGTTTTGGAAGTAGCATTATCCTCCTGTCTCATTTGAGGAAAGACAGATGTACCTTCCCTTTCAGTAGAGGAAATTTGGTTTAAAGAAAGAATTACTGTGAAGCCTACAGCCGCTGCAAGTCTTCATATTTTAAGTCAGAAGAAATTACTGTGCATATTCAGATCAAGAGCCATAAAACAATGCTAAGCCTGAAGACACCTACAGTGATCAATCTGATTCTGAAGTGATATACACAATTCTTCTCAGAGTTCATGACAGAATCAAAATCTGCATTTCACAACAAGTTAAAGTATCTTTCCCTCAACTGCTTGGAAATTTCTCACTGACTCCTATTCAAAGAGGTCTTATCTTTGTTCCACAGGCTGTTTTAAAATAGTTAGAAAAGCTCTCACATGTAAGTTTTTCCTCTCTTGCTGTCATTTTTTTAGTCTGACCTCTGCATCATCAAACTGTCTGGCAATGCCGGCAGACAATTCAGTCTCCTCCTCAGAGACCTATAGAATGCAGTTAGATACAAGCTGAGCACATGCTGGGTCATGATGATGATGAGGCTGGCACATTGGAAGGATTACGGTCCACCTGCAGTTCTCAGACCCATCTTTGTGATACTGCCAAGGAAACAAAAACTACCTACTCCTTCTGGGTTCATCCTCAAATGTAGGAGAGTTCTCCTTGTCAGAAATAAGGCATCCTTTCAGGAGAGACTAGTATTTTTTAAGTAGATCCTGCTGACATCTCAACTTTTGTTTCAGAGATATCCATAAAAAGGACTTTAGCATCTGTACATACCTGGGCCAATGGCCATTAGCACGAGTCCTGTGTGTTTAGAGCTCACTTCTCTAACAGTGAGACTTGTTAGTCACATAAGGGTGACGACTAGTCTTGGGACTTCTATTTATCTTCTCTTCAGGGCCTGTGATTGGTGTGGACTTGGATCTGTCCTTCCTTTCAGTCTTAGCTTTGAAGTTCAACAACAGCCTTGACCCATGCTACATTCAGAGTAGTAGATTGGTGACATAATGGTGACAACAAGAGAACTCAAGTAGGGAGGAAGGATATTTTACCTTTTCCTTCTTCATCAGTTCATCAGCAGCAGAGACTGACTTTCTGAAGCAGTAAGCACTGCTAGTTGGATTAGAAAAGTGGTAAATCTCTTTTATGCTGAAGATGAAAGCTTTAGCTTACTTCCCAGTGAGCCTTTATGGATGTGCTCACTATTCCAAGAGGGAAAGAGAGCTAAAAACATCACAGTGATCTGCACAGCTGTGGTGGAGCTGTGGGTTCCCAGCACACTTTGACATATACTCACTCTTTCTCCCCTCTGAGCCCATTGCCAGGATCAAGGCAGAGAAGGCCTGTCAACTCAAAGCACGTAGTGAAACAGAGGGAGATAAATGTAAAGTATTGCTTCTTTTAGTTCCATTGTTTCATTTTCTCAATTGTATTTGCTGCATAACTGAAGAGCATTCAGAGGCTGAGAGTTGGAATAAGGTAACAGGGATCATTTACAATTAATCACCAATTACTGCTGCAGATCAGAACTTGTGTTTCAAAAGAACTTTTTTCTCCAGCTACATGAATTACATCAATTACTGAGGCCTCAAGGACCAGTTTACTTAGTCTTTTCACAATTGAACATTTGGGTAATGGTTAGGACAGGACATCACTGTCCAGAAGAAACGTTTGTACTTTAAGATCACTTCTCTAAGTCCATCGTTCGCTCCCAAACCAAATAGAGAAAGAATGGTAAGAGAGCAACTAAAATCACCTCCACTACAGTAGTGACGAGGAAAGTAATTGATTCTGGAGATGAGACAACAAGGCTTCTAAAACTTCCCCCATATCCCCTCTTCCCCCCCCCAAAAAAAACTTCTGAGAAATGAGAAAAGGAAACATTTTGACAACTGATACAAGGCTCATTTTCCAGACACAGAAGTGCCTGCATAGAATACGAACAAAATAACCACAAGCTCTTCTGGTTTTTTAAAGACAAAATTGAAAAACTGGTTAATTGCCTTATGCTTTTACCAGTGATGGAAAGGTGGACAGGTAGAGGATCATCCTAAGCCCTGATGGCTGGAATCGAGAAGAATACTCATGGAAATCATGCACCTCCCCTGTCCTGTTTTTTCATCAGAAATCTTTGATCTGGCAGTATCTGAGAAAGGATGCTGAATACCTTGGATTTTGATCTGACAAAATATTGCCTCTTGAATGTTAATAAGTTTGGGAAACTTGTAATTGATCATTGCCCGTTTTAAAACCAAGTTTGGTAAATTATTTGGCTATGTGGGGTTTTTTCGTAGTTTTCCAGTACATTTTATTGAGCTACCAAAAGATAAAAAGCCAAGGGAAAAAAGATAACTTGGTTTCCATTACAAAAGGTTAGACTTTAAAATTATAAAATTACTTAACTGAAGGCAAAAATAAAGGATATTTAGTAATGTACAGATTCAGCTCAAATAAGAGACTGCTGCACTAGTGCCCTAGAGGAAAGTGCAAGAGATGACAAAGAGTAAAGCCAAAGGGATTTCAGTGGGCATTTCAGTACTACTGATCACATTTTATGTGTCACAGCTCATTAGGACAGTGCAAGAAAAACAGTACAGAATTAGACACTTAGCTTTGCTTTGTTTCATTTTGCTTCCATCTAGTTTAACTACTTACAAAGGAAATACTCTTGAAAGCACTACAAACTGAATTCCATTCAGACACAACCAGTAAAACAGTGAAGAAACAGTATTACAATACTGACTTGTAATTTGCCCACAAATTTCTACCACAGCATTCTAGACTCTGGACATAAACAAACCAGGGAGATCAACTAAGAAAGACCAAATAAACAAGCTGTAATCTAATATATAGACTGACTCCTTTTATTGTTAACGTTCAAAGAAAGATTATAGAAGACTTGTGAGTGACTAGACTCAAAACAGGGAGATAAGTCTGTGTTTATGCCTATTCAGGAATAAAGATTTGAGAAAAGCTTGGATTTCATTGAAATTGAAACCTCATGTCTGATTAAAGTAGAATAAAGTACTTTTTACTCTTAGACTTCGAAAGCTCTACTGCAGTAATACTTGCATACAAGGAGCAGAATCACGAATTATTCATGGAGCATATTTATTACTGTGAAAATTGCAGAGACATAAACACATAGAAAAAAAAGATGACTGCTGCTCTCAAAGGAAAACCTTTCCTAGTTTGGGAAAGGTACACCAAGAACAGAAAACTTAAATGCAACAAAAACATCAAGGTCTCATCCCCAGGAGATTATTTATTTTCTCATGCTGGGCTGCAAACCAGCATGCTGACATTTCAAACTGAGGGAAAACGCTGAAAGCTATGTGATGCTCACAGGTTCCAAGCACCCAGCCGCAGCTTTCTAGCTGGGCAGTGCTGCCCTAGCAGCAGGGCACAGGTGAGCATCTTAACATTTATTTTGCCATCAGTTCTGAAAATATCAAGAAACTCAAAAACGTCCAGAGAAATTCAATCATACACACATCTAGGATCACATGGATCTGTAAGTGGAGATGCAGAACTGTATCTTTTGACTATTTCATAAGAAAAATGAAAAAAACCACACAAACCAGCAACACAGTCTTTAATCACCTTGCCAGTCACTGACAACTGTGCAAGTAGGGAGGCTGTGTGGGACTCATCTCTGAATGTTGGAGCACAACCTTTGGGACAACATGCTGGCAAGCAGACAGAAGTCAGTTCTGGACAAGCTAACTGAGGTACAGACAGGGTAGCTCCGTGTACAGCTGCCCTAGACACCTGCTCAAAACACCTGCAGACATATTTTCCTTCCTTTACATCTTTATTAAAATTCGAATCCCTTCTGATCACTCACTTCTGTAAGTACCACCACCTATCTGGGTGAAAGGAAATACAGGACTAAAACATCTCAAACATAAAGCATCTCAAAGTATCAGAACTGTAACAGGATTTGGGGCTCTGTTTGAAACCCTAAGAAATGAGAAAAGTGAAAGGTCCAAAGAGGGACCATAATAAATGCTTGATATCAAATTCTATGCTACAGATTAAGAATTTGGAATTTGCTCAGTATTTTTGTTTTGCTAAGGCGGCACAGGACAGATACATTTATACGAAGGATAATACAATAAGAGAAGAGATTGTACAACTCACATTTAACAAACAACAAGCTAAGCAATGGGCTTAAGTTAATGCAATGAGCTTAAGTTAATAAGAAAAACTGAACTAGGAAATTAGGAGAAATGGTTTTATTGCAAGGCAAAGTGGAAAGAAAGTTTCCTTAATGAGGTAGTTACTGTTCACTAGCAGTGCTCAAAGCAGCATTTACTAACTGGAACAGACTGGGTAATCTATTTCTTTTAGTATGCTCTGTTTAAGATAATAATGTTTCGTGTTGAGAATCTTGCGTGGATAGAAGTTTTATGCCTATATTTAATTTTGAAGAAACCTCTTGTTTGTTCTGTGAGGAGCAAAACTTTTTTAAGGCAGCATGAAATAGAAAAAGCCATCTCTGTGGTACTTTCGTTAAATAAAAAATTGAGAATAATCCTGTTTTCCAAAGTGGCTTTTCAGAAATACCCCATGGTAGGAAATGTAGATCAATCAAAACTTGAAAATCATCACTTAGAAAATACTAACATCATCGCTGTCTGTGTTCTACCTACACAATTCTCTGGATATAATAATTTGTTGTTATCTTTTGAAATTAGTAACATAACAGATATGAAATGGTGTTGAGAGAGATCAGTGAGAATTTAAAACCTCACCTCTTGTTTACTGATTTCTGGATTTCAGCCATGCATTAGCTGACCCTTTTTATCCCTTACTGCCATGTTTTCACTAGTTTAGTTTACTCAGAGATTATAAACTCACCCCTGAGAGAAAATGCCACTTTTTCAAGACATTACTTTAAAGTTTAAAAGATTTTGACAAGTCACACATCTCTAAGGATTTGACAGGTAAAGTTTTGTAACACAAAGTAAAAAAGTGACAGAGAGGTTCAATCAAAATATGTGAACAGAAGTTATTTATCCCACCATCTAGAAATCCAAGGGTAAGCGAAATAATATACAGAGTAAATATCAGCCCTAGAAATTCAATCTAAGGCACATGAAAATTGGAGGTTTTCTCCTTTACTACCTGTTTGCTTAGTGGCTTGGGTTTGGGGTGTTCGGTTGGTTCTTTGGTTAGGGTTTTTTGTGGTTTTGAAGATCAAAAACTCATTTAGATAGTAGTTGCTCGCTATTCAGTGAAATGATTAATTAGAAAAAGTATGGCAACTTTCTACAGCAGATTGCTAAATCCAAACTTGAAGCCTAAAGAAATTGTGCGAGAAAATTCTAGAACCTATTGAGTCAAGTGACAGAGACCCTGATTGGAATAACTTTGGCTCAAATGGAATTCATCGGAATCTTGCAGGAATTTTCACTTGCCTTGTACAGAGACACTTCAAGTATGATATTACATGAAACTACATGCCTCCCTCTGGTCATGGAGAGAGAGAGCAATTCTCTAAATATTTAAGTATCTGTTTGACTGGTGAAAGGAGAAAAAGTGTCCTGTTGCTCGCCATTGATTTGGAGAGTCCCTGAGATACTGCTGACTGGAACACACAGACATCACAATATAAAGGCATAAAGGAAAATTCATTGGCATCAACATGACTCTTACTGAAATATTTTGCTATATTATTTCCACATCCAAAGGGCTTTGAAGTCACCTCTGTCCTAAGACCTGGAAAAGGCATCAGGTAGAATAACTTAAAAAGATCAAAAGTTGCCATCCTTTCATCATCTAGCAAAAGAAAAATCCTTCCAAATAATGATTTTCAGATTAAAAAAAAAAAAAAAGAGTAAAATGGTAATATCACCTGCAAGATTTTGGTAGATATATTAAACTGTCACAGTTCTTGCTAGTATCAGGCTAGCTGAAAAAATCCCCACTGCTTTTAGTTGCCCAGAAGACAAGATCAAAAAAAAATGTCTATAGTCTGTGCCTCAGTGCAACAAATGCTGTTAAATGCAAAACCAAGGTCCAGATAAGTTAACTCTAAGACTGAGTTAAACAGCACTGGGATTAGGAGAAAACAGTTAAGCAAAGCAGACCTAATTCACTGTTGTGTAACAGTTCGAACCATTCCTGATTTTCTAATTGGTTTGTTCATATTAACAGACATTCAGAATTTATCTAATAAACAAGTAACTAATGTCACATAATGCTTACTACATTAGAGACACACCTCACTACCCAACACTAATTGTCTCTGTGGTGAAGAGTCAGACCTACAAGGAATCCTTCTTTGCCTGGGACAACAGCAGTCACAAAACGAACAAAAAGGATACCGGTACTGGAATTTTTTTCATCTAAATTCAGTGGGCCATTCCTTTCTCTCTTCCTATCAGCACACACAACTTCCAAATCAAAGGATTGATATAATTAATGCACTAAACTCCATCCATGAACTATCTACCTCATTCAGAACTATCTACCTCATTCTGTTACAACAATGCTAACATAGAAACTCTATGACATCATCAGACAAATTAACAGTGATCATCCACAAATATCGGTGTCCAAAGAGACTGGACAGACACAGTTTGAAGAGCTATTCTGTGCAGATGTACAGCCTCTCTGACACTATACAGGTGGAAGTGAAAAGCAGATTTCCAGTCTTTGAAAATGAAAAGAATAGTTACATGTAGCTACGTGTAATGCAAGAGACTTTGTGGATTTCAGCAACGATACACTTTCCACGCAATAGCAATACAACAGCCTCTCAAGAGAAAACCATGAATCACAAAGCCTGCAGCTCCACTCTATCAGGTCTCTCCTTAGCAGGAAGAGGTTGAGATCATGTAAAGCATGTTTTAATTTGTTGTATCTTATCTCCCCCTCACTTCTTTCAGGAAAATAGACTGCTAACACTGAGGCAATCTCCACTACATGCCACATTGTGATTGGTGATCCAAAGCACTGAAGGCATTAGAGCTTCTTCAAAAAAATGGATGACCTAAATAAACCTCTTAGGCAACTATTTTGGAAGTTGCCTAAACCTATGTTTCTGAAGCTTTTCAAAGACCTGGCCTAAAACAGACCTCTAAAATAACAGTCCCCATGCCAACATTACACTGACCTCAAGTCTGCCAATGTTTTAAAGCAACTGGAAGGAAATAAACTCTCTAAGTGCTAATAAGTGCAACTACAAATATATTTGGTGTGGAAAGCCTTCCTTGAAAGGCAAAACACAAGATTAATGTAAGAAAACGTCCTTTTGAAACAACTTCTCCAAATGAGACTGTACCAACAATAAATCTCATGCTACTCAGGTTTTTGAAAAGGATTTGAGCAGAGCAAAAAGCCCATATCCTTAAATACATGCATATGCCAATTATGACTTTTGAGAAAAATGAAAGCAGAAACCAATGAATTTATGCCCTGAAACCCTGTTAGCTTCTACACTTATTAGTCTAACATATTTAAATAAATGTTTAATCTACCAATTTCATTATTTTCCCTCAATAATATAAAAACAGAACGTTCCAACATTTAATTACTATTTATTTTGTGTGTACTATGTTTTGATTCTAATGAATGTATTTGGGTTCCTTTAGGTGTCATCTTCATGTCTGAAATATTCATCAGGATCAACAATGCCTTTTGTTGCCTTGAATAAAACAACTGATATTAAAAATCAAACTGTAAAAGCAACCAAAGTACCATAGTCCAGAAAGCTAGTTCCTTTCTCTGATTTCATCAGTAAGACCCTTTTGCCCCTCACTTCCATGCAAAAAATCTTCAGACCAAGTTATCCAGAATTATGGGTAGAAATAGCATTGTTTCACTCCTTTCTTTACAGAAACACAACTTAATGTCTTTACAGAGAAACACAACATCTTAATGTCTTCATACAGAAAATCTCCCATAAACACAATTCATCCTTTTCTGAGGGTAAGTGAAAAGACTTGCATCAGCAGCTCAGGATTTGGTACTAAAGATTGATAATTGTAGGATACTTGGTCTACTTACTACAGAAGCTGAAAGGTGCCACCTACCTACACTGGTAAGAGGGAAGGAAAAGGCTTTCTGTTACCACCTAGGAAGCTGTAAAGGATAGACCTGGGTTGGATGTAAGGAAGAAATTTTAATAATAAGGGCAGTAAAATAGTGGAACAGATTGTCCAGAAAAGCTGTAGATGCCACATCACTGGAAGTCCTCAAAGTCAGGTTGGATGGGACTTTGAGCAACTTACCTAGTGAAAGATGTCTGTGCCTGTGGCAGGTTGGGCTACATGATCTTTAGGGTCCCTTCCAACCAAAATCATTCTATAATTCTATGACATGGTTTCTATGCTCTTTCTTATTTTTGATTTTCTTTGTTTTCTACTTTCAGTTCATCTTTTTTAAACCCCTCCTCCAACTTGCCAGTGCCTAGCTATTACCTAGGTTTGTACCCAAATCTCCTGCTTCATCAATTTTTGCTGTTGGTCACACCTCAGCTCTTTCCGATGGCCTGACTGTGGCAGAAAACAATTTAATTTGCCAAGGACTATAACACCTCAATTTAAATAGAAAGTAAGTTAAATATGATGTTTGTATCACAGGCAAACTTGTACAGTTGAACTAAATCTGATTTTAAATTCTGCAAATGCCTCACACTGCTACAGATCCTGCATTTAATATTCAGATTTAAGCAGCATGCAGTAATTATGATTTAGAACCACATATTTAAAATGAAGCACCAAGAAAAACAGGAAAAAGACCAGTATATAACATTTCTTGCAGTTTCGCATTGCTGTAAGCAGAGAGTTGAAAACCTGAGAACTTGCAATCATCGCAATTTGAAAATTTTCCACAGTATTTCAAACCTTCATTATAGTTCTTCACACCCATTTTAATGATATCTAAGACTGCATAAATTCAAGACTAAAGAATTAGCACTGTGAGTTTAGCCCAAGATACATGCATACCTATTAAAGGTAAGTATATTAGAGGTGGTGAATGAACCTACTAGGGCTCTGTACAAGAATATTTTCCAACCTGAATGAAAGAGCGTGCAAGAATTGATGAATGAAAGATTATCTACTATTTTACAGACAAGTTTTTAAAATACTGGGTTGAATTATGAAAAAAAGATTTTATTTCACAAATCACTTTCTCACTTAATTTTACATTTAGCAGTGTGTTCAATATAATTACTTATAAAAAATTGCCATATTATTGAACTTTCCTCTTTATCCAAAAAGCAGCGCCAGCATCTGATGTTCTACCGATCAGAATCTGGCTCAATGTCTGAAATGGAATTTAAACAAACAAACAAACAAACAAAACCCCAAACCCACACAAACAAACAACAAAACCAAACCCCCCCCCCCCCATGCTAATTCTGAGAGAATGATTTCAGAAAGAGAATTGTAAACATTTCCATGCCTTTGCTGAAACTGGGATGGAAGAGGAAATCATTCCTCAAGACAATCATAATTACACATATACAAAAATGAAACATGCTAAATTCAGTGAGACTATCAGAAAGTGTGGTGGCATGCTAGGGGGACACTACACAGAACATGAACATAATAATTTCTAGAAATGAAAGAGAAGTTTATGTAACTTTTCCTATGATTTTTTCCTACTAAATTTTTAAGATAAATTGAAACCAATGCCAGATTATTCATAGTAAGTCTTAAAAACCATTACTCTTACATCACAGTGAAATTAATGCTGAAATTCTTATTTATTTATTTAGCAAATAAATTGCTTATTCTGAAAATGTTTATAGAAAAGTAAATCAAAGACTGAGCAATAATAAATTCCTAAATCTTTAGAGCTTACTCTTACATTTTTGAGAGGACACATTCTGAACAAATCCAGTAATTACAAATTATAGTGACTCAAAATACCTGCAAGTAGTGATACAGAATTTATGTCACATCCCCAAAACAGACCTTCTCTTTCATATTCAAAGTTAAAGAGTGGGAAATCAACTACAGTAATTAATATACCCTGGATTTGCAAGCAATATTTTAATAAGTCTGAAACCATGACTACTGCACAGGATTAAAGGCAAATTAATAATTTTCAGAATAAAATAATTACTGTGCAGACCACATATTTGTTCCCTTCCCTGTCAGGTAAAATTGAACTGTAGGCCAGCAACTAAAGTGTAAGTTAATTAACACTGAAGTTTGTGAGATGATGTATGACAGAAACAAGGACGATGTCCATAATTCAAACTACAAACATCACCACAAAGAAAATGTGACAGACCAGATGAGGTACACATAGAAACCATCAGAGAACAGCATCAGCAGAACACATGAAGAATTAATATAGATTAATATTTTCAACAAATGAGTAACAAAGAAAATTAAAAAAGCACAAGAGACGCATATAAGCAATGATAAGAGTATGTGGTCAGATGCATAAAACTTTATTAAAACGCATTAAAGTGGAGCAGTAGCTTGAACTAAGTCTCCAGCTGAATTCCACCACTGCACTATTCATTCACTCTACTGGTGACTATCAACTACAACCCTAAAAATAAATAAAAAAAATTACTAGCAAACACTGACTTAAAATGCACAACTGGAAAAGGTTGTACAAGTTTGGAAGGACATCTGTGGATAGGACGAAAAATGGAATTGGGAGGCTGGGATAAACAAAAAAAAAAAAAAAAAGACTGAAGAACCGAATTACAGCTGATCTATCAGATCATGATGTATTAATACAGGATGAAGAGATCCTACTAGCCCTAGCTGTCATTATATCCCTGACAGTGATGCTGAGATTTTTAGAATTCTCTATTTGAAACTGGACACCTAGAACATTTGAACACCTAATTCAAAGAAGTGAATGTTTGAAAATAGCTGGAAAATTTGAGCCTTTCATTTGATAAGGCTATCTTAGATTATTATGTGTAGCCTTTCATTGCAAGAGCAGATATCCTAAGAATCAGACTTCTCAATGTGCCCAAAAAATCTCAGCAACAGGAGACACGAAGTAAATCTTAAGAGAACAGTTACTGTTTAGACATTTATTTTAAAATCATTTTTATTCACTATTACATCCTTTCCAAAAGGCACGCTACTTCCTCTAATAAAACAAGTTTTTACCCAGTGTGCTAAAAGAATGAACTATAAACATTATATCCTTTTCAATTTTACCCCACCTTCAGTGTCTTGAGACATCCCACTACTCTAAAACCTACCTCTGGGTTGCTAACTAGCTCAGCCTTGCCTTGCACTGTCTTCCAAACTTTCCTTCTTCCCAGTCTCAACTTCTTCATCAGTTACACAGAAAAACTGATTACTTTCTAAAAACTTCTGTAGTGTTCTCACACATCTACATAGTACCTTGTGAGTGTTCATATTCTCATTTCACCTGAAGACCCATCCCTATCCTTTCACAAGTGTTTTTATGAGAATTCCTTCATTTCAAAAGCCACAGCATTTATCAGATTATAATTTGGAGCAACTCACACTGAGTTCTATGATTCCCACAGATAGTTCTGTTTCTACACACTGAGTTCTAAGATTTCAGTACAACAGGAAAACCATTTGCCCAACCCTCTCTCTTTTTGTTGTGCAATATAATTTAATGTAGACGAAAACCAAGCTAGGACCTAAATTACATCTTTTTCTCCTTGAAGAAAAGCTTATTCACTAGCAAAGAATAGCTGACAGAGAAATGGAACAAATAATATACCAAAAAAATAATGAAAAAATTTTGAAAAAAAAAGATGTGGTAGACTGAAATATGGAGGAAGGCCCCTCAAAAGACATAGAAGTTTAACATACAGCCCTTGTGATTCATTGGGCAGTTAGATGGAACAAAATGAATTCACAGTAACATTTGCTTAAGTAAGAAATTACTTTGCTAGCCATATACTTCTGAGGTTAAAAAAAATGACAGTGAACTGTCCTCTAGTTTGGAATGGGACCTGTCCCTTAGGCAATTCAAACCACATCTACAGATATGCACTGAAGGCACTGAACATGCCTGGGAGGACACAACAGAATGTGAGAGCTAGCCCAGCTGCATGGAAACCTTCTGTTCTTTTGGAAAGGAACTGGCAGGTCCTCTCCAAAACCTTCTGCGTGGTAACTAAAAATCAGAAGATGTATTTCTCGAGATGGTAACTTAAAACTGAAGTGCTTATTAAAAGAGGTACCTTAGACATATGGACATAAAGATAGTGGTGCCTAGTTGTATCAAACACTGCCAGAAACATTTTTAGCACCAGGGTTTTTTTTTTAGTTTATCTTCCCTTTTTTTTTATTTTTTCCCTTCTTCAAAAAGGGTGAATATTTTCCAGTTCAGTTTCTCTCTTGTGCCCAGGCAGTAGATTTCAACTTTTAAAATGGCAAAGCTGGAGTAGGAAGAAACTGTTTGTAGGTTTGGAAGTTCACAGCCTTTGAAACTTAAAATTACTTTCCTTGTACCTGCACTAACAGGCATACTGTGAACTGTTTAAATAATACGGAAAACAAGGCACATATCTCACCTCATAGTAACTTCGCACAGCATTGCAAAATGCTTCATCTGCTACGATTTGCGTCTCACCATTCAAAAAGGCCTGGAAACGTTCCTTCAGTAACTGCAGCTGCTGCTTGTTGAGCTGTGCAAGAAAAAACAGAGAGGGGAGAGAACAATGATAAATGCAGTTAGTCTTGAAGTAAAAATAAGCAGCACTATACACAATTGGAAGCCATGGATGGGCAAGAAAAGGCAGAGGCTCCCTGGACACCAGGCTCCCCAGTGTATGGCAGCTCTTCAGAGTCCCACCTCGGCAAGGCAGGTTGTGGCAGTCAGACATGCAGGCACACAGCATACAAGTAAATCTCTGCCCTTTCCATGGTGTCTTTGGGATGTTACAGGTAAGTCTGCAAGGATACTTATGAGCAGTATTTTATATGCATATACTGAATATAATGGTTGACCTCCCCCATGGTAGCAGTACCAGCTAACAAAACGTAGCTGCAGTCTTCAAATATGTCATTTTTTTCCACCTTGAAATAACTGAATAAAAACAACTGAGATACCTCAATTTTTTTGAGTAATCCAGCACTACCCCTGGAATGTTTCAACAAGCATGCTCACCGTGAACAAAATGGACCTGTAGCCACTGATGCTATAACACTATGAATGACATGAAACAACTAATCTTGGGTAACAGCAGCCAAAAGGTTCAAAGATTGACACCAAATTACATTTGGTGGACTTCATATCAAAGTTAAGTACATTTTGAAAACAAACTCCTAGAAAAACACATTACATGACTAAACCTTGCAATCAATGTAGTTTTATCAAAATTTAATGTTATGGGGAAAAGCAAAGTCTGAAAGCTCTCCAAGGATCCAGACAGAGGTCTTTTGCCAAGGTTCCTATCAACTCTTGAAATACTTAGTAAGATATTTCTCCCTATCAAATTTGTGAGAAGTTTGAATATCACATTTTTTAGTTGTTTTCCAGAACATAAAAACTCAAGTAAAGTCTTTCCTGAACTTTAGCACTATAAAACATTCCAAGACAACTAACTGAAAAGTTTTTTCATCCTTCCTGTATTTTGCTTAATTAAAACAAATAAACAAATAAACATATAGCCAGAAATTGGAAATATTTTCCCAGAGGGCAAAAAGTTATATTTGTAAAGGCTAATCTGGAGCAAATAACATTGGCCCAATGGCATAATCATTTCTTACTGAAGAACTTTTTGGCATCTACAGTAAATATGGTGACCTTAGGTCTCTTATGTCAACACTTTGAAGTCATTTAATATACAACACTTTCTAAATTAGCAAAATCTCTGATATCCTAATAATGTGCCTACCTTGGACAACCTCTATTTTCTTCATATCAAGGGAGAATTTTCATCCTACACAAACTTTGCTAAGTTTGCAGACTCATGTGCTCCTATGAAACATAGTAATTTTCTGCAAAGCTCTCCAAATTGACTGCACACTTGAAAGCTGTTCTATTTTGACAGGAAACAATAGTTTAGATGCCATCTAAAACTTGATATCAGAAATCCTCTGAAAAATAATCAAATGTAGGCAGTAGTAATGCAAAGTCATAGAACTGTACCCTCAAAAAATAATCCAAGCTAGGTAAAAATACATGATAATTCTATTCCTCATCTTAATGGAACAATTAACGACACAGAACAAGTTCCAGGAGACCCCAATAGAAAAAAACAGCCTCCTGTTGAGGCAAGCAAACTTCAACAGAGGTTGCTGTGACTTGGATAAACTTCCTGCAGGAATTCCAGAGAGCAGCAGCCTAACACTTACCCAAGCCATCCTGTACCACTGCCAGTTAAAAATCAATGAGAGAGAAGTATTTGTATTATATCTGTACACCCAGTAAAAATGGCATCTATCCACCCACCTGCCAAACATCCATTTCTTGCACAGAATGTGCACCACAGATGTTAGCTGTTTGTAACAGAAATCAAACTTATTCCCCTTATTTGATTTCCCTTATTCTTCTCTCATTTTCTAAATATTTTAGACAAGTTGAAATATCAGAAAATGCAAATCATTAAGGATGATTTGAATTCTTTTTTCAGCATACACTTGCTCTTGTGACTTAAAAAAGAGACGAGCACTCATGCAGACAGTGCCCCACTGCTGAGCAAGCAGCTCCTTCATCCCATGGAATATTCACAGCTCTGCCACAAGAACACATGGGCTTCCTGCCAGGACAATTATGGAAATGTGTTTTCATGCTTGCAGACTTCATTCTTTAGGTGATTTGTTTGTCTATTACCCACATATGAAACAAAAACATTATGAATAAGGCAATGAAACATAAATTTAATTCCAACTTTCTCATTTCTAACCATCATAGTTCAGCAAACTGAAATGCCTTTAAAATATTCTTATATGGCTTTCATATTCACTACTTTAGGTAGTAAGAAATTCTAAGGTTTACGTGGCATTTTAGGATTACTGTATATTTCTTAAATTACTAATGTTTTAGTGCAAAATCTAGATGTGCAGAATAAAGTTATCCCACAATACTAAAAACCAGTAATATTTCCAGTGTAAAATATAAAAAGCTACAACTTGCACTAAGGATGAGCTCAAGTCTATTTTACATGTCTCAAATATTGTCATATATAGAAACTCAATTGCACTAACTGTCAAGATACAGAATAATTTATAGTATTCTACTGCAGCATACAGGTCCTCTGGGTTTTTTAACTTCTCAGAATATTATGTGTACAGTGAATTCTCTCTCTCTTTTTTTTTTAATGTTGGTCATTTTTAATGAATTCATTAGCACTCTTCAATTTGCAGCATTTAAAAAGGAAACAAAATTAACAGTAGAAATAGCAGCTTAGAAATGCAGGGGAAAAAGGGAAGTGTAATTGTATTAGAATGCTGCAATAGCAAAAGGAGAGAAAGAGGTGACTGTACAGGACATTGACTCTTGGACACTGTCAAGCAGTTCAACTTGTTGAAGTCTGGGCTAACTTTGAAGTTGTCCATCTTGGTCAACATGGAACAAGAGATGAGGACATCACGCATAACCAAAATCCAAAGGAAATGCTTAAACTTAAGGGCAGTAAGCCTGGACACATTTTCGCTGGCAGGACTTCACATAATGGAGCTCAAAGTCCTTCTGCAGGACCATCGCCTTTCCACTGCATGTGCCCTTTTCTGCTCTGCTCTGTGCAAGACGCATCAGACCTGTGCTTGCAGTCCCTCCCAACTTCCTCTCATCTTTACTGTCAGTGCTTCTGTTTCCACATTTTAATTCTAACAGAAGGAACTATGAACATAAAGAAAACGTAAAATAAAGAAAAAAATTACATTACTTCATGTAGCCCTAAATGTAAACTGAATACCACCTGAAGTGTACAGCAAAGCTTCACTGATTCTGCTGCTTTCCATCAACCTGCTTCAGTTTTGTATTGCTTACTTGGATTGTGCATTCTCAGTGGTATGAAATGTGTTGTTGTAACTCTGTGTGATACTTCATAAATAACTACTGCTGCTTCATGGGAGAATGTATAACTAAATTCCAGTGACTCAGAATATCAGGTTTGATTGCACTCTGCAAAACAGCTGAAGACAAGCCAAAACAAATTTAAGGCAAAACAAGATTAACTACCCTAAAATTTGTTTTTAATTTATTGCAGCCACACAACAGATAATTTTTTCCCCCTCCATCCCTGTGCCTTCAAAAAAGGTAATACTATTTTTTTTACTTTACATTTGCTAATCTCAGTAGACTGTCAAAGAATGAAAACATATTTATGGTAAACTTCTCAAAGAGCTACTTAATTAAATTAAGAATAACTTTTTCAAGTTACAGTAGCAATTTAACTTTTTATAATTTATAGAGTAATACAAAGGTAAGAAAGAGCTTCAAGCACTTAACTATTAAAAACATTTCTAACCTTGCATTTAACATTTCAAAGAAGTCTTATATATATCCAAATATAATCCTCTTCGAGCACTACTTTAAACAATTGCTTTTTGCCTTCTAAAGTAAAACTTGGGTATTAAAACCTAGAGGCATTTCTAGTTTAGCTCCACTCATACATTTAAACAATTTCAATAAACGGATATTACACAGAGTTTAAATTCTTATTTTTATAAGAAGTTGCATTTCAAATAGATCCGGCAGCTTAGAGAGTTGTTCCAATGTCACAAGTTTTACTTCCTTAAATAATAAATTCCAACATTTTGAAGGAAAAATGAAGCATCTATGCATTTTTAACAGTAATACTGCTTATTTCTCTTTGAAAGATAGAAGGAAAAAATAAAACCATAGCTTCATTGAGTTTGATGCTCAATTAAGAGCCTCTTCATCTGCTTCTCACTGCCTAAATAAACAGAGCAGTTCACTACTGCCCTAATCATATGCAGCCAACAGCAGCTGGCAAAGACATAACTCACAGCACCACTGTCCCTTAGAAAACTCTGGGCTTAAAAATGAACAAGGTTAACATGTGGCCAGGGCGTTTGCTTGCCCCCTCGAGCATCGTAGATGCTGGTAAGCAACACTCCCCTATTCCCCACAAGTGCAGTGAGGCAGGAGCTGGTATTGGAGCAGTAAATTCTGAGCCATTGCCACCTTGTGGTCATCTCAGGAACACCGTAGGTTGCAGGTCTTCACGCTCCGACTTGGGATCTCTGCGAGAATCAATACCCCCTGACCTTAACACAAGCAACAGCATTTCTTCTCTCCTCCCACACTGTAGTGCGAAATTAAGTTTCTCAGACCATATGGGTATTTTAGGGAAATAGAGGGGGTGATGACTGCCATTACAGACAGAGCTAGACAAAATATTTCTTATGCAAACTGCAAAGGTACAGGGATAGGGAGGAGGCAACCAAAGAGCCACTTCCCAAACCCTAAATGCTGCAATGTGTATTGTCTGTAGCACCAAACATGACTTAAGTCCCTGAACACTTCCAAAACAATTAGAAGCTCTGTTATTTCAAAATTATGTCATTTGTTTTAATGCCTTTGACAGTAGCAGTTGCTTTTGAAAAACTTCAGTCAAAAATACTTTTTGAGACAAGAAGGGAAAAGAGCCAAGTGAGGGTTCCCTCAAACAGCTGTTGCTCCCTTCCACTTCAGCCAGGAGATAAATTTTCATCTCCTGAATGAACAGAAATGAAGATACAAAGAAATCCTTTTCTGGTCAACTTCTCACACACTTCTTGAACGTAGCTTTGTTTCTTGTCCGGACAATTTCTTTGCCAAGGAAAAAAGAAAAAAGGAGTAGAAATGTCAAGGACTAACCATCCCACTTGCCCATATCCTCAGCCAGAACAAAATCTGGATGATTCAACAGGTCAATGCCTTTACAGTGACGCTCAGTTTAACACACAACTTCCAGGACGATAAAAATTCAACTGCCTATAATTTCCTAGCAATTCAAATAGACCATGTGTTCAAGGCCCTACACATCTAGCCAGTCCACTTGCACATCAAACCAAGCTTTCAATCTATGCTCCACGTGCCTATAAAAGGAGCATGTGTGTGCTTTACACGGGCTTTGTTAGGGTTTTTTTTAGATTTTGTTTCCTATTATTTTATTCTGCCTTTAAAGGTAGTTGGTTAACTACCAACTATCCAACTGACATTTACTTTTCTCCCCACCTTCCTGAATACTCCAACTGCAGTAGCATGCTCAAGTATGTTGAGTTCAGCAACTCCCTCCCTGTGTCTCCTCTGCAAGGTCTCCCAGCTCAGCTGTGAGGCAATACTGGTCAGCCCAAAACAGCAGCTTTCCTCTTCTAAAACGAGCCTTAAAAATGGCAGGACAGCATCTAACAACACTTGAAACAATGCTCACTCTCTTGTGGACTGAGAACCAAGAACTACCCAAACCTTCACTCCAGATCAACTCTGCTGTAACTTCAGCTTCCCTCATCCTCCATGGTGGCAGGGAGGGCTTTGGATAATGCCACTCTGGATAAAGCCCTCTTTTTCCAGACCCTGGAAAGCCACACACAGTTCCTCTGTGAGAGCCAAGAGCAAGGCACAAAGCCTTAGGCTAAACCCATCATTATCCTCTCCTTCCAGAAAAAAAACCTACTGTGCCACATTATTGCCTGTTAACGAGCTTCATTTCACTCTGGTGATGAGAGTAAGCCTGAAAAGCAGAAAACCGGTTACAAACAGTGATTCTCAGTCTATTTCCCCTCCTTATCCCCCACCTTCCTTCCTCTTCCAGTATCTGCCTACACACAAATAATACTTGTATTTCAGAGCAGAGATAGAGAGTACTCATTTATAGTGAATTACTTGAGAGATTTTCTCCTGAGAAAGACTAAGTAAACAGTATTAGAAAATATCAGTACAAAGACAGAGGTGATAGCTGTGGTTACTGTGCTGAATTATGCAGGTCTTAATTATGTGCAATAATGGTCCTATACAGCATGTGGGTGGCACACAATATATGCTGTCCTTTAGTATTCATTGCATAAACCAGTTTGATTTTCTAAAAAAAACGATAAATATTTTGCTGTCACTTAGCAACCTTGGCTGTTCTTTGATTTTCTTAAAGTTGAAGTTATTCCAAGTAAAATACTGTCTGTAAGGATTCTGTTTGCTGTCACTCTATGCACACTACATTGTGTACATAATCATTGTGCAACAATTCAGTGCCTTGTAGCATCAAATATTATATTACCAAAACCAACCAATACATTTTACCAAACACTTTTATCTTTCTTTATAATCTAACAAGCACAACATGGTATTTACCTTTTGTTTGCCTGACACTTGTTTAAAAACCTGAAACACTGCCAATAATGTACTCTTCATTGAATTCCACCTACAGTGTGTTTCATTTTAAGTTATAAATACTTTATGCATTGTTAAGTATTTTCATTGTCCAGAGCAGCATATTCAGGATTCTTTGACACAATTGTCAAATATTTCACAAGCAACAGAGGGTTTGGATGTTGATTTACTTCAGGGAGTAGAGAGAATTGGACAAAAATCATGGGCAGTGAACAAAGCAAAGTCTGATTTATGTGAAGGCATTCAAGAGTACCTCACTGACCTCCCAAATATCGAACTAAACACAGACCCTAGAAAGGTCAGATTGGTACCTGAGAGAAAAAGAAAAACAAGTATTTTGAGAAAAAAGAGGAACTAATATTTTCTGGAGGGAAAGAAAAAATAAAAACCAGACTTTCCTAATTTTTGGACAGAAGAATGAAAACATATAAAGAAATACAGAAAAATTTAACTGCTTAGAACTTGTTCATAGTAATGGTAGATTTATCCTTGAAAAGAAAAATCAAGATTTTACAGACTATGTTACATTAGGAAAGAAAGCATCTGCTATGTGTTTTTCCTAAATGCAGTAAATATCACACCCAAATAAAAACTATCTCCACTGAAATGAGGTTGTCAGTACAGCTGCAATCATTTCCTTTTTACCTACAACCAAGATTTGCTATAGAATTTAGCGGACAATCATTATCTAGATTTATAATATTTTAGTTGTTTCCCCTGTGCAGACTTCACTGATCTCCTCTTAGTCTGGAGTGGCTGCATAGACAAACTGCACCTAGGGCAGCTACATTTTGCTGTCCCTTGTGCCACCACTCTTTGACACCATTTCCCATGCAGAATACATAAGGACGCTGCAGCTTCACTTGCAATTGCCAGAGTCACAAGGAGATCGGTCATGCCTGAAAGCTATGAAAGCAAAGCTTACAGCCAAGAAAGCTGATGATAGTTCACGTGGTTACCATGAAAATTATATCTAGTAGGGATCCACACAGTGATACTTGCCTATGGTGGGAACCTCTGCTGCCAGTGCCTTTCACAGAATCGTAAAATGGATCAGACTGGAAGGGACTTTCAAAATCACTCAGTTCCAACCCTCCCACTGTGAGCAGAGAACCTTCCACTAGACCAGGTTGCTCGAGACCCTATCCAACCTGGCCTCACGAATAAAAATGTACCTTTGATATTTCAATTTACGTTATTCAAGTAGAGGCAGAAACAACATCATTAATAACATCTCCATGTAGATCTCCAAGTCCATACTGCACAAATTGTATAAGCTATTCACTGATGTTATCAGAATAGCTTTCAGTAAGATCTTCAACAATTTTTTCCCAAACATAAGCCGTGTTGTATCTTTGTCTTCCCCATTTTTGTACTGTTTTCAAAATTTTGCAGTCTTTCAGCTTTCATAAATAAATTTTCTCTTTATGTATCTGTGGTGGTTTGGTCTAGGCCTTCCTTGGTGACCAGTTTGTAATCAAGGAAGGGTCCAGATCTACCCAGTATTCCCTACGATTTTTACGTAAGCCAGACTATAAGAAGAAAGGAGGAGAGGCCTTCGTTCTCTTTCCTTCTGGTGGCTTGGAGGTGCAGGTTCCCTGCTGTTGAGTCTGCCGTGTTGGGGAGCGAGGCCTGGTAAGGCCTTGTCGACCTTGGGAGGCGAGGGTTGACGGCGATTATCCCGGAGCGACTCTCGGTTGTCCCAAGGAGAGTGGTGGGATATTTTTTTTGCTAACTCTTTAGTTACTAGATCTCGGGCTACTGATTGGGCTATATATATATTTTATTTTGGTTTTGTTCCCTTTCCCTTCCCCCTTCCCTTTACCTTGTGAAATTGTATATATTTTAAATTGTATATATTTCAATTGTAACATAAGTGTAAATATATTTATATATATATTGCTTCAGCTCTCTCTCTCGTTTCGGGTTTTCTTGGTTGTTCTTCTCCCTCTTCTCCCTGAGGTTTTGGGGGGGGGACACTTCTTGTGGTGAGGTTTGGAGACTTGGCAGGGAGCCAGCTTCAAACCATATCAGTATCTTCTTCCTCACAGATTCTTCAGAGAGGTTCCTAAAGATTTCATCTTTGTATTTATACCAGTTCACGTGCACAAGCGGATGGCACCCAACAGGTTTATCTAAGCAGATGACCTACAGGTCTCTTTGCTTTTTCTCTCACCTCAGGTTTCACTTAGAAAAGGGACTGGTGTTACACTGTTATCCTGGTATCTCTCCCATGGTGCCCAGGTGTCCGCTTGGGTCTGGTACAGACCTCCTCAGAGGTTCACAGTGCTGTCTGTGTTCAACTCTTCCCTTCCCGCCTTCTTTGGATAGACAATGCAGTTCTTGACCAGCAGAAGAAATCAAAATCATCTTCAGCTCAGTCCTCCCTCCAGGCAGAATTTTTGCTGCTCCCTAAATAATCTCTGTGATCCAACTTTTCCTACATTCAACAAAAGCTGTTTATTCTTGAATTATTATATCAATTTCTACCTAATAAGCCCAGTAGCACTGTCTTCCAAAGATGTGATTATTCATCACTACAAATACCTGCTCCTTCCTTTTGCCATGAAAAGAAGGTAGACAGCTAATGTAATTCAGTCATATCATCAGTTTTACAATGATGCATTTTTCTAAATCAATTAAAGGAGTAATTTTGGGGTTTAGGTTCCTAATATTCTTGTATTAGGATATTTTATTTTATTAAGTTTTCAAAACAATGTTTAACTACAAAATTCATGTCCTTTAGAGTTGTATCCCATCAGCCCTTTAGTGCAAGCAGCAGGGACCACATTGCAATGCACAATACAGCATTGAGATAAATTTAATTCTCTGAAAATAGAGCATAAAAGTCTGGAGAAGTCTGGCCTTAACCTTATCACTTATCCTACTTAAAAATAAGGAGGAATAAAGCCATAGCAAATTCTGCTTTCCCACAAGAAATAGTACTGGAAGAAATCACCTTCCAACTGAAATTTCAACTTGAAAAAAAATAAATCTCATCTCCAATTATATATCAGAGGTTAGATTAACGTAAGATTTCAGTATCAGCATTACAGCCTCATAGGAAACAAAAAAACAGAAGACAAGTTTAATTAGGGTGTTTCCCACTCTGCAATAATGTTAGCACTAATTAAAAAAAGTTATTAAGCTGCACTTATTTCCATAGAAAGTTACTGGCAAAATGTATTTCTTTTATTGCAGTCTTGATGGCTTGAGGGAGGAGAGCTAAATGGCTGAGTCAGTCAGTAAAACAGTAAACCAATTCTCTTGCATCACGTTCTCCTGTATACTCTGAATACTAAACGGGACAGAATATTGAAAACAAAAGCTGAGTCTCTGCCAGTTGAAACATGACTCTACCATGCTGGCTGTAGTGATAACTTGTTCCCTCCTCAATGAGTAAACCAAATGAATCACAACAAACAACAAGGTTGTACAGTATAATACTACAGATTTGTTTACTCCATACATGCATATTCAATTCAACAATAAATATAGGCAGTTACTAAAACTCATTCCACAAGAAAGATTTTTTTTTTTTTTTAATTTGCAATATAACAAAGAGAATCCAATGGTAATGTTACCTCCAGGGTCTTCACTCTTACTCTGCACAGCACACAGCAAGTATGTGTTATTTCCCTCCTCTTTTTGTACAGCCTCCATATATCAAATAATGAACAATAAAGGCTTCAAGACATTCTTCAATGCAACAATCCAAATAATCAGGTTAAGTAAAAAGTTAATTCAAGCCCAAGTTCTTTCATTACAAAAGCACATGAATCTGAAGATTTACCTATTATCGATTTTTTAAAAAGACATTATTTTTTATAGCCATGGTAGGGTTCACAAGTCTTTGCCAAAACAGCCCATGTCTGTGAAAACTCATTATTCCTTTCTTACATAAACAGTTCATGCTTCCTTGCTAGCAAATGAAAGTGCAGTGCACCTGCATGAATGCAGCTGGAAAGAGAAGAGTGACAGAAGACTTGACAGTCTTATACTATTGATTTAGAGTGAAATAATTTCCAGGGCACACTGTGGAATCAGATTTGATAAAACACAAGCGATCCGAAGGAAGAGGCAGCAGCATTAGATGCAAGCTGGGTGGAGCAGGGACAGATGGCAGGATATTCAAGTCTGAGCCAAGTTCAGTAGGTTGTCTCTTGACAAACCATTTTGATAAAAAGAAACAATTGTCCTTTGACTTGATAAAGTCACCGAAATGTGAAAATCACTGTATAGTTACAATATTCTGCTGACCCTCAGCTCAACCCAGGAACCAGCCAACAAGGGATTATGTTCATTTCCTCTCTTCTAATGTTTGCTAGAGATTAAATCACTTAAACCAGTGCCAGAGTTTCTTCTGGAATGACAGGACACAGCAGTAGATGAATTCCATTTTTATCACCTCCAAATGTTAATTCAAACAAGATCATTTCTTTGTTGAGAGGACAATACAGCATATAATAACTTTTTCACATAAGTATATTACTAAGTCTGGAACTGTTATAAATATCCCTAATTAGCCTGGCACAGATAGTTTATTATGGTTTGAAAGGGAATTGGATTTACATAGTATTTTGGAATATGTGCGTTTGTTAGACTCAGCGCAGAGGGGAAAAAATTAGTCAGATCAAGATTAAATAAATATTGTAGAAGTCTTACAATTCTGATTAGGAGCTAGCTAAAGAAAATACACAAGGAAAAGTACCACACAGTCACAGGAAACTGACTTTCAAGAAACATTACTAGAATTCAACATACATTTATTTGGAACACAGTCTAGAAAAAGAATCTTATAAATACAGTTTGGTAAATGCTTGGTTAGTAAACTGTGTGGATTTTATGTACACAGTAAACAACTCCGAAACAACAGGTAGTTTTAAAACTTCATCTGAGGGTATGAATAAGAGGATGGAGCCTGTCAGCCAGTTTTTACACTTTAGAAAATCCCTTCACTACTGACATCCTAACACAAGACAATAAAACTTATTGTGCTTAGTTTTTACTTACACTAGAACAATTTACTTTATAATGTTATAAGGGGGGAAAAAAGACATACACAGAAAAAATTGGTTAGCCATGAACAAACAGTCAGAGAGTGAAGCATCAGATTCACCAGGGTTTCTGCATTGAAACTGCAGTTCAAGGACAAACTCAATGCGACCCAAGCACTAAGGGGCAAAGTCCTGTGCCAGACTTTAATAGAAGAATACAAAAAGGAAAAAAGAGGAAGGAAAGAGCTTTAAGAAAAACCCTGAGTACAACAGCACAGACCTCAGAGTAAGATGGGCAGAGATGTGATTTCCTAAGTACTTGAGTTATTCCTGAATGTTCATTAAAAATCTTCTGGGAACACTTTCACTTCACCCTCCTATAATCAATTCCCAAACTTATGTAGTGTAGAAAAAAACGGTAAACTCTTCTCAATTTACCTTTACTTCTACACTGACAAGTATTTGCAGTATGACGTGATTGATTAATATATTACAAGTTATGGTTCCAAGAGTCATTTCACTCCCTTAAATTGCTACCATCCTAACATATATAAAAATTAGGTATTCAAGTAACGTAGGAAGAGAAATAAGAAACTACACATCATACAGCCATCATTATTCTTTATTCCTGAAGTCTGAACATTTGATCACAAATTTTGCAATATGCACACAATAAACTGAAAAGGGGATTTCATACGCATTACCTTAATCTTTTACAGGTCTTCCTATTTTTGCCACCCTCACAAGGAGCAAAGTTTTCCTAAACAAGGTGGGGAAATAAAGAATGAAACAACAATGTTAACTGTTTTCTGTCTAGTTAGGAGAGAGAGATGAAAACAAACAAGCATAGATATACCAAAATTGCATAGTTGACTATCAACAGCTGAAACTGCTGGTTAAACGAAACATTGGTTTTGCCTCCAAAAGACTAAGCTACTAAGCAAAAAGGGCTTATTAAAAATCATAAATAAACCCATTAAAGATCTATCTCAGCTCTTCCAGAGGTACAACTTTTGCTCTTTATTCTTTCATATACAGGATCATTTCCAACATCATTTAAAATATGCATGTTTGCAACTCCAGCTGTGACAAGAGCCCATATGTTCCAGCACACTGACGTGTGACATTGCTGGAGTCAGTTCACAGTTCTAAATCATGTCACAAAATAAGCTGCCCTAACTGGTACACCTAAGAACAGTTCTTTCTAGGATTTTCATTAACAGTTGCTTATTTTTGGGCAGCATCACCAAAGCTCAGTGTGTCCCATGCTTTTGAGACACATCTGTTTTCCTGTCCATGTCTGAATACACCATACAGTTGGTACACATATGCCCAAATAAATCAATATAAAATTTCTTGGAAGCATCAAGCATGCTGTGCAAATACACACCATTTGTGTTTTTATCATGCATAAAAATAAAAGAACAATTTAGGATGCATGGGATGTAGAGGTCATCTGGTCCAAACTCTTATTCAAAGCGAAGTCAATAAAGTTGCGACTACTGCAGTGCTCAGAGCCTTGGCCAATGCAGGCCTGCACACCCCCAGTAATACAGATTCTGCAAAATCTCTGAGCAACTTGTTCCAGTGCTTAACCCCATTCACCATCAGAAATTTGATTTCCTGATAACCAGGAATTTCCTTTGTTGCACTTAACATCTTTTGCATATTACCCTTTTTCTGTCTATCTCTCAGAATCCTCTCCATTTCTTCTATGTCACTGACCCCACCTCTGCAAAAGCTGTCAGGAAATTGCGTTTGAGATCATTGTTCATGACTTCTCTACATATCAATAGCAAAAATACCCATAAAAAAAGGATTAAGACTGGAAGATATCCGGGCAGAAAAGAGGAAGACACATCAGGAAATAGCTAAATGGGTCTTCTGCACCTAAGATTGGTAGGAACAGGAACACCCTGCCTAGCCAAAAAAAAAAAAAATAGCAGCACCCTTAAGTACTTTGTTGTTTGAGAGATCCTGCACACATTCATGTTTCACTGGGTAACCTCCCTTGCAAACATCTCTGCATTCTTTAAGGTTCCCCTCATTTCCAGGCCATGCTGGCAATAGCAGAAAACATGGAAGCCAAATTTAAAGCACCACAGACAGAAGATCCTGCACTAAGGTCCTTACAAATGCATACATTGATTCTGCAATCTTATCTTTCCTGCATGTACCAGAAAATGAATTCTGATACAGTGCTTCTCTATGTAAAGTAGTTTAACAAGATTTTTGAAACCAGCAAGAGTCACAGTACATTGGAATTATATGTGACAATACAACGCTTTTAGCTTACAGATTGTAGTCACCCTCCAGAACTGAACCTTGCAGATAGCTGAAACTGTGAGTTATTTCTGCTGAAACCCAAACTTAAGACTGCAAGCAAAAACTATAAGCAAGGCATTCAAACACAGTTAGTTATTATTCCAGCATCACTCAGAGAAGAAAAAAATCCACAAAATGTGATGAATCTCCTGTTTCTGTTACAGTAAGATCAAACTCACTAGGGAGCAAATGTAAAAGCATGTCTGAAAGCACCAGTTATTGCCTGATCCACAGCAGAACAAGACAACAGCTCTGTAGATCTCTTAACTGTGTTTCTAAGAGTTACTAATCCAATTTGACTTTACATCAGTGATTTTACTTCCTACAGGGAAAAATCAGCAATACAACGAATATTTTAGAAGTAATGTCCTGACTGTCAAATCACAGCCTTTACCTCATGCACGGGAAGTTAGCTGTTCTTGCAGAAGATGTCTGGGGACAAGGGGGGAGGGGCGCTGTTTCAGAAGAGTTGAGTGCTTAGCCCAGTTATTCTGAAGTACAAGTTACCTGGACTGCTAAATATGGACTCATCAGTTTCTATGACTCTAGAATATTCTTATTTCTTTTATTAATTTTATTAATTTCTATTTTTATTCAAAATTAATTACATGCAAATAGCAAAGGAACTGAAGGAAAGACTCCCTAATGACTTAGACAGGTCTAAAGACTTGACCTTACATAAGGCTTCTCTATCATTAATGATGGCATTAAGTGTTAATTTCTTATTTATTTTTTAAGAATTTAAGTTTCACATTCTGTTGTTGTGGGCCAGATAAACAGGTGAATATTTTTATTTCCAGTATTTTTGAGCATCAGTTTCCTTAAAAACCTTCATGTGGACTCTTTCATTGGTAAGAGAGCATGGTTTAGTCTGTGTGCACACATCTGAAATTTATCATCCTGACCAGAGAAACAGAGTATGTTCACAACCACAAATTACATTTAGTCATGCATCTGCTGCACAGTTAATGTATGTCAACTATGGTAAGAAATGTCTGCCAAGACTGTCTGTATACCGATTCAGATTTTTTTTCTGGTTCATCAATATGTAATTCTTTATCGCCTTCTCTACTTATTCTGCAAGAAAATGTAGGAAGGAGGATAGTGAGTTCTTGACTGGTATAGTCCTAGTCCAAGTGTCCAAGTGAGTTTTAACTCAGAGGCTGAATATAACAGGAAAGCAGGCAAGCTTCTTTTGAAGCAATTGGATCTTTCGGCTGTGTTGAAAAAGATATTAAGAGTACTGATTAGAATCTTCTAGTTCCCTTAAAATTACTTCCCACCCTAAAATGATTCTTTCCACTCTTTCTGATCCCTGTGGGACTTCAGCCTTATGAATTTGTCTTTACTCTGTTCCACTGCACTCCCATTGATTTTCTCCCTGACTTCAAAGGTCAAACATCCATCCTTTGTGAACAAGGTTTTCCAGCATCCTTAAGTAACAGAAGAGTATATCCCAACTACTTCAACACTGGCAGAATCTACCTTTCAAAGTGGAGAAAGAAGAAATTGTTTCCTTACACAAGTCCAGCCAGGTCTGTGCCAGCACACAGGACACTAATTTCAACAGAAGAACAAAGATAAGCAAGTAATAAGAGCACTGTGGCAATTTGGAGAGCAGGAACAGCCCTCATACAAAATTGTATGATTTTGTGCTTTAAAACACTGCCTCAGCTATTTGTTTCATCAGCGGGATAGTAGTGTGTTCAAAAGACAACCAGTACTGGCTTCTGCTGCCTTGACAGAGAAAAAAACAAGTGGCAGAGGCAGGAATACTTGCCTTCTGATCTCAGCGATGGGAGTGTGAGCACAAAACCCCCAATTCTTAACGAACTTGCAGAAAGGAGGAAAGGTAATTTGAATAAAAATGAGGAAAATAAATCTCAGAAGTTCAGGGGATAGCTAAACTTTGGCTTGAAGAGAGAACCTAGACAAAGAAGCATGATTATCTGGAAGTTGTAAACACAGGGGTTTAGTTTGGTCTGTTGTTTTTTTTAAAGGGTTTGTGTTTTTTATTTTTCTCCCCACTTTCCTGTTTTTCTCTTCAGCATCTAATATTTTTCACTGAAAAGGAAAATAAAAAAAGGACACTATACTAGATCAAGTGATTGAATTTGTTTATGATTTTTGACCAAAACTCTCTTCAATAAAGATACATTACATCTATTTTAAACACTCTCAGTTCGGAGGAAAGAACTGATGCCCATTAGCTAGGTTGCAAGCTGCCAGGATTTCAGGATTTAGCTCTTTGTATAAAATAGCACATCCAATGTAGCTTTGTCTCATTTCAGTATTTTAAATATTTGCTACTCCTACAAACAAGTAAAGAAGAAGTTGGTAATGATCTGTAATTCTCACTGCCTACCATTCTGTCCTTTTAGATAAGATGCATGCAGTATCCCCTAGAAGCTCTAAATCTCACTCAACCTTATATGAAGCAAATCCCTGAGGTTAAATCAAAGTCCTAGACTTCAGATTTATTTTGTGCTTGCCCTGAAGCTTTGTTTAGATTCAGCAGATATAGATATAGACAGATAGATAGATATGAAAGTCTTCTGGTTTCCCATGTAGAAATTAAAAAACTGTGTCTGTATCAAGAGGTTTGACCGTACACATATTGACCAAACACAGTCAATATATTAATAACACTGTTAGCTCATCTCTCCCTCCGCAGTAACAGACATTTGCAGGCAGTTCATAAAAGGTTCTCAAGAACAGGAATTCTAGTTCTGAGGTTTAAAATGGAGTGATTATGGAGTATGCTTTTATTAGTTAAAAGATAAGGAATTGTATTCTGATGTTATGTTTAAATTACCCATTCAATTTGCAAAAAAACCCAAAAACTCAAAAGAAACCAGAATTAAAGTTACCACCTTAACTTGCCTCCATTATATCTATACACACTACTGTCACACTGACTGATGTCACAAAAACAATCACAAAATATTTTTCTCATATGACATTCATTTTTATAAATAGGATGTACATGGATGTATGCATGTTTGTCCTCCATGCATCTCAGGCACATATATAGAAGACAGTTTCCATCCTGAGGTACCTCAGTGCCCCAATGAAAAATTCAGCTGTTGACTGTGCAGATAATTAAGCTGTTTGATTAAAAGCTCAGTAAATTTGTGTAAAACTAGCAGATAGTTTAATTAAGGCAGGGAAACTGCAGTCAATCGACACAACTCTAGGTCCACAGATAGAGCATTTGTGGAGACAGAGGCAATGGGTTGCTCAGTCTCAAAATCCTATTACCTCGGTGAGGGTAAGGTTACGAATTCTCATTGTATACCACCTGTTGCTGTAAAACCAGGCAGTTAAATAATTGATGGAAATCCAAACTTCATTCTTTGCTGCAATACAGTGATCTCATTTACACAGATGAAGCTGAATCTCAAGAGAAAGTTTGAATAAAGTCATGGAAAAGAACTGAACCAAGCAGTTGAACCAACTACGTTCAGATCTGTCTGAGTAACCAAAACACTTCTACTAAATCTTTTGTGCAAGACTGCTTCAAAGATTTCTTTGCAGAAAATCCAGGGGGAAAATAGAATCATTAGTATTCTAATTAATGAAAGGAAAGGATGATGGTTGATAAGTTTGGTCAAGCACATTGACTATAAAGGGTACATATTACTGTTGAAAGAAGCAGAACAAGTTATTAACAAACTCCCTACATCCTAGCAGTCCAAAGAGGACAAGAAATCAATCCAAGTGACAAATTCTGAATCTTAGAAACTTGGTTTAGAGTTCAGATTTCAATAGTAGCAGATGTTATTAACAACTAGAAAAAAAATTGCCTTAATTTCAGAGGAGTCAAGTTGTCCTTTCTAAACCTACACGAAACATGAGTTCCAAACAGATTTTAATAAATTAATTGCCTAATCCACAATCACATGAGCAATCAATCATGTTTTCAGTCCTGGAACTTTCAATTTGGAATATCAGTTGAATCTAATCATGTAATCATCCGTGGTTCCAATATAATCATAGAGAAATTCAGCTTGGCAGGAATGCCTAGAAGTCATTTCTCCAGGATCAGAACAAAGCTAACTTCAAATATAAACCAAGTTGCCTAGAGCATTAACAGACACACAGTTATCCAGAATAATTTAGATATCCTTAATTTTTAAGTACTGTGTTGATGAATTAGTACAAGAAAAGTTCAAAGAAAAAAACCACAATAAATTACTTCAAAGTGATCAAAAGAAATGAAATTTTGTCTGTCTAGTGAGTAATCTTAAGACTCTATTTCCCAGAGAGGTCGTGGATTCTCCTTCTCTGGCAATATTCAAAAGCTGTCTGGACAAAATTCTGAGTAATGTGCTTTAGGGGACCCTGCTTGAGTAGGAAGGTTGGACTAGATACCCTGCAGTGGTCCTTTCCAACTCTATTCTTTGATATTTAAAAGTCCTCCTGAGCTACTCAAATCAATCCAGTATTTACCATTGCAGATGAGTCTCTAGACACTGTTTTTCCACTGTCCTAATTTGTCAAATGCACTGCAATAATGGTATTTGGCAGCTTGGTGCTTTCATAGCCTTTACTATATAACATGGGAAGCAAACACAGAATTTCCTGTTTGTACAAACTATCATAAACTGGTCCCCTTCTTCCTTAGACACTGAAAAATTGTCACAAATCAGCTAGCTGATCTTATCTGATTAATTAAACCTGGGAAATGCTTAAGAAAACACTTCTCCCTCCTTCCTTTCTTCCACTCCTACCATCCCAAAAGAAAAAACAACCTATAAAAATGTTGAAAAGAAAGTTTAATCTTACAGTTAAAACACCTGAAACTCCTAGATTTGGGAGTTCCGCTATGAAGAGTCAATATGAACTTTCAAGAAGCCCCCAAAATCCAACATATACCAGTAATTGTAATCAAATTGTAAATTCCCTGATATATTCCTCAGTTATTTTGGGAAATCAGTTTATACCTTCCTTTTAAGACTTCATAGAAGCATCTAGGGCATAGATACAGGAAAGTAAAAGGCAGGAAGAAAGGGACAGAGACCACACAAAATGAAAATTCAGGTTAAAGAGGTAAAATATTTAGCTGTGCATTAAAAGAAGATAAAATTGAAAGCTAAAATGAGAAGACGCATCTGCAGAACACATACTGCATCCTACAGATAACAAACATGAATGATATAAATATGGGTCACTTCTTCCTGTTCCACATGGGGACACAGACCAGGATTCAATTTATTCTTTTTCTTTTATTGACTTGGAGGGTTTGCTGTTTCTATTCGCCTGGAGAGGAAAAGATTTGAAATATAGAGAGGAAAACAAAAAGTAGCTTCATAGTTTTTAAGCCTTAGTGTTAACATCAGCACAGGTAACTGTCAGTTTTATTTACATTTGTGTAGGAGAGCTTCACTGAACCCAAAATTTAAGATCTGCCATCTTCTCCCGTCCTATTAAGATGCTGCTTAAAAAGACTAGTCTCTATTCCAGCTTCTACCCCTCATTTTATTCCTACAGCAGAGTAGTATTACTATGCAAGATCCTAAAATAGTGCTCAGTGAAGAAAGACTTTCTCCAGCAATTTAGGATGCTGATCAAGACACCACGGCTCCTGGGAAGAATTCAGATTCCTTAGTCACTGAAGAGATATTTCCTGAAATGGAGTTTTAATAGAGGCTTACTGATCTGTTGTCCTGGACAGGGCTTTCCAAAAGCATCCTTTCTCTAGAAGGCAACGTACAGATGAGAGGCTGCCTAATTTCCCAGGCAAGTTATATAAGCAACACACAGAGAACAAAAAGTGCTATGCTTTTCCTTCACTACAACAGACTGAACTGAATAAGTGATCATCTGGTTCCAGCATACACTGGGAACAGACCACAGTTAAGAATTGGTGAAAATCCAGACTACGCCAAACAAGTGACAAAAATCTCAGGTTTATTTCTTTGTTCACAGTACAAAGGCCAGCAAGTTACAGTGCAACCCTAGCCAGAATAAAATACCTCAATGATAACTAAAGTCGATTTGAGATTAATCATAAATTCCTATCGGTATGACAAAAGCAATGAAACTTTAGCAAGACACTGAAGCAGAGGTAACTCACACAGTGCATAATGGTCTTACCGCTTCAAAGGGAGTCAGGAAGAACCATACGCAGTTTACATGAGTTGAGTCAGAGAGGCCCAGTACACAAAAACTGTGATTTTCCTGATCAGTGTAATGGTTTTTCATCTAAACTGTTTTTCTCACAGAGACATGCAGAGTGAGCTTTCAGCGGTGGGCTTTTTTCCCTTACATTGCTAATGTAGATTAAAAGTTAGCACATTACTGAACATTATGATAATAGCAGAGCCTAGTGCTAAGTCTTTTCTCAAGATTTCTTTACACTGATGATTTCTACCTTTTGGAAAAAGGATTTAATTCTCTCACTTAAAAACATCCCACACAATCACGAATACGTGTATCAACAAGGGAAATTGCAAAATATTATTGGAATGATTGTATTTTAATAGCTTTTACATTAGATACAAATAGTATTACTCTTTTTTCCTTTCTAAAGAATTGTAGGACCCTATTTTATATGCGCACACACATGCTAATGGTACTATGACATGTTTTAACGTAGTGTTTTGTGTTAGCAGATGGCCCTTCGGTGCTGTGTTTTATTAGTTTGTTTTGCCCAAGAAATATTTGGCTACAGGAACTGCAGCATGTCATTGATTTTATTATTTCGGTGAATTATCTCAGAGTCTGGTAATACAAACTGCTTATGCACTTATTAATTTAATTTATGTTTTGTTATTAGTGAAGAAACCTCTTTGTCATTCCCCACTGCTATCACTGTCTTCTCATCAATCCCAGCTGATGGTTTCAACATGTATCATTCTTGTCATCAATTCATTTTCCCTGTTTTCTATCCTTTTGGTGTTCCAACTGGATTCAGCATCCAGCTCAGCTCACATTTCAGTCCGTGCCCTGGCTCTCCTCTCCTCTGGTCAGCACTGGTGACAGACTCCCTGCCAGCCACCAGGCTCTGGGACAGCTGCCAGTTGGCTTTTCTTCTGCTCATATGGTGCAGTGAATCCCCACCTCTCTGTGCAGCATGAGGCTCGTGCACAAACTGAATGCAGGAGAGGAGTGCTGGTGTAAGACCATCCTTCACTCCTCAGAGGCACCTGGCACACCAGTGGCTCTTCCACGTCCTTCTGTCAGCTGCCAAGAGCACAAAGCACACCTCCCTGGTCTGAGCAAAGAAACACCATTAGCCAAAAGCTCATGATGAAAATGTTTTGCACAAAGCAAGTGTGATATATTTACTTCTAAATACAACTTCTTCTAAACACTTTTAACAGTTGCTCCAAAATAATTATAGTAGCTAAAAAAAAAAAAAGTCTACCTTTCAGCCTTATGTAGGTCATCCAGTGTTGGAAATTAAAACTCTCAGATTCACAACACAGTTGACAGGAATGACTGGAGGGGAAGCAGCATGTAGAGAAGCCCATATGGGCAACATATGCTCCACCAGGAAACCACTAACTTTGTGACAGTAGCAGAATATTCAGGATAAGAGATGTTTATTCATGGCTCCAAGAACAAGAGTGTGGTCTAAAGATGGCAGGCAGCATATTCAACTATAAAATATCCCATTAGAGCCATCTGTGGGAAGAGAACAGGTATGATCTCCTGCTAGAATACTGAACAGCTAAATGTGCTAAAATGCACAGGCACCTAATACAGCCAAGAGTTTCTTGCGTGAATTCAGTTTAGAGGCAATGCACTCCAGTAATTTCTGTCTAAAGGACCACACATATTAAAAAGAATAATAATTAACACAAGGCATGGCACATTTTCAAATATTAGCCAATTAGCCACAATTTGTGTATTATCAAGTACAATGTTAAAATTTATACAAGTCCTTTCCAAGAAGGATAAAAAGTAGAAAGCTTTTTGTCCTTAGCACAGACAGTGCTCAAAACCACCAGCCAAGAAAAGACCCAGTGAGCTTGGGAAAACTGACTGTTTAGGTCAGGAAAATTATAATAATCTTCTATTCTTCCCTTAAAAGGTGATAAATCCTACTTATTTCACGTTTAAACATGCACAACCTAAAAATATAAACAATTTTAAAAAATTCAGTTTTTACCAATTCTTCAGGATCTCAAAAAAAAAAAAAAAAGGAAAACAGGGAAACAGTATTATTCTAATTCAGATAGGAGGTAACTAGTAAAAACAAAGCAAAAAAATGCTATTGAGTGGAAAAACGTTTATGTGAACTACTGCAACAGCCAAAGCTGTTTGTCATCTCTAGGTAAGATTCACTGATGACTATTAAATCCAAACGAGAATTTTAAATTCTGAGTCTGCCACCAGTTTTCCTTTGATGTGCAGAAAGGTGGGGAGAAGTCGCCACACTTCCTACAGGGGGATAATCACTGTAAGTCACAGAGCTAAATTCTATTCAGAACTCAGCTTGAAGCCACACGTAAATCTACAACTTTCAACTGTAAAATGGGTGACTAACAGCTGCATCCCACAAGATAATAATACACAAAATCTTTAACAATTCTTAAAGTGTCTAAAACTCCCAAAATACAGCTACAGTGTTTGAATGAGCTGAGCTGGTTTGAGTAGATAAAATAACATTTATTACTTTTTCTGCATTCTGCTTTGACTAGACATTCAAAGATTTTCAATGAGCAAAAATTAAAAGTGAAGCTAGAATCTTGGGGGCAGGGGGAGAGAATCAGAAGTTATTATAAGGTAGCAATTTATTATTTCTTTCATATTTCTCAACTTTTTGGATTGAAAGACCATGATCAAAGGGCCATCAGTGTGAAGACAATTCCAACTCCAACTAAATTCTACTAGTTAAAACTTTAATGTATCAGCAGTTCCATCATTTTTATCCATCTTGTTGCACAAACGATTTTACAAATGTTTTACAAAAATATAAGTCTAGTGTGTTTGGAGAAGAAAAAAAGGTTCCTCTAAATTGCATTGTAATTGCAATTGCATTGCCCTCTAAATACATACTACCGTGTAAATACCTAACACAACATATTAAGACATTTCAAAAATGTCTTAATTGTCTTTCAAAAAAAACCCCAAACAAACAAACAACAACAAACTGCAAAAACCAAAACAAAACCCAACTAAACCCTCCCCAGATCCCCCCACTGTATCATAGCTGCTACTTCAAAAGCAAATAATCCTATATTTAATAACAGTGCACTTTCAGCAAACAAGGTCTCTAGAAGTGAGGTCTATTTTTACTCACAGTACTGAAAGTACCAAAAGCATTCACACATGCAACAGAGAAACTCATGGTCTCCAAATTCACAGATGATTCCCCAAAGATAAAGGACATGTGGTTATCTTTTCTTCTTACACTTCTACTATTTTGTTTGTCTCCTCTTTTTCCCCCTTACATCTCTTGCAAACCCAAATGCTTTATAGCTGCTGTAGTACATATTAAGAACATATTTTATATGTTTACAGTATTTTAACAATTCAAAACTACACTCTTTGCCATTTCATTCATACACATAAAGATACACTTCTATTACAGGTGTCAAAACCATTTATATATTGCTGAAGTGACTCTACAATTACATGTAAGTAAATACAACAGTCATTTCCCCCTTCTTTGTTTATTCAAACAAAATACACTTGGGGAGATGACCACGTAGTTTTAGTTCTAATTTAAGTGTTAACATAATGGAAAACCAAAGGAAATAGAGGAAGGGGAAACCCAGCAATTTGATAAATGCTACCTTGCTTAAACAATACATTCTCTATGTATTCTATACATATATATTCACAGTCTCACAGACAATCGCTCTCCCTTTTATAGACTAGAAAGTATGACGGTCAATTATCCCATAAAACTCTTGTGTGCCAGGAGAAATTACTCCTGGTTTGAACTTCAGGGTATGCCATGGATGCATTATGGAAGAAGAGTTTATGTGAGCATCAGCACAACACTATCAATTTTCTTTCCTTTCCTCTCACATATCTTAATAGTAAGCAGTTATAAACCCTTAAAGGAAAGTGCTAGCTAATTATGCCTTTATCAGCATTTCTTTATATTCTACTTGCACAAAAGAGGAAAGTCGTAATTTAAATGCAAATTACTGAAGATAAGACAAATACTCAGAGTTTTTATGAAAATCCATTTTCTAAAGAAAGAGAACCACAAAAGAAGTTTAAGTATTAAGAAGCATAGGACAATTAACTTTGTTTTTAAACAAACAGATCTCACTTAATCCTGAATGATGCAGTAGTTAATTTTCTGACAAGAACTTTTGATTTCAATTCATCAGTTAATTACACAGCAACTTGTCTGGCAATAAAATCCATGTGACAGAAGTCTTAGAAGCTCAAAACCTTTCTAGTGACAATTTCCCTCCACATATGTCAAGACACAGATTTCTAAGTTTAAAAAGTTTTGAAAGAGTTTTCAGGGATTCAAATAGACAATCTATATCCTACAAAATTTCTAGGTTATGCCTTTTAATTTGAACTAGAAAGGCAGGAGGAAAAATATAAAATCTTGATGTTGAACTGGACAAGTGAAGGAACTCATTTAAATGCACAAGTAGAAAGCTCCTGACCCATTGAAGTAATGCAAAATAAGACAGTAATTAATAGAAAAAGGAGACAGTAACAAGTGTTTAAATTAGTGTATTTAAATATTTTATTAGTCTTTTTTAGATGGTAGAAATATTTTATATACTTCTACAAGCATTGTAGGAAAAAATCACAACAGAGAAACTGAATATGAGGAAGAACTTCTTTACTGTATGGGTGACCGAGCACTGGAACAGATTGCCCAGAGAGGTTGTGAAGTCTCCCTCATTGGAGATATTCAAGAATAGTCTGCATGCAATCCTGTGCCATATGCTCTGGGATGACCTTGCTTGAGCAGAGAAGTTGGACCAGATGAACCACTGTGGTCTCTTTCAACCTTACCCATCCTGTGACTCAGTGGCTCTGTAATAAATTCCACTTGTTCTGCCATATAGTGTCCAATTCCCTCACCCCTGCCATAACTACTAAAACTTGAAAATGAAAATAAAACAAGATAAATCCGTTATTTTAAAAGTAAATGTAATTTGTACATAAAAAAATCATCCTCCTGTTCAGAAATGTATTAAAAAATATTTCACTTAAAGAAGATATTAAAATAGTCATATTGTAAGCATCAAAAAAGCATTACCAAATTCTAAAATGCATTTTTCCCCTACACTTATAAAAAGGTACAACTGAAATTAGTGCATCCAAAAAGGAATCTGTGGTATCATTTGCACCAGTAAGCAATAAAGGGAATGTGATTCAACTCCTGATTTAGAAAGACAAATATAATTTAAAGGGGTTTTTTTTGTTAAAATTCATCAACAATTTCAATTCAACATCAAGTTGCACTACTGTATGTAAGTGGATGCTAGTCAGTTTTTATCTGTAGGTTATTAGTGCATTTCTAATTGCATTTCTTTAACTTCCTTATTCTTCCTGAAGACATTTGACTTTGTTGTACATAGGTAGTCTTCTCATAGATAATTTTTTTCCTTTGCTTTGTATTTCAAGTGATCACCTACACTAGAAAAGTCAAGGTGACTTCTCCAGCAAGAGGAACAATGTAAACTCACATCATGCATCTATGCGTTGCACTACCACAGTTAAAGCCTGAGATTTCTGACTAGTAAACATTCTCTAGAATGGGTTACTGCTGAAAAGCATTAAGTCCTGTGCTTCTACATCACTAGTATTTTTAAGTCCCCTCCGTTAGACGCCTGCATATAGTAACTACAGTTTACTTGCCACAACATTCTGGATTTGGGGTTTTATTCTACAACTTAAAAGCCAAAGGACTCAATAGTATGAAAGAAGTTACAATAATTCTTAAGATTTCTATTGTTTCAGAACAAGATCTTTCAGTGCTAAAAAGTGAACTATTAAGAAACAACAAAACTGACTTTACAGCAAAATTACACGTACTTCAAGTATAGATTTTCCTTTAAGCATATCAACAGTCTCACAGTCAACTGGGCTATTTAGATAACAGTGTTAAACACCAATTCCATTCCTTGTCAGTATTTCAGTCTGATTTTAATCAAAGGTATTTAATTCCTTTTTTGCAGGAAAGGACAAGAATGTGTGTAAATGTAAACAGAATTAGGCTCACATGGAAATCTTTCGTATGCTTGAATACCAAACTACTGGATACACCTAGCTGTCTTTGTCTGCTATTTTGAACAATAAAGAAGTGTCATGAAATCCAGAAATACAACTTAGTTGCCAATATAGCCCATGACAGCCATAGAATGTAGGACCTTATGTTGTCTGCATCTTTGTAAAAGTAACACTGAGATTAGTTCTCCATCTTTCCCTGATTCTCACAGGTCTCAAGCACAGAGCTATCCCCTACCTGTAACAGTTCAAACAGCCTGCCTCCTCCACACCAGCTTATCTATCAGTTCTCAATGCCAGCTCAAAACTAAGCATTCCTTCAAGTGCACCAGGTGGGAGAGGAAAGAACAGAAAAAGCAGGAATTTCCGCTGTGTAACAAAGTGCCCAAACTCTCAGCTTCTGCAAAGAGGTTTGGTCCCCTGTTCTTCCTTTCCTGACACATTAAAAGCTAGGAGTGATGAAAGTCAATCTCTGATCTCCAATAGCAGTACAGGGTCACCTCTAGAGACAGAGTGCTGCAACACAGCTCTTATTTCCCCTCCTGGAACACATCAAAGCCACAATGGACAGAAGCCTTTATATTCATATTTTCTTTGTCTCCTTCAAGTAATAGATAAACCTGAGAGAGAGAAAAAAGGAAAGTAAGTAGCCTCCCAAGACACTTCCTACTAAACCAGCTCTGTCATGTTCCAGCCTCAAAATTACATCCAGTTTGGGTATGAGTACATGTGGCACAAATACTGCAAGATAAAAAAACCCCACGGATACACTTATGCACAAAGGGAGCAAAGGCTGCTTTGCACCTCTGAGGGTCCACCCTCATGCATAGGGAGGCCAAAGGTGACTCTCATTCCCTCTCTCATTTTAAAGATAAATCACAAAGAACAGCAATAATCACCATCAAGCAGTAACATTCAATACAAGGGGGTTTAAGTAACTGTAGTCAGGAAAACACTCACACGCAATTTTATTGCTAGAGAGAAATGAAATCTTTATAAAGTTGACTGTTTTGTCCTCCTGCATTATTTAAATCAATTGTTTTATTTTAAATAAATAAAAAGAGAGTACTATGACAATGGACCATGCAGTTCTTGATTCAACACTACCCCTTCTCTGGCTGCTGCAGCAGATAAATAAAAAGAGCATAATATCCAGTCCACCTAGACCTAAAAAGTAAAAACCAGAAGTTAATTACATTTTTTCAAATAAGAAAAGGGGATGGAAGATGGATTTAAATGTTATCAGAAGAAAGTAATCAAGATTATTATGCTACTAGAAAATATGCCAAATGCATTGGGAGGAACAAACCCCATCAATAAATAAGCAATCACTGTGTTGTGCAAACAGACAGTTGACTTCTAAATACATTTCTTTCTTCCTATGTATGATTAAATATACTTAGATAGATGCTTTGCTTGGGTGAGCCAGACTGACAGCACTGTATTGAAAACCCCTTAATTGGATCACACAGAAAAAATTTCAAAGTTTTAGGCTGTCACTTTGTATCTATGTACTGCAGTGATTCCTTCTTTTACCCCAGTGCATCCCACAGTGCTCAGAGAGGCATCCAAGGCAATGCCTATGGTGGTCAGTACAGGGGTGTTTTTTGGAAAAGCCACAATACCTCTGTAGGCCAAGAGAGGATTTGAGAGCATGACAAAAGAACGTTCCATGTCCAGAAAAGGTATTTTGCCATCTACTTAAAAACAAGCTCTGGTTTTATACAAGCTATCGTCTAAAAGCAGATGCTGGTCCAGGAACTGGCTGTAAGAGGGTACAAGAGTGGCCTTTGTGAGGGGAGGCTGAGGCTGCCCTGAGATGGACATAGCAAGTTCCAGACAGCTCCAACCCACCCACTGCGGGGCTAATCTGAGCCCCTCCTGCACAGTGGCAACATCTCTGGGAGAAGATACTTGAGAAAGGGCAAAATGCTGCACAGCAGAGAGGAGTGAGGGAAAACGTGTGAGAACCAGGTAAGAGAAGGGGAGGAAGTGCTTCAGGTGCCAATCAGAGAGACCACGGTGGAGTAGATTGTCTCCCAACAGCCCATGGAGACCACACAGGAGCATGTGTGGTATTTTGTGAAGGACTGCAGAGCCTGGGGAGGAACAGGGGAAAAGCAGGAGGAGGAAAGAGCAGCAGAGAAGAGCTGTTCTGGATGGTCACAGCCCCCATTACCCTCCCTGCTGTGTCAGATGGGGTGGGGGGGGAAGAGGTAGATGAGCTGGAAGTGAAGGAGTGATAATGAGTCTGGGAAAAAGATGAGGTGGGATGGGAGTGGAACGCATTTTAGTTTTGATCACTGTTTCTCACCATCCAGCTCTTCTGACTGACGATAAATTAAATTAATTCTCCTCGCATCAAGTCTGTTTTGCCTGTAATGGTAACTGGTAGGTGATGTCCCTGTCTATCTCAACACACGAACTTTTCCATTTTATTTTCTTCCCCTGTCCTATTAAGAAAGGGAATGAGAGAGCAGCTGGGTGCACATTTGGCAGCTGGCCAAGGTCAAGCTAGCACAGCTATAAAACTCTGATTTCTGTCTACTCAATCAAGTCTTCTGCAGCTGTGTACCCTGAAAAACCTCCAGCAGTTAAAACCTCCCTCTGCAGCCAAAACCCCAAGGTGCTGGCCTGCCCTCTGACACAGCTAAAAAGCTAGCACAAGTTACAAGGGAAAACTACAAACAGCCATGCTGCCTTTGTCAGTTGTCATGCAGGTGTGTTTCCCCCCCAGTCAAGGGGACTATCCTCCTCAGCTCAGGATATCACAGAATCATAGAACAGTTTGGTTTGGGGACTTAAAGATCATCTAGATCCAGCCTCCTGACATGAGCAGGGAATTTTCTGCTAAACGAGGTTGCTCAAAGCCCCATCTGACCTGGTCTTGAACCCCACCAGGGATGAGGAATCCCAAACCTCTCTGGGTAATCTTTTCCAGTGCCTCACTACCCTCCCAGTGAAGTAAGTAGGGCTGCTGTCTGTGTGACACCTGCCCTATGGCATATCACAGAATCACAGAATATGCTGAGATGGAAGGGACCCACAAGGATCATCGAGTCTGACTTCTGGCCCTGCACAGGACCATCCCCAAGAGTCACACCAGGTGCCTGAGAGTATCGTCCAAACACTTCTTGAACTCTGTCAGGCTTGGTACTGTGACCACTTCCCTGGGTAGCCTGTTCCAGCACCCAACCACCCTTTGGATGAAGAACCTTTTTCTACCTGCTCTAAGCTGCTTATCATAAATTGTGTAAATGAGTAAACACAATGGGAAATGTTACTGCACTGAACAGTACTTGTTTAAAAAAATTCATTGATAACCTCTAATAATTCAAATAAATCTTACAATCATTACAAAAATATGAATGCAACCCATTCCATGAATTATGTGAGATTTTTTTTTTTGATGATACATCAAGTGTACATTTTCCCTTCAGTTTTCACTTGCCTCTGTTTTTTCCCTGATGATTTCAGATTCCATGGAAATGTGCTGACAAAGGACAGTTGGTAGGTGACCTTTCAGTTTTGGAGTAACTTGACTATTCATCACTCTGAGTGACATTATATACTAGCCACTATTTACATTTGGCCTTTGAGCAGCTATGCTCACATATTTTTGAAACAGCATCTTGCTCATTCCCCAGAAATTTTTCTTTTTCAAGTGGCGTCCTCTACAGATAAAGAACTACTTAGGGAAGAAACCCCACCACACAGTAAATTAGGTGACTACAAAAAAAAAAAAGACTTCTGACAGTATAATCCCTGTACTGTCCGTGTGAAAAGACTGCAACACAAGAAAGTTTCAGCTTCTTAATATCTTTTTTTTTAAGGAGTCTACTGTGGTTTCAAAGTAATTTATTTTGCCCTGTAATCGTTCAAATGAAAAAGAGAGGTCAAGGTGATAATGAAGAAGAGGAAGGTGCACAGAACAAAGACATCCATCAATTCTCTGCAAGACACTTGCAACAGGGTTTCCGGCTTTTGACAGTTACCTAAATAGTTTTCCCCCTTTGTCCCACAGCCCATACAAGTCTCCTCCTGCACCCAATTTCCCAGCCTCTCAGCTCCTAAAAAATGTACACTAGGTTTGCCAAGACCACAAGTCAGACCACCAGCACATCCTTCCTCACATCTAATACAGACTTCAGTCACAGGACTACACCCATATTTGCCCGCAATGTCATCTTCTTAGCTACAACCCTTCATAAAGCTTTTCATCTGCTTCTTCACTGGCATTCAGGTCTGATGTGAGTCTAGACTCCAAGAAATATTAATATAGTTATTATGCTGTCAATTCGTGCTTGTGCTCTAAGTCACATCTAAGCTTTCTATACCATCTGAAGTGCTTTAAACTACTGTATTACAATAATTATTTGAAAGACTACATTTCAGCAATATCCCTCTGAAACAGCTTATTCTTTTCCATTCCTTATCTAAGTTAACTCTTTGATAATAAAGAGTTTGCACAGCAGACTACTGGCAGCTCATCAAAAGCATCTCTACCCTTAAGAAACAAATAGCTACACCAACAGGAGAGCTCTTAGGAAGTCTCAAGAGTCAGATTTCAGAAGGATGTTACACTTGAATATAAGATTTGCAGTAAACAAGAAGACAAATCAATAGAAATGCTACATTATGCCTATGGTACTTTTGTTCCCACTTTATAAGAGTCTTCTCTAATTAACTGCATCCCTATGCTGAAGGCAGACCATTGTTAGGAGCAACAAGTAAACAGATCTGTAATTCAGGTCCCTCACAGGTGAATCTGATTTCACACATGTAAGAAACAGGTAGCTACGCTCCCAGGGTACCAGGATGTAAACAAGCTTTGGCAGGGTCTTTGTTTTAACTTCTCCAGTCCATATTCCAGCTAAACAGAAGCCAAAAAAAATGCTCCAAATAAACTAAGCAGGAAGAGCTAATAAACCTCGAGCCAAAATTACTTTCCCCCCATAGTCAAGGCACTTGAGAATAAATTACTAAACAAAACTAGGTTTTTTCACACAAAGATCTGTGTATAATATTAGGTGTTTTGGTTTGGTGCGGAGGTCAATAAAGCTAAGATGATCCCAGGGAGGCAAGAAGCTGGAATGCTTTACTGGACTCACAACTTCATATTTAAAGGGTTTAGGGTCTACATATTCAACAGGAGGTTGTAACTATTACAATTCATTTCAAACACGGGGTTTCAGGGGAAAAACCCAGGTTAACAAATTTGGGTTCTTACACATACATCATAGGGGAAAACCCATTTTATATTGGGAGAATTCAGGTTTACAGAATGCACTGATCCAGGGAACACAAATGGAGAGATAAGGTACAATAGGTCTTCTGCACAGGTTTGATGAGATCAGGGCATGTTTCTCTGGGCTTGGGCAGGACATTCGAAACCCGTGACATCAGTGGATGGACTCTAGATGTCTGGACTCTAGATGGAGGTTTTTCCCCAGTCTCTGTTAGCCCAAGGCTTTTAAACCTAGCAGTTTTCTTTTTCTCATATCCAAATTTTGGAATCCAACAGTTTGGTTTTTAAACAAAAAGCCATATGAAGACCTATGAATATGGTTTAAGACTTCATGAATGTAGGCACTTACGTTCCGACTTTTCTGTTCTTTTTTTAAAGAAAAATTATTGCATTGAATACTGCGGCTCCAAAATAAGCTCATCAAGTTGACCAACTTGCAACAGCAGCGGTAGTGGTAAAGAGAGAAACACACAATAACTAAAAAAAAAAGAAAGCAGAAGAAAAAAGCTGCGTAATTTAAATTACAAAAACTCCATGATCTCAGCAACATTTCAATTCTGCAGTGGAAAACAGTCTTCAATGAACACAGGAATAAGTCAGGTAAGAACTCAATACAAAAACTTTCCAAAGACTTTCTAACCCGAATTTTCAGGACTAGAATGGTGCATACCTATTACAGTATCCAATGGGTGATAAAAGTGAACACAGTTCCCAAAAAAGAGTAAATGTAAGCTCCATGGCAACATAAAGATAATAGACCAGAATGTGTCATGGAAGGAGTCATCAGAAGAAGTATGAAGAATATTTACGGTATATTTCATAATCTTTTGGGTCTTGCAGTTTATACTCCTGTTCTTTGAACTTTGTATTTTAGTTTTCATGTTATTTAGTTATTTCTTATGCATCTTCAGCTCCATTTATTAAACAATTCACTTTCACAGATATGTCTCTCTCAACATTTCAGAACTCCTTGGTAACCCAACCTGGCTTTACAAGCTAGCCAGCTGAAAACAAAACAAAACAAAACAAAAGGTACCTGAAATGAGTAAGTTGTTAATGACAATTCTGCTCTAATATCTGATATACAGAAATTCCACATCATGATCTGTCCTGATATTAGAATTCGCTGTAATCTGCACATCTGTTTCTTTGAATGGAACACTGATTCCTCAAGTCATTACCTCTGATATGTAAGAAGTATAAGCCTGCAAGGAAGCAAAGCAGTCTCATAAAGGCACTAAGTCTTCCTCTGGAATAAAACGTGAAACTTGCAAATTTAATTTTTAAAAGCCCACATGCCAAGAAAGTTTGCTTTTAGAAACTGCAAAACAGAGGTAGAGCTTCTGTTCTTATTTTAGAGACAAACATATGATAGCATGTTGGGAACCAATAGAAACTGTAGCATGAAGTTACTATGAAAGGTTTAAGAGGTAGTAAGCTACCTCAAAACATCTTTCCAGAGAATGACTGAAAAATATGGTTAATACTCTGGAGAAAGCAGAAAGCAAACAAATCATATAAAGAATAAGATTCTGTTTTTCAAATTACCATAGATAGAAGAAGTGTTTTTGTCTCCTGTAATCTGACTTCATAAAGTTAATAAATGGACAGACCAATACCTACTGCCAAAGCTAAAAAAAGTAGAGGTATTTTGCTAAATAAGGTTTAATATAATTTGATATCACATTAAAAACACAACTATCAGGCGAAAAGTGCTTGTCTACAGGAGTGTACTACAGCAACACTGAAGTACACACGGAAACAAAGATTCACAGAATCACAGAACCGCAGAATATGCTGATGGAAGGGACTCACAAGGATCATCAAAGTCCAACTCCTGGCCCTGCACAGGATCAGCCCCAAGAGTCACACCATGTGCCTGAGAGTATCATCCAAATGCTTCTTGAACTCTGGGAGCCTTGGTGCTGTGACCACTTCCCTGGGTAGCCTGTTCCAGCATCCAACCACCCTTTGGGTAAAGAACCTTTTTCTAATATCTAACTCACTTCACATTGATAGTGAGAGATTCATCTTCATAGGAAAGTTCTTGAACTCCCACTAGATCAGAAACTTTTAATTCCCATCATATGGCCAAAATTAAATGGGGTAGCTTCATCCTGGTGCTTGTCCCAGTGAATATGGGGACATGATTTCAGAAGGAGATGTTTTAATAGAAGAAAGTAGAGGTTTCCTAGGGCCTCTCTCCCTCTTCCACCTTTTCATGCAAGCAAAATAATATTGTGTGAGTCATACTCACTTTGGATTTGATGAATTCTGGTCTGAAGGAAGAGATTCCATGAAAAAAAACCAATGTGTTAAGACCAGAAATATGCATGCAACAGCCACATTCAACTCTAGATACATTCTATATTGTAAACAGTTTGGTAACACTTCAGGATGCAGGATATATTTCCTTATGACACAGCCACATGGATATTCCTTACCACAACTAGTTGCAGCCATCACATTCCAGCTCAGCACTTCCCACTATCCAGAGATCCAGGCAGCTGTGTCCTACCTACACTGCCTACAGAACTTGACTCACAGAAAATTCTTCTCTAGACCTATGGAAAGTTTTTCTTCTCCCATAAGAATGGTCAAAACCCTGAACAGAAAGGTCAGTCTTCATTATTGGAGGTGTTCAAATTCCTCCATATGCTCAGTGGAGATATTACCCATGCAGTCAGTGCAGCCAAGAGAGCAAGTCACCTCACTCTACTGCAGGAATATTATAACCAGCCCAAAATGAGTGGATGAACTTATGAAAGAACTGATGCACACCAGTCTGTGTTCACCAGATTAGCACTAACCAAATGGGAGTCCAGACAAGTGTACCCAAATTTATACATCTTAATGAACCTGCCCCTTCCCAAGGTTTTTTTCTTGCATGTGTGCAAGAGACTGGAGAAAATGGCTACTGGCTCACAATTAGTGCAGGGGGGCAGGGTTGAGGGAGGTGGGGAGGGCAAGTTCTGCCAAGGTGGGATAGTGCACTGCTCCACACCCCACCAGTGTAGCCTCTGGACCAGCCCAGAATGGCTACTAGCACTGGCACATCAAAAACCCCATCTGGGGGGAAGGCCTTGAGAAACCAAGGCAGATAAATGCAAAAGCACAAAGACGCACGTGTTTGCGGCCCACCATTCAGATTTTACAGTACTTGAGATTGTGCTGGAATTCAAGCAGTGACTACTCTGCCCCCTTTCCTTCCCTCTCTCTCTCTCTTTCTCCCCTGATTTCCTCTTCTTGAAATCTGGCTAACCTCAAGTTAGAGGTTTGCTAAGTCAATGCTTTGTGGAATGCTTTATTTTGATTGAATGTTGCTTTAACATTTGCCAAGTACCCTTATTTTCTGGAATTTTCCAAAAAAAGTTTGTTGATTAATCTCCTGAGAATGTTGTTGCATTTCTCCCTTGCACCTGCCTCAGGGTATAAAAATCCTAGGCCCCTTTAAGAAACTTATTGAGTGAGTCTGAGGCTTTACAATGTGCATACTGATCTCTTCAGTTAAATAAAAAATTTAAAACTAGCTAACTAATTTCTGAATCATTGGTTACATCCATGACAATATTTGCCACTTCAACATTACAGCACTTGAGAAGTAATAAAGCCTCTTCATGTATGAAGTGAGAGAAATAATCCTACTAAATGGATAATCTTGTAATTTACAATAATTACTATACTCCCTGCAATTTTTCCATTCTTTTATTTGCAAAATATATGAAGAGTGGTTGCAGTGCACAATAGTGTAAGGAACACGTATTCATTCATTGCATGAAGGGCACAAAAATTGTACTGTCACTAAAAAGGCCAACACAAAACATTGCATCTCTCAGTTTCCATCCTTCTCAGTTTCCATCCTGCATCACAGGTTACAAAATACTTTGAAAGTGGAGCATTTTATTACCCCAAAATACCAGATGTTTCTGGCGTCAATCAATTTTCTGTGAGCCTCCTGTAAACACTACTTCATCTTTTGACAAGGAAATTTTTCCCTGGTATTTGATCTCCATTTCTGCTAAATTTCAGAGCTATGTAAATAATGCAAATTCGGCCTAAATTTCCAACTTCTGACAGCCAGATGCAGGACTTTCAGGCATATTTACCCACATCATATTGCTCCTACAAACAACTGCTACAAAGTAATCTAAAATAAATAATAATTGAAAAAAAAATTATGACTATGTTGCTTACATACAGTGAAGTCCTAGAGTCATATCTTAACGAATAAATTCACACTCTCCATGAGCCATCTGGTTTAAAGCCAAGTATTTTTCTCCTCCACCCAGAAGTCTTGTATAAACATAAGAATAGTACACACCTAGCAAAAATCAACAATTCCGTCTAAGGCGGATTCACAAACACATTTTATGACAATAAATTTGCAGCCTGTCCCTTTCTGAACAGGAGGCTGAAAGAAATATCAAAAAAAGAAGATATTTTAGAATCTAGTCATTGACTGCTATTGCCATACACCTAATTTGCAGTGCAATAGTTCCCATTCATATTGGTATGACTTCACTTAAGCAACACTAAAGTCCTTTCATCACCTCCAGGCTCCTAAGCCACAGACCAAATAGTAACTGCTAAGTTATATATTAACTCAACAGGAATTTTGCAGTCAAATAATAACAGATCTGCCTCAGACAACTAATGTTTCATACCAGAATTTAAATTACCCAAGTCTTTCAGATGCTTGTCCCTTCTCTAAAATTGAATTTTATCTTTACAGTCATAAACAGTAGGCTCCCATCCACCAAGAGTTTTGTAATTACTATTAATTTGACTAAACTAGTATCTTCAAAGCAGAAGAGCAAGACAAATGAGCAGTTGGAGGTGTTATTTTTATTCATGTCTGACCTTCAGAGGTACCATTGTCAAAACAGGTAAAACCAATTAATTTTTTTAAAAATATCAATTACTAGGAAACATTATACTACCTAAACTAAAAGTATTCTGAGTTCTGGAAAATTTTGCCAAAAAAAATCTGAGAATTTTTCTTCACTAACCCTCCTACAGTCTTCTCCCATGTCAAAACATTCAAGAAAGGGCAATCATCAAAACCAATAAGGGAAAATCCAGATTGCCCTTCCCCAGAACAAATTATTCCTCTTCTCATCTGCCTATCCTTACTGCTCTGCTAATACTTAAACTCTTGGAAAATAATTATCAAAATTATAATATTCAGATTACATTATCTCAACTATTTAATTATAAATCAGAAGTGAGGATGGGAGCTGTTCTTCTGCAAAGCATATCATAAAACTTTTGCAGTTGCAGCTGCATCTCATGGTCTCACTGAGTTCAAGAGAGCTGTTGTTAAGGTAAGAAAGACAAGGGACACAAACTTTTTTACCAGAAGTACTTCCCACTTTCATCAGCAGCTCTTTAAAACATACCACTTCCAGGAAGAAGCAAACCACTGAAACCACTGAAATTGAGTGGGGAAATCTCTCAGTCTAGAAACAAACACAGAAATACAGACTCAGCAACTGACTAGAGACAGTGAAAAATTATCCAGTTTTGCATATCACAGTAGTCCATGCTCTAATTTGCCTATTTTAATGCAAGGCTGGCTCTACCATGTTACACCCCTCCGGACAACTAGGTGGAGCTGACATTTGACATTTGCATATTGATAAAGACAGAAACCCATAGAGGAAGGGGACACAACACTATTTAGCCATTTTTCAGATCTCTGTAGATTAGGAAAAACCATATTATCACAGTTTTAATTCCGCATGATTTAATTTCTTCATTTCTGCTTAAAGGAAATGGCCAAGAAAATTTTCTCACTCTGCCAGATGCTAGCAAACCTAATCAAGAATGAGGTATTTAAATTAAAATGTTGAAGTTTACTGGCCTTTTCTTTTTTTTTTTTTTATTTATTCCTACTGCCTTATCATTGCAGAGTGGTATGATTTTTCTCAAAGTCTACCACTTGAAAGGAACAATCTCAGAAATGTTTATTTCAAAGCATTGAATTATGTCATTATTAGCATTTTATTTCAAATCATGACTCATGGATATTCATTCTGAAAAGCTACAAAATAAAAGCACTAAGAAACATACAGTGAGAGACCAGGGCAATAATCAAAATGAGAATGAAAATCAATAAAGAGAAAAAGAACTAGAGCAATGGGACCTGGACCATATCACAGACCATAATTCACTGGTGACTAATGTAGACTGAATGCTAACAACTGAATGCTGGCAGGAATGCATTTGATCAAAACCTACCTGATGGAGCGCAGAGCTCAAAAGGCAAATCAAGCAGGTCTCTATGAAGCTACTGTAATTAGAGGTTAGTGGTGTGACCATTTTTTTGTTCCCTTCTTAAAGAGAAAAAGAAAGAAAAAAAAGAAAATAGTCTTAAAGCTATTACTCTCTGTATATATATTCAATATATTCACAAAGCATCTACTTGTGCAAAATCCCACTGAACCAAAAAAAAGTTCCCCTTCTCACAATGCCTAAATACCTGGATCCAAGCAGGGCATAGCAGATGCCCATAGTGGGTGAATGGGAGGAGGGTAAGTGATTCCAGGACAGCACACACATTTAATAATATGATAGCAGGCCAGACAACATCAGATGATTGAAGGAAACAATGAAAGGAAGTCCGTTGAAAGCCTCCCAGACTTCCCGGCTGACAACAACCTCGTTCAAAGACAAGTGTGACAAAAACAGGCCAATAGGGGAATTAGCAGAGTAGAATGAAAGCTGTAAAATTCAAACCCAAGGGATAATAAAGACACTTTCAAACAGTGACCACTACAGATCTGCATTTATAGAGCAATCTTTTCAGGCAATGGGAAGTGCTACTAGGGAGCCTGGGGAAAGAGATTTGCAAGTCACCTTGGCACCACAAAGCAGGAGTACAAATGGACAGGCAGCAAGGACAAAATCCCAAATGGATAGGTTACTTTGCTTCACTTTGAGTTACAGTGTCTTGCCTTCCATCATATTTAAACACGGGAGGAAGCTGCAGCTTTCTCCTCCGAAAAGCTTAGGACCCATTTCAATCTAGTGAGAACTCACTGATCAGCTTTAGTTTATGTTCAGGCTTTATTTTCTAGTCTTTCACTTAAGTTGACAGACAAGAAAAAACACTGCCCTACCATGAAAAAAAGATCATCACTAAGTTCGTTGCAGGTGGTTTTACAAATTTAGGAGATAGCTGAAATGTAGCTTTCTGCTTACAAATGGAACAGTAAACTGTAGGAAGAAAATACAGTGTTTTCCAGAGGTCATTTTAAACCTCTGCTCAGTTAACTTGAGTGAGGTTCCCAGTCAACCCAGAAGCATCTGAAGTGACACCAAAGGCTTAATCAGACTGTAGGGTGGAAAATCTGTGTTTTTTGACTCATAAAAACACTGCATACTGTGAGGATGGTTTTACTGTTTGTTGTTTTTTATAGTAGGCACTTGCTTTAAAGGGAGTTTTTTTTAACAGTAACAATTCAGCTTTGGAAAAAGAAACTGGACTAACCCTGTCACATACAATTATCAAGTACACTTCCCTTTCGGATCACCAGGAGGGGCTGACTGACAGATCTTTAGGTGCTCAGCACAGGCTTTTCACATTTAAGTTGGAAGTAAATTCTTATTTTTAACCCTAAAAAAGCTACCTAAGAAAACTTCAGTAGACACCGCGCTGGTAATTTATGTATCTAACCAAAAGTAACAGAATAGGATTCTTGATCTCCATCTCTCCCACTGTCACAGAAAAAAACCTGGCACAGTGATTAGGTACATGCCAGAAGAGATAAGCTGATGGTCTTACCACAAAGCTATTGCATAATGAGCTGGGGGCTGGTCTGATATTCTGGAGATGCAATTTCCTTTCCAAACTTCAGACAGAAATCAACTTTCAATATTTCTGCTATTTTCAAAGTGACAGTAGAGGAGCAATACCTAGATATCCTTCCTGTTCTGCACAGAGAGCATAACCAAAGCATACAAAAATTAGAGCTTTCAAAGGGAGAGCTTTTTCCTTCCTCTAGCTCCTAGTTCTGCACTCTTTTACCAAGACTAACAAGTTAATTTGACAGGATGCCTCTCTTCCCCTTTAAAATCCAGTATAGTTGAGGAGCGTGAGAAGGGGAAGAGTTGTGGTTAGTAAGGTTTGCTTAACTTTGCGCAATTAAACCTTGCAGGAACAAGAACCAGCCTTTTTAAGTGATTCACTTAGTCCCCAGCACAAGCACAAGCACTGTTCTCAAGATGTACAAAAGTAATGACTGACCTTTAGAATAATTCACAGTACATTCTTTGTAACAGCTTTTCCTAAAATTATAATTACTTAAAAGTGCTGAGTAGGAGTAAGGCAGACAGGCCAAGGCTCCTTGCAACTTTCCAGTGCTGGGAGATGACTGAATTACAGCACTACAGGTAGAATAAAAGATGATGTAGAGCCAGAAGTCATTCATTCTTGTGCTCTATTCAACCACAAAGTTATGGTGGAAAGAAAGGAAAGAAAGTTAGGAAGGAAGCACAAATCTATGTCTCTTGTTTCACAGAAAATTAATGTATATACATGTCAGTGGGTTTGAAAACAAAAACATTGGCTCCAGCATACTGGATAATATTTTGAAGAGAAGGATTCACTCCAAATGCTGCAGCAGTTATAGATGCTTGCTACAAGTATTCAAGTCATATGGAAAAGCACAGTAAAAATTCACAAGTCTGTACACATTCTGCAGAGAAACCAACATGTCCTGGCCATTTAATCTCCCATGGTCAACAAAAAGCTTGACAGAACAGATGTTTAACAAACTCTGCTCTTTACTGTGCCCAATGTGGCCAGGGCAGAATGTCAGAAACCACCTTTTTACAAGCTTACTGGACAACCAGGAACTCAAGACTACTGATGACAGTTGGGCTAAAAAACAAATAAAAAAGAAGGCACACAGTAACACTGCAACTGAATTCATATGAATTGTGCCACTGAACATGCTTTGTTCTTTATCACCGCAGCACTTAATTGCTGGCAATTATTTTGGAAAAATGATTTTGGAAAAATTAAAAATTTAATTATTAATTATTTTGAGATTTTGCTGATAGTCATGGTTATTGAACACAAATCTGGTCTCAGCAGTTTGAATTTTGTCAGAAAGATCTTTTTAGTCTGGAAACTGAGAAGTGGTAATTTATTCTCTACATTAAGGAATTAAGAGGAGTTAGTCAATTCAGGCATCTCAAGAGTTGAGTACCCTGAATGAAGAAGTGTGCAAATTCTTTAGATGAGTCCGAAAGTTATCCAGCATTGCCCAAAGAAACCTCCTTCCCAAAAGAGGGCAGTAGGTCTCTATATTCAGAGGACCATGGACTCCTCAGGAGAAGAATATAAGAATAAGGTTAGAATCAGGGTAATGGGGCAACATCTGACCCAGAATGGGAAGGATTACAAAGTCCCAGATTTATCAGAATTATTTAAGAGATGACAAAAATCAAGTAATACAAATTTTCTTTTTATTCTTGCTTCCAGACTAAAAGAATATTGTCGATCTTATCTAGACAACAGTTAAGCACCTGAGATACTGCCACAAAGGGAAAAAAGATTCCATAAAAACATGAGGGTAAGTGATAAAGAAATAGCAGGAAAGGTAGCTGCAAAGTTCTGGAGGGCTGTACCTGCAAATTAAGCATAAATGCAGTATTTTCATGCTTGTTATGACAAAGAGAACAGGAAAACGACATTCTGAATTTGAAGACTGATATTGACACTCCAGGTTGGGATGCATTAGCACACAGAGTGGATAAAGAAACCATACTGGAATTAAAAAAACATACCGGAAAACACAGCCAGCATGGGAGCTGTGGTAACAGAAAAGGGGTGAAATTCAGCATCCCACACTTCAGGCCAGGAATCTCAAGAACTTCTGTGAGATTTTCATTCTTGGCTACTCAGACCTGAGGTTTCAAACGCACTGCCTCAGCTCACCCCAGGTACATGCTAATGTGACATGAGAAGGAAGATACACTAATTCCACCTGCAAAACTAATTCCAGCTGCAAAAAGATAAAGGCTGTTAGTATAATCAGAGAAGGCGAGAGACTACTGCCTGAGGGATGGTTCAGACCTTGGATTGTTTCATATAGGGGAATGAGGCACCATCCTCTACTAAATCCTTCAGGAAGGAAAAGCTGTTACTGTAGCTGAAGGGCAGAGCTGACGAAACAGTAAGTGGTTATAAACCAAACTGCAAATGCATTCTGCTGGGAAGCAAAAGTCTTACAACCACCGGAGTAAGGAAAAACAGTGGGGATACCTAATAACTGAAGTTTCACCTGTTTATAAAAGAGACATCTTGGGTTTGGACACGAGACTGACTCAAGTGGGGAGGTCCCTTTCCATTTGCTGTACAAGTATGATACACAGTAACTTGTTTGTGTGTTGAAGACTTTATCAGCTTTGCAATGATTTTGCAAGATAATCTTTCCATCCCACACCAAAACAACAATTTCATTCAGCCATGATATTTGCCAGGATGCTTATTTGGTGTACCTGAGGCACAGCAGCTTTGTTAGCCTGGCTTATTACATTTTCTGTCAAAAGCAAAGCATTTAGTTAAACAGGTATCATTAAAGGCACAAATATGATAGCAGAGCTGTTTGGCAGCAGAGATGTTATTCCCTGGTAACTATTTGGTGATTCAGAAAGAATCTTGTGAACTGGTAGGTGAATAAAATACCTCGTTCAACACAATAACTACGGAGGGGACAACCTACAGCTATCTTATTTGTGCCACCTTTCAGAAATGGCCCTTGGTTTCCTAAGTTGTATGCACACAATTTGCAAACACACACATAAAACTGTTTGGAAGGTACTGCATCAAAAATTATGTCCCTAACTCAGACTATCAGCCCCTCTTTAAAACTGTATTAGTCCACTATAATCTTTCTCACTCTTCTGCACTGATTGCACAAATTTATTTACTTTCTATTGAAAAAAAAAATGAAACCCAACAACAAACCAACAACACAAATTATTTCAATGCTTTATTTGGCTTACAATTATTGGTCTTAAAATTAGCAAGCAACTTACAAGTATTTTGAAACAGTTTTCTATTTCGATAGTACCCTAAGTTTTGGGGTTTTATTATTCATATGAATGACTGTGATAAGTAAATACTACCTGAAACCTGCCTTACACACACATATGCACATACTGTCCAAGGATGGGTTCACTCCACTGACAAAATGACCTAGTTTCTTCCTCTGAATCCTTCAGCTTTTTGGAAAGGAAAGGTTAGAGGCTACCTATCTTCTTTTAATGTTATTGTGAAGTTCTGTTCATTTTCCAGGCTGTCCATCACTACAGATTGAAATGGATTTGCATTGCTGACCATTTGTATTGCTCAGAGCTTCAGCTCATTACACCTCTTTACCCAATCCCTCAGATGACACATCACTCCAGCTATTATAATCAGGATGCATTACCCCCCTTATCAGCACTGAGGCAACACTGTCTGATCACTAATATGAAGAAGCTGTTCCACCCTAACCACATCACTATCAAACCAAAAATGGACCAACTTCTTATGACAGCTGTGTTTGCAGCTCTGTAGCCTCAATGAAGTCAGAATGAGTAAAAGGTAAGTTGTGCAGCAAAGGACAATAATTTTTTTTTTACTTTTGTTTTTAACCACACAACCAGGATAGCTGTTTTCCTGTTGGAACAACTTATTTTTCCACTATATGAAAAGAAACCAATTTGAATCAAATTAAGAAAATAAATTATCCTTCATGCTGAGAACACATATGCTTCCAGAGCAAGAGTCTGCAGCCAAGGTATAAATCCATCCTAAATACAAAACCAAAAATGATATGTAAGTCTTAACCCTGTAAAACTCGAAGAGCAGAAACAGAATAGTAGAAATTCATTGTACTGATTTCAACAGGGCACACTTTGAGCTAGCCCTAAGGAATCGAATCAATTCTAAAAGCTCAATATTAATAAAAAATAAAACTTTTACTATTAACATAAGTGATAGGGACATCTTTCCTTCCTTATCACAAAGTTTAGGAGTTTGTTTTACATAAAGTAGCTATCAAACTTAGCTGAGGTAGAAATACAGACCTGCAGGGTTTGGGATATTGAGTTTGTTGTTGGTTTGGGGCATCGGGAGTGGGTGATGTTTGTTTTTAAAGAAATTAAATGGCAATTTACAACTTCTACTACAATAAACAGAATAAAAAAAAGACATTTTTGAAAAAGTAGTAGTATTAAGTAACTTGTATGTCAGTATTTTATGCTCAATGTGTAACTTCATTAAAACCAATGAGATCCTTTTTTTTTTCAATAGCAATCATAAAACTTCATAAGTGGAAGCACCCATTCTATTATCATCTATTATCTGTAGCTTTTTTCCGTGCCTCTCTTATGCATATACACACACTGTCTCCCCCCTCTTTTATATATAAGCACACAAATGCATGTTTTTCACATCCCATAGGGAATTTGGCAGAACCACAGCACGCAGGAAGCCGGGATGCACCACCAGCAGCAGGACCCTCTGCCTCAGCCGCAGATCATGGTCACGGTCTCACTTCGAGCACACACGAGTCAATTGCTTCCCTTCTGCCAGCATGTGAATACATTCAGAGTTACAACATACAGCCTTATGAGACCAAATAAATACTAATCAATTCACTACAACACACAACCTTATGGGACCAACGAGATATTGATGAATTTACTGAAGCCCAGAACAACTAAAAGACACTACAAAGGACATGGGTATTTCAGTTCTGGGTCTGCTCCATCTCTGAACATGAATTCCACATAACGGGAGGCTCACTACAATGATCACAAATTGATCAGTGAGAATTAAATGTTAGGCCTGTCTGGAGGGACACCACATAACAGTGGATTGGTCTCACAGCCTAATTACTTAAAGGCACTCATGTCGCTCTTGGCTGCCTCCATGTGCACTCAAGTGCTTTGGGGAACCTGCAGCATCCCCCCTCAGCCTCCAGCAGATACTCAGAACCACATAGGAAATTATAACTAGGATCCATGCTTCCAAGCATTTATTTTTATTTATTCTCTATAAATGTGTCAATATAATTGAGTATTAGGGCTATTTAAGACAGTTCAAGTTAATAAATTAAGGAGTACCCAATTAGGCAGGAACACTCAAACAGGTGCCCGCATAAAACTTTGCTCCTGATTAGCCCCTTTAAAGAACTGCTTAGGATAAAAAAACTTATTAATAAGTTAATTTTTTATTTTTTATGAAGAAGACAAATCTTTAAACTTTCATTTTTCTTTTCTGTCAGATATAATTTCCATATTGCTGTTTTTTCAAGAACATAGAAAAATCACAGTCCATTTGGTGGCCCATACACTTGACGGCCAACAGTTGCTACACATACACATGTAATAATCAACACAGAGAGGATGTTGCCCTCTGCAAGCACTCTCAGCTCTATGAACAGCAGACTACTGGAAAGCCAATTATTAAAACAAAATATACTATGACAGTACATTTCATAAGGTTCTAGTGAAGTCATACATTAAAAAAAAATTGAAAAGAGCATTTGATATTAAAATGGAAATACTGTTCCTATTTTACCTGTCATTCTGACCCTATTAATCCCTACCAGCATTATTATCCTCAGCACTAGAAAGTATAAGCACAGCAACCACTTGTAAACCAGTTAAGGTCTATCTGCAGGATTAGATTCAGTGAATGGCTCAGAGTGTCACAATATTTTCCAAGGGCACTTTATTTGCTCTCTGGAGATACTCTTGAAAATGATTTCTCAGTCATTAATTATTCATTCTATTTCTTATAATCAGTTCTTTTAATTAGTATCCCAGGCAGCTTTGCTGAGGATCCCACACTTTCAGTAATTAGGGGCAGTTTGTTGTCCCTAATTAACTTCAGACATAGCAAGACTCTTATTACTTTGTTACTTCAGCTGTTTTTATGTTTGCATCGCATATTCTGTCCTGCTTTAATGGCTCAGAAAGGCGACTGTCCTGTTTTGCTATTTCTCTCATTTAGGTTCCGTCTCTCTTTCTTGACTCTGTGTTAGCTGCTTTATATTAAATCTCTCTGATTCTCTTTGAAGTCACATCTACACTGGCAAGCTGTGTGACACCAGAAAAGTGCATCTGCGCAGTGAAACAGAACCCTGCCAGCCTGTACAGTCTCCTTCCCATGTGTGCTGCTCTGCATAATTAAGTGTACTTGTAACAGACACAGCTTGTAATATAGCAAGAGGGTCATGTATGGAAGCTTTAACCAATTTACTGATTTTATCATACCTCTGGGACCTCTTGAAGGCCATTACACAATGAGTTCTGACTAACAACTGCAGTTAGCAATTAACGTGTTAATAAACTATTAAATATCCAGAACACGCAAAACAGCTAGCAGTTCAGGAATAATCTGAATAATTTTATTGCCATTTTAAGTAAATAATACTTCTAATTCTTACATGATGCTTTTCATCTACAGACAGCAAGGTGTATTAAGGCAGGAGAAAGATTCTTGGAATCCAGTTGTTCCCAAGAAAGTTTGAGGCAGAGCCAAGCAAAGACCACTGATAATACCAGCCCTGTTCCCAGGGACAGTGTACTGCTGTCCATTCTTGTAATTCAGAAAGTAAAGACGTTTTACCTCAGCCTGTGGGTGGTGAGGGCAAAGAGGGGACAAACAAATCTTCATTTGGCTCTAGCAGAAGTCCTGTAAGGTATATCTTACACACAGGGTGTCTGAGAGAGAGCCACACACAAAAATAGTCACATAGTCTGATGCCAGCGAGTGACTGATCTGCAGAACCAGCAGATCACCTTTATATTACACAGTTAAGAATAACATTTCCTTTTCAGCAACACACAAGCAAAATACATCCACATATGCACAGGCTGCTAGATCTTGTAATTCTCAGACAACTTTTGTAGGATGTTTTGGTTTTCATATTGTAGGTGGTAAAATAGAAGGCTTATAGTCACAAAACACAACTGGTCACTTTGTAACATTTATTACCACTGAAAACGGCCTGGAAACATTAAGTAAGGGTACTTAAAAACTTGGATAGGACAACAAGATAACTTTAAAAGCTGGCCTTAATCTCAAGTGGTGTTTTTAAAGTAAATGAATTTGGGAGCCAAAGTACGCTGAAATTTCTTGTCTCACAGAATATTTAAGGTAAAATGCTTGTAATTACTTCATAACTATGTACTAGCAAGCTCAGAACCTCCACTGTGTGTAGCATTGTCATAGCCTTACTTGTTCTAAAAAACCAGGCAGGGAATTTTTCTTTTCCATGCATCACTATAAGGGGAGGATGTTGAACAGGGGAGGGTAGTTTTGCCTAAGGTGACTGACCCAGACAAAAGAACTAACCAGCAGATCCAATCATGGCCAGTCCTCGTGAACGAAGATTTGGGAAAGGTCATTACTCTTTGAGCCTGCGCAGTGGATTTTTTAGGTGAGACACAGTGTGCGCTGAGCTGAGCCCACCCTTTAATCCTGAGGTTCATCTGCCAGGGCCAAGTGAGCTTGGATGGTGGCAGCGAGGTCCTCAGGACGTAGGTTTGTTTACAGTGACCTTCTCTTAGATGGATGGCCTTACAGGGCTGACGAGCTCCATCTGCCCAGGGGAGTTTCCCTGACCGGGAATCAAACCTGGGCCGCTGTGGTGAGAGTGCTGCATCCTAACCACTAGACCACCAGGGGTCCTTGTAGCAGATCCACATTCCAAGCTGATGGCCCTCTGAAGACTGTGGAGAGGGGTGATTAGTTTGGTTTTTTTCCTCTCTCTCCTCGGAAACAGGAGGCACTTCACTTTTGCCCTGACTGTAGGGAGGGTGTGTGTTGGAGAGGTCCGAGGTTGACTTTGTTTTCAGCCTGGTCATCTGGCTGTTTTCTGGCCCCAGTATGCCCCATTTTCCTGTGCCCTGTTCTGCCCCCAGCCCAGGTCTGGCTGGATTTCATCAGAGAGGCTTGACTCATCTGCAGAGGAACCTTTTGGGGAGAAGGTCGCCCTTTCCCTCCTCTGCTCCTGTGTTTGGCAGCGGCTTGTGCCCATCAACGAAGGGGGGAAAATCCCTGCCACAGCCAGCCACAAACACTTGAGTTTCTTGGGAAGAACCCCCTTTTCCCCCTCCCCTTCTTGGTGGGGGGGAAGATCTCCATTTTTGGCTTCTCCTGCGATCCGGGGGCCCCACGCGGCGACTGCCAGAGCCCAACAGCGCCCCCTGCTGACCGTGGTTAGAACTGCGCCAAAAGGCAGAAAGTACTGAACTGTTTCCTTTCTGAAGGGGATTTTTGGGAACAGAATTACTGTTTGGTTGTTTTTGTGGTTTTTTGTTGTTCTGCCAATACACATACATCCTTTAATAAAGGGCCGTTATTTTTTCTTTCTCCATACTTCCTCAATTGGAGCCTCTTAATTTCGGATTTACAATTGCTTAGAGTGAGGAGTTTGGTCTTCCTCATAACTCATCCTCCTTAGCAAAACACTTCAGTCTCATTAAACTGAGACAAGCATATGTGTGGTTACGAGAATGATACTGCGTTTGGAGTTAAGTCACCACAAACTGAATCTAAGTGTCTGTTCAGGCAAATACTCCAACTCAGAGAGCTGATGATTACTGAAAAAAAAAAAAATTTCTAGTGGAGTTTGCTAACTTCTATCTCTAAATATCACTGTTTACTCTTAAATTCCCACTGGTAAGAGGCTGAAAAATTCTCTGCCTTTTAATGACGCTGTAGGAAGAAAGAGAGAGTGAGAGGGGACCTGATTGCTAAAATGATTTAATATCAGATCTATACCAAAAAACCTCTTATTTATTTTTATTTCTTTTCTTTGCTTATGCTCCATTCATAAAGAGATCAAAATAAAAAAAAATATTTAAAATGGTCAATATTAATGTTTTAGCATTAATGCATATTTGATGTATTAAACAGTGGAATGGCGAAACATACGTAGAACACTTTTGAACAAGAAACAACCTTCCTAAAAGGCCTCAGAATACATAAGTTAGAAATAAATGAAGGAATGTATGAGCAATAGGCACAAACTGGAGATGATTCCCAGCAAAAGCCAGCAAGATAAACATTTGGCATAGACTGCCTGAAGGTAGATATTTTTAAAAAACAGAAAACTCATGAATTCACCATTAGAAAATCCTAAACATAAGAAACAACTCCAATCTTCTACAGAATAAAAACAGTTTTTCCCAGTGCGCTATATCCTACTACTGATTTTTATGGACTCCAACTCCTGTGCCCCACATTTCTCACCAGCTCTTTACTGTTCCTATTTTGTATTATTGACATGAATATTGAGACTATCCACTTTTCTCCAGCTTTGTCCTTTCTTCCATGTCCTCATCTACAGCCCAAACAAGCCTACTCAAAGTACTATCCCAAGGATTTTTTGGGGGTATCTATACTTTCACTCAAAGTATCACTCCAGCACTTTTATCACACAGAAGCTGCCAGCCTTTATTTCTAAAACCTCACAGACAAGACAACTGAAGATAAATTAATAATTAATGGTTATGAGAGAAAAATGGAAACAGAGCTGGAGAAAAAATCTTGTACAATCAACTTCTCTTTTTCTAATTTTTCTTGACCAGGTCATGTAGTTAAAAAAGTACTCACTGTACTTCATTCTTCACAATACTGTTAATTAATGCTTTTCCCCTTCCTGACAGGAAAAACACTCAAGAATATTCTTGACTTCATGCATACAAGTAATCATGCTTGAAGAGAAGCATATGCTTTTTCTCCTCACTGCAAAACAAATAAGAACCATATATATTTTTTTTAATAACTACCATCAACTTCTAGAGAATTTTAAATACAAAATGAAAAGCCTTCAATGCTTATGGCTGAGAAAATAACCTTCAAAATGCAAACTTAAACTGATGCAGCCTGGTATCGACATGCAAACACTCCATCTCTCCTGCTGCTCAGAGTTTCCCACACACAGCAACAAATTGAAAACTGCCTTTTCACAGCTGCTACTCTGAAACCTGGGGGAATCTGCTGCAACACACAAGAACTGAGCTGCTTTCAATTCAGTGCCAGCACTTCTAGGCAGAAATGGGCACTGGAGATAGGTACTAGGCAAATGGAACAGGACTTCAGTAAATGCTATTCCTCTCCCTTCCTCCCATCCTGAATGGCAATAGCTAGAAGTACCAGACCTGTGCATGCCACTGCCATCAGCTGGCAGCAAGAGGAGTAACTTGGACAGAAATATAGGAGTCATGTTTGCAGCTAATGTGCCAAAAAAAAACCCTATATGAAAAATTACTTAAAGATTAAAGAGTTTATAAACCTTAGAGGCTGGCACCTGGTTTAGACAGAGTAACATACTAACTGGGGCTCAGTACAACTAAATATAGAACTAGAGTCAAGGCACAAAGACTGGCACCCCAACACACATCCCTCAATCAGCAGAGGCAAGCCAAGCACTTTCCTAGAAGACAACACATCATCCCATCTTCCCCTATGGACACCTCTTGGGTTCAGAAAACAAGTTTTGTCCCTGAGCTATTAGCTTTCCAGTTCTAGCAAGGGAAGCAGCAGCAGATAGGGATATGGTAAGCTAGCAAAATAGGAGACATGTACACACAAAATAGAAAGAAGGGTAACAGGAGAGTAGAACACAAATACAGAGGTACATTAAAAAAGCAAAACAGTACATTGCGAAAGCAACTTCAGGATGATTTTTACCAATATGAAAAAGAAATGGTAAAAAGCCAGAAAGAGAAAAACCAACTCTAATAACCAGCATGCAAATGGAGAGGCAAGTGGTTAGTAGTGTCTCCAAACATGAACTGATGACAGCAGGTGTGCATGGAGGAGCAAGGAAGGGAAAATGAAAATTTGCTTTTATAGAAATGCATAATTCAATGAACAGTTAACTAGCAACCAACAAGCATTTTCTGCTCTGGCAATACTGTATAGTTAAAGACAGTACACGGTAATGGTTATTTTGATATATTGCCCCTCTCTAGATACACGTAAAGAAGTGTGGCTCAGAGGGGAAAAGAGCATTTTCACCAGCTTTGTTATTCCATGGCAGCAATGGATATATTTTTCAAATAATTTCAGATAAAGGATTAAAGACAAGGTGAGCTGATTTGGTATTTCTGCTTCTCAGTCACCAATTACAGCAGTTCAGATACACAAAATATAATGTGAGAATAACAACTGCAAAGGGTGAGAAATGCAAGGCAGCCCAGCCAGCCAATTTCCCTGTACAGTTCCTGCAGAGATAGAGACAATCAACTGATCCTTCAAACTCTCCTCGTCAGCTCCTAATAACTAGTCTTCCTCAGGCACTTTAAATGGGGTATGTGCCAACAAAGTCAACACACTTGTCAAACTGTGTGGGTGACAGAAAAAAAGAAAAAACCTGGGGTCACTCAGTCAGAAAAAAACATAAAATTGCCCCATCAAATAATAATAACTAAAAAATAATCAAATTTCAAAGGCAAGTATAGGTAAAATAAGCAGGGAAAACAAAACAAGCAAGTAAAAGAAGAGACTGATGAATTTTTCATCATAGTATACTAGGTTTGCAGACTGTCCATACAAATTCACTTCATAACACAGCTGTTTACCAGCTCCTGGTTTTCCCAGCACACTGTCTAGCTTTTGGCCAAGCCCCAGCTATCAATTCTGAGCTGGCAGGTCAACAGAAGAATTTAAGATTAAAACAAAACTCTGAAGGACCTTAATTTCTGAAGTGGTGCTGGTAACTAGAAGGCTCTGCTTCTCTTGTCACCCTTCAGTATTTCTTCAGCCATGGGTTGATTCAATTGCCAATGGTGAGCAACTTGCCTACTGCAAGCAAAACCAGCTTCTTCCCCAAAGAGCCAGTTCTGACAGAGGCAAAAAGATCTATTTGTGAATAATCTTGTCTCAACATGTATAGAGCTCTGTAGGCCACTATATTATGGGCTTCAACAGGATTTACCAAAACACTCTATACTCACTTGCCTGCAAATAAAATACACACAGCTTAGAGCATCATGGGGGGAAAATAAGGCAAACAAACTTGATTTAAAATGACTTCCTGAAACACCACAAAAAACCCTGAAATTTTTCTAAGGGAAACAATGAAGGTAGGAATGGAAGATGTTCCTAGAAAGCTCTTTAGCAGAATTTTGACCAGATAACAAAGTTTTATACCTAAGCTCTTCCTCTTAAATGTGTCTAGAGTTCCCAAAAACAATGGCTTTGGATGTACTCTCCTTGCTACCTTAACAGTGCAGAAAGCAACATCTTATGAAACAGGTTCAGAAGTCAAGAGACGATTTTTCTTTTCCAAAATATGCTTAGTCAATAAATAAGTAGATACACACCACCAGCTCAAAAGCAAGGAAATGTGGGGCTTGGGACAGGAGAAATAAAAACATTGAGAATAAAACTGGGATCCAGAGAATGAAGTCTATCCCCACAACCAGCATTTTCCTGATACTATTACTTAGTGGACACATATTACTGTAAACCTCTTCTTTAGAGGTAAACTCCAAGAAACAGATACGAACAAACTCACAGAATTCAGATGAAAATAAATTCTTATTACTGCTCCTACTTTGAGAGTTAACTAGCAGTCAATGTTTTCGATGTACTCGTGATTGAGCAGCTGGACAGGAGAGAAAAAATGGTCATCAAGTATTCAGGAAATAAAGTTATTCAGTTACGAATTTTATGCAGCCAGATCAAATACTTCTGCTACTTATCACCTATGAAAGCAAGACTTGAATTATCAGCTTTGATGTACTAAGCCTTTCATGCATTATGAAATCTTGTTTAGCCTAGGAGTGTTACTTCTCCCTCAGTCTTGGGTTTTTGTGTGGCCACTTGATTACCAGAGTAAATTTTAAAATGTTGAGGAATTAAAACACAGGAAGAACTTTTTTTTTAAATTAATTGTAGCATTTCATTGTCCCTTCCTTCCCCAGGAACTTTAACTCTGATTTGTCTCCCAGATATAGAACCTGCCCTTGGCATGTACTCCCTGAGTAAAACTCAGTAGGTACACACAAGTGTACAACTGATTAGTATAAACAGCAGTTACCAAGGTCATCATCTAATCACTGACTCAGTGTATGTTCACAGACACCACTTTTCCTTGATGGAAGAAAGTCACAACAGCAATGCATTTCCTTCACCACCTCAATCTCATTCTACAGACCAACTCAATCTGCTGGATTGAGATTCAGTTTGGCTGGGGTAGGAGAACACAAGGAAGAAGAATGGGATGTGTTAAGTATTTTCTTCTTCTCTTTTGCTGAGACTAGAAACAAAGAGGAGTGGAGACACAGAAAATAAAAATGCAGAAATACGTTCAAGAGGACTCATAAAAAAGTGGTAACTACAAAAAAGTTATGGTCTCTTTAAACCAGGGACAGACAAACCTTGCTTTACAAAAGAATCATATGTAATGCATTAATGCATTAATATTTCTCTAAAAGTAGGAAAATACATGAATAAATGTCCATAAATATCTATTGAAAAAATGTTACTAAATACATATTAGGTCTACTTTTTAGAGAAAACTCCATCTTCGTCAGGATTTGCCACACAACCTTGAAAAATCACACCATGTTTCAGCTCCACATCTCCAATATTTGCCTATTCCTCCTCTATTAAAAATCTATTTGCAAAGAAAATAAGATAGGATGTAATAGCAGGCCACCAACTAACTCTGAACAGTTAAAAAAAAGTATTTCTACCACATATCCTAAAAATTTTAAAAAAACCAAACGCAGTCTTACCATAAAAATATGGGAATCAGCAAAACTTGGGCTAAATGACATTAAATTTGTCATTAAAAAGAAGTCAGTGGAATTGATGGACTCTGGTGAATTATAATACTTCTTTTTTTTCTTAAGAGTTTGATTTTTTTAGTTAATCTTATCTATCACAATACAGCAGAGCTAATTTTACTTAGCAAGAAGGAAGAAGAAAGGACAACAGAGGAATGAAACACTGCCTGCATTTAAAATTCTTTAATTAGTATTACGCAGTCCTTTAAGTATGGTGGTTTCAAGATACTGTATAGTGTATTTTAATCTGATACTAAAGCAAGAACATAAGAAGCCAGCCATATTGTAACCCATTTCCTTACTGATATTACAGTACAGTTGAGGATATTTGATATATGAATTCTTTCTCATACCCTTACTGGATAATATGTTCCACATTAAAAAGGAAGAATGCAGCACATTAAAATACTGCAGAATGCAGTTTCTGCTCAGCAATATGCCAAATGAACTGGCAGAAAGAACAAATTACTTTTGCTCTTAAGCAGGGTGGATACTATTCTTAGGTTATCAGAAAGACTGCTGGTGCAAAAGCATTACAAAGAGTGCACAAGCTGAAAGAGGCAGGGAGCTGGAACCAAACAGCATCAAAGGTTCTGATTCAAAACCATGTCTTGGATCACTTATCTACTGATGATGGACAGGGCATGCAGTAGTTAACAGCTCCAGTTAAACAACATGGGTAAGGAACCTCAGTCCAGCTCACAATAGACAGCCAGTCACATCACACAAGTCAGAAGTGAAGCAAAAGAACAAGAGATCAAGGAAGAATCCATATCTGTATCATACCTTGGCAGAGAGAAAATTAATTCAGGAAATAAGACAGACTTTTACCCCATGGAATATGAATCACAGAATCACAGAATGAGTAAGGTTGGAAGGGACCACAGTGGGTCATCTTGTCCAACCTCACTGTCTGAGCAGGGTCATCCCAGAGCACATGGCACATGATTGCATCCAGACAGTTCTTAAATATCTCCAGTGAGGGAGACTCTACAACCTCTCTGGGCAGCCTGTTTCAGTGCCTGGTCACCTGCACAGTAAAGAGTTCTTCCTCATATTCAGGTAGAACTTCCTGTGCATAAGTTTCTGCCCATTGCCTCTTGTCCTATTTCTTGGCACCACCCAGAAGAGCTGGGCTCCATCCTCTTGACACCCCCCTTTAGATACTCATATACATTGATTAGGTCCCCTCTCAGTCATCTCTTCTCTAGACCAGCTATCACATCTCCAAAAGTGTCTTCCTTCAGGACATGGTGTAAGAGAGGTGGTTGTACTCTCATTCACAGGGCCACCGTGCAGCACAGAGTGCAGAAATTAGACACAAAAGAGGGCTCCTTTGTAGAGCTCTCAGCAATCTCGAACTATCAAAGCAGGTTTTCTGAACTCTCAAAACTCAGTACCACTTCTGCTACCCTATATTCACTGGGTAATATATACCACAGTGTCAAATAAGAGGAAGGATGGTAATGTGCATTTCATTACTTCCTAGACAAAAATGCAACTCCTAGAAAGAATTATTTTGTGTTATGTCTTATTTAAAAACTCTATTTTCTGACCAGCTAAAGACATCATTGTTCTGCAGCTAAATTCTTAAACATGACAAAAGTCTCTTTGCGCATACAGTTATTAACCCAAAAGTCAGAGTTCACATAAAAACAGTAATTACCAGGAGTAGCATGTAATTTTAGGTATCAAGTCAATTCTATCAATCACTCTGTTCATTGGTCATATGTTAAATCCACAACAGTTTTATTTCTGCATTTGCAGACATTTTATTAATAAAAATAATACAGTAGTTATTTTTAAAACAGTTCCTATGCTTAATGACTGAGATAAGCGAGAACTTCTAAATACCCAGTATCTTCTGCGATTGATAGTCACAAGCTTAACTTGGAAGCTGATTAGGAAAATTTAATCAAGAGGAGGGCAACGTGGCACTGGAGCAGGTCACACAGATGGGCTGTGGGATCTCATCTCTGGAGGCTTCTGAGTCTCCTGCTTGAACCTAGATTGGTGTCAACACTGCATCAAGTTCACTTTGGCTTTGTCCAGTGGGAAGTCACACTCAGATGACCTCCAGATGTCTCTTCAAAATCTCGTTTCTATGGTGACTCTGTTTTGGGGTGAGTAATCTTCGGTGGGGTGAAAATTCTCATTTTGACACGTTTTCTTTGGCTTTCTGCTTACAAGATATCTTTATACAGGTTCCACAGTTTAAGCACCTAACACTTAATAAAATCAAAACATTTTTTCAGAAATAATCTTATTATTACTGCCACGTTAACTTGTCAGAGAATTCACTAAGCACAATTACCTATAGCAGACATACTTCGAACAACCCAAAACATTTAGTATTGAATTTTACAAACCCTTAGAGATATGGAAGCATCAAGATCACAAAAAGCCAAGTGGAAATGAATTCTTTTTTGTGTCCTTCTGGAAAATTATGTGGAATGGGGTTTTTTGTTTGTTTCTTTTCTGTTTTGATTTGGATTGGTCTGTTTGTTTACAGAATTGACAGTAAAAATACGCAAACTTTTTAGACCAAACATTTCAAGAACTGAGCTTTTAAGTGGTTATCTGGAAATGCAATGCCTTAAGTATTCTACCTATTCAACAGCTCAAAAGTAAGTGAGAATAAGCAAAAATCCCTACCACACACCTGCCAGTTCTCAAAAGCTTGTATTTGATGTACAAGGTGCAGAGAATAATTTTGGTCAACCTTCACTAGAAGGCCATTCTCATCACAAACGCGCATGTTGATTGTTTCTATGTACAGAGAGAGCGCACTTAATAATTCATGAAACAAAATAGTTTTCTCGTTCACCTCTGTATTATGGCTTAATTTGCTCGGGTTGGGTACTGATGGTCAGAACGCGACTCACAGAAGGCACCTCTGGGAAATTTAACTCCAGTCATCAGGCAGCGCCGAGAAGCAGAAACAGATCCTCCACGGCAGAACGGCCCCAGCGCCCCCGCGCCCGCTCCCTGCGCTCCTGTGCCCTTCGCACGGCGACTTTAAGCATAACTCTAAAAACTTAAACGACTTCACCCCGGTGACCGATGGATTTCTAGGTGAAGGGTCTGTTTTGGAGAAGGCGGGCTCAAACCCAGCCCTCCAGCAGCTGCTCCCGCAGCGCCCGCGATGCCGCCGGCGGCTCCTGGCGCCGTGTCCCGCCCGGTGCCCGGGGCGGCGCTCAACCTGTTGCGGGGCGGGAGCGCGGCGGCGGCCGTGGCTGCGGGATGGCCCGCGGGAGACGGCGGGGCAGGGGGAGCGGGGAGGCGGGGGCTCACCTTCTGCTGCCGGCGGGCCATGTCTGTGGGCTGCTTGGCGTTGAAGGGGTGCGCGATGCACCTCGCGATGAACACGTAGAGCTGCAGCCGGAGCCGCTTCTCCCGCTCCTCTCGCTGCAGGCGCTCCTGCTCATCCCGGCCCTCGCTCAGCACCGAGGGGCTGGGGCTGGTCTCCCGCGCCGCCCCGGCCTCTCTGCCCCGAGAGTCCCGGGGCGGCGCCGGCGGCAGCGAGCGCGGAGAGCCGCCGCCCGCCGCCACCAGCACGTCCCGCCGCTCCTCTTCCAGCAGCTCATCGGACTCCTCCTCGCTGGAGGAAGGGTCCAGCATCGCGCTCGGGGGGCGCGCCCGGCGGCTGGCACGGAGCGAGGTGGGGAGCGGCGCGTACCTTTCCGGACACGTCGAGTTTACACACGGACTGTTTCCGACCGGCGGCGGCTGCCGGGCGGGAGCGGAGGGGCGGGGAGGAGAGGCGGGGTTTGGGAAGGGGGTCGAGCCCGGGTTGCCTGGGAATTGCTTCGACCGGCTGCCGGCGGAGACAGGGGCGGGACCGGGGCCGGGCTAACATCTTCGCCCGCCCCGGCGGGGATAGCGGCCCGCGAATGGCCAGGAAGGGCAAGAGAGGGCAGCGCCGCACCCGCCAGAGCACCGCACAGTACAGCACGACTCGGCACCGCACGGCACGACGGGGCTCGGCTGCCCTGCTCCCGACAAGGGCAGCTGCTGGCCGGGGAACTTCCCTGGCAGCGCTAGTCCGGTGCGCCCTGCCCCGCGTCCCGGGCAGCGGGGCCGCCGTGGGAAGCGCATCCTGCCCTCTCCATCCGGCTCTGACACACGGCGGAACGCCGTGCTGGAAGGGGAGAGCGGAGGCTGTGCGCGCCAGCGACCCCGGGCTCGCTGACATCCTCTGCCAAGTAGTGGGGGTGGAAATGAGAGACATCTCAAATGGCCCCAGAAGAGGAAGACACTGAAACCCTGCCTTTTTGAGGTGGGTAGTGGGCTGATGCTGAAGTGTGCATTGCTCTCGCAGGTTATTTCTGTCGGGAGCCTGCAGCCACAAGTCGGTCGTTCACATCACTCTGAAGTCGTTATTCCAGACTGTCTGAGGATCCGGACAGGTTTGTATTCACAGTGGTTGTCGTCACACTTAAGGCTGTGAGAACCATACGAAAGCCTACGACTAGGAGGCTCTAAAATTGAACAAAAAAGGCTTCACCGTGTGAAAGCCAGATTCCTGGAGTCTGATCAGGACCCCCTGGAAAGGCAGGCTTGGAGAGGGAAAAGACATCCGATTTCATATGGATCAACAGGTCCTTCTCTCAATCCCTATTCACCCACATGCAAAGGTGCTGGTACCAGGGAGGACAAGGGAACTACTGAGCAGGGAAGGATCGGAGGCCAGAAGGATGAAGGCTGGAGGGATGGACTGGATCACAGAAAGGCCTTGGCTCTATATACTGTTCTAAATGGTAGCTGAGGCTGTGCCCACGCTGCTCCAGGCCCTGCTCTATACCAGTGACAGGTTTTCAAGGCCCTGCATGGAAACTCAACAAACTCAGGTGGCCAACCCTGTTCTCACTGTATGAGCTGGGCTGGGTTTAGAGTGGTGGACTCTAGTCCGTTATCAATATTTTGAAGTTCCCAGTACTGCAGATTTAGGAAAGGATCTTTAAAGCTGGCAGTTATCTGCCTACTGAACCATCTTTCAGGAGGTGGAATTCCTCTTGCTGAGGGCAGCAGCTATTAGTTAGATGGCAGCATTAGGCACTAGGAGTCTGGGTTCTGCCTCTGAATCTCTACCAGGGGAGTGAGGTGAAACATTGAGGGAGAATTGTCCTGACAAACACACTGGCTTTCTTCAAAGTTTGAGTGCTAAATGTAGCAGTTGTATAAAAATAGGTGGGTTATTTATATGGTTGGCTTGTGTCCTTAACATTGTATAAAAATAGGCAAAATTTGTGAAATGCAGAAAGGCAGTCAGGGAAGAGCACGAATGTCAACCTATTGAACATCTGTAGTCACATTTCCTTAGCACAGTAATTGCTTAAGCCAGTTTTTGTGGGGACCACCATAAGCAATCACATGCCAGTGCTTGTGTTTCCAGTGTATCATTGCAAGTAGTGCTAGTCCTGTAGTAGATAAGAGGTAGTTCCTTGAAAAATATGGTTACTGTAAACTACTTTTTTACTAGAAGAAATACAATGTCCACTCAGACTTGTGGGGGCCTTTTGCAATAACTTGTTCTCATTCTAATGGCAAATAAAAATAAAGTAACACTAAATAAAGTAACAGTAGAAAAATCTTGCCACTAAAGATATGCAAAGCACCAACTGGGATATGAATTCTCTGAATTCAAAACGGTTAGATCCCAAGCAGTTTAAAATGTAAAAATTGCTCAGTCCAGCAGTGTCATTTCACAACTACTGCTGCATTAAGGTCAGGGGTGATCATGTTATAATAAATAAGATTACATGACTCTTCTCTTTAGAAAAGATTATGTTTGCTCCACTAGGTACCTGCACCTTTTTGGAGGGAATATGTGTCTTCCTTTCTTTCATGCTTCATGTCAGATTCAGAGATGTTGAGATGGACAGGAACTTTCTGAGCTCATCTAGTCCAACATGTGGAGCAGGGTCACCTCAAGCAGGTTGCCCAGGGCTGAGTCATCAGGTTTTGAACATCTACAAGGATGTGGGCAACTCATGCCAGTGTTTGACTGCTCTCACAGTGAAAAAGCTTTTTCTTATATCTAAACAGAATTAATTGCCTGTATTTCATTTTGTGCCTGTTACTTCTTATCCTTACCTGGGTGTCATTGAGTAGTGTCTGGCTCTGTGTTCTTCACTCCATCAAGTATTTATATATTGATAAGATTCCCCTGAGCCTTCTTTTCTCCAGACTGAACAATCCCGTCTCTCTGTCTCTCCATATAATTCACATGCCAAGTCATTAATCACCTTCCTGACCTTTTGCTTGCTCCAGTGTGTCCATGTCCCTCTTATACTGTGGAGCTCACGACTGGACCCAGCACTCTGAATGTGGCCTCTCCAGTGCTGAGAACAGGAGAAGGATCACAGCCTTGACCTGCTGGTGATACTCATCCAAATGCAGCCCAGGAGGCTGTTGGCCTTCATTGCTGGAAGAGTGCATTGCTGGCTCATGTTCACCTTGGTGTCTACCAAGACAAATATTCCTGAAAAGCTGCTTTCAGAAGCCTGCCCCCAGCCTGTACTGGTGCAGGATTTTGCAATTGTTCTTTTTGTTGAACTTCTTGAGTTTCTTGTTTGCCATTTTCTCCAGCCTGTTGAGTCAAACAACCTGAACAATCACACAATTGTGTGATGTATCAACCACTCCTCCCAAGTTCATGGTATCTGCAAACTGTCAGAGGGTGTGCTCTGTCCCATCGTCCAGGTCATTAATGCGGATGTTAAATGGCATTAGTCGCAGTATCAGTCCCTGGGTACAGCAATACTGACTGGGTTTCAAGTGTTCTTTGTGCCACTGATCACAAACCTTTAGGCCAGGCAGTTCAGCTTTCCCACCTAGCTAGCCTGCACTTCATCCATTTTTCTATGAGGATGCTATAGGAGACAGTGTTGAAAACCTGACTGAAGTCAAGATAAACAACATCCACTGCTCTCTGCTCATCCACCAAGCGAGTCATTCAGTCAGAGAAGCCTGTCAGGTTTGGCCAAGCATGATTTCTCTGCCATACACCCATGATGACTATCCCATCACTTTCTTGCTTTGAATATATTTGGAAACAGTTTCCAGTGTTATTTGCTCCATCACCTTCCCAGGGATAAAAGTGAAGCTGGTTCATAGTTCTTCTATTTTACCTTTTGAAGATAAGAGTGCTCTTCGCTTTCTTCCACTGCTTAAGACATCCATGTCTTCCCTAGAGCTGCATGCAAAGGAAAAGTCTTGTGCTTTGCTTTTAGGCCTCAGCTTCTCTCATTGTATCTCCTTATTTGGGGAAAAAGATTAAAAAAAGAACAATTTAGGTTTTGTTTTCCGTCAGACCAAGCTCAAAATAGAATGTTCTTAGCTTGGAATTGACTACGTGGATAAATTCAATTGACAATATCTATCAGCATATCTAATAGTCTAGGATGAACACTCTTACCTTCTGCAGCTACTTTTATCACAACCTTTTATTTGGTATTGTGTGTTTCCATTCTGTAAAGCTACTGTCTTCTGACATTATTTGCATTTTTGGTTCTGGTCTCTTGTTGATTCTTGATGCTGTTTTTCATCTGGTGCATTTAAACATGGAGTATAATTTTTATATATTTTAAACATTTCTACAGAGCACAAAAGCCACCCTTCTGGAGCCCTTTTTGTACTTTACTGATAATGCTACCATCAAACAAGGGTGTTATCACTTACAAGAATCAGTCAGAACTTGTTCCTGAATTCCTCAGATGCCTGTTCAAATTCTGCTCAGCCAGTTCAGTACGCAAACATCAGTGCAGAATGTTTATATTCAAATACCTATAAGCTTAAAAAATCCAACAACAACAATGAAAAGTCATTCATTAGTTCTCATTAGAATAATCTAACCAAACCCATTTTATTTGTATTTACTCTTCACTTTGTCCAACCTCAGCACAGATTTTTTTACAATTACACTCATCCAACTGCAATTTTTTCTGCCTAGATAATATATGCTACCTAATTTAGTTTGTAGAGTGTATTAATCTTAATAAAATGGTGCTAAGAACAGGACTGTTCTTTTTTTATATGGCGATGAAATGAGGAATTCTTGAAAAGGTTTTCTATTTAGGGGATAAAAGAAGCAGTGAAATAGTAGTGGAAAAGTCAGTTTTGAACTGATTTTTTTTTTCAAGACATAAAAATTATAACTGTTTTCAAATCCTTTATTTGGGAAAATGACTAAAATTAAGGTATATAAGAATATTTTTATGTTCAGTAAAGGTGTCTTTGTATAGAATCAGGGCCTTGTAATTCACTTTTAACTGTCTTTTTGTCATAAAATTCACTATTATTTTGAGGCTCAGTAGTTCACAGAAGTTTTAGCTTCATGCAGTGCATTGTTATTTTAGACACTTCTTGTGCTATTTTTGTCTAATGTTTTGGATTACCAAATCATGTGATTAAGCAAGAATCTCACTTTATGTTATTTGTAAGCAGGTCGTAGCCAAAGCCAGACATGACAGTGATGTTTCTATGGTGCTTTATAATTGCTTTATCATGGAAATATACCACACTAGGCAGCACTAAGTGATGGGTGAAGTGCTGCCTCACCCTTTGGCTTACCCAATGTGACTACCTTTGTTTGTATACCATGAACTTGTGGAGAAAAACATGAAAGCATGAAAGCATGAAAGAACACTTCCACAAAAGTACAAAACCTAAAGGTAAAGTAGAAAAAATAAGCACATTTTTATTACTGCTTTTTTTTTTTTTTATAGTAGGACTGTTAAGCTGAGCATGTATTTTTTTGTGGTCTTGCTTACCACTTCTGAAGGCATCTGACAGTAGACACTATTGTCCATTTATATGTATGAGTTTTTGCCTAGGCAAGAACGCATAACAGAGATTCTGTAGAGGCCTATGGTATAGCCAGTGTGGATTTACAATCTGCTTGGAAGAATATAAGTTTGAAAGTGCAAAAGAGTTTGCATCTTGCATTCTTTTCGTGATGAGCTGAGTACAATAGGTCTTCAGAAAAACAAATTTATCAGCATTCATGCACTACCCATGTGTAGTGCTCACCTTCACGGTATGAGAAGTTTGTGCTGATATATTTCCCAGTCCTCCAGCTTTTCCATGCAGCAGATTAATTTAATCCTTTGTGAAAAGTTCACAGGAGGTGCTCAGATTTCTGGAGGTTTTGTTTCTGGAATATAATATGTATTCATTTCATTTCAGGAATGCATTTCTCCCTGAGGCATGTCAGATGGTATCTCTCCATGAATTTCAGATGTTCTGTACAGATTCAAGTATTTGGGTGGGAATTTGTAGAAAGAAATCACTCAACATTGTGGTGTTGACCACACATAAAATGGGTTTGGCAGTAGTAAGGGACTGTTGCAATGAACAGAGCTCTTAGCTTACATTGACAAACCAGAGCTTTCCCTGAAAACCAGGCTTGCCACCAGTTTATTTCTTAGTGGGTCTCGCTATAACACGATAGTGGTGGTGGAACTCTCTGCGTTAATATTCAGACAGCTTCTTTATGATGCTCGAAAAGATGGGATCGATTTTTTTGGTCCTCTCAACTAGGGAAGCAAGTGGAAGAGCATTCACAGGCTTAGAAGATGGAGAGGTTGCGGACATCATCACACTGTTATTCTTGCTACAAAGTCTCTCTTGTTCACTACAACCTCTTGCATTTGCAGACAATGTGTAATATATTCATCCTCTCCTACTTAAACACCTTTGCTCCACTGATCAATACTCAAATTGCAGAGTTTGGGACAGAGTTTCTTCCAAGCTATTCCATTTGATTTGACTCCCTATGAGTAATCATTAAACAAAATTACTTTTATGTCCTGATAGTTCTTTTTTGCATGCCAGAACTGGATGCCAGTGTTCATCAGTAGATAGGTCTCAGACAAGAGCATAGGGAGGATCAAATAACATCCAAATGTTTGATTTCTAATTAGCTTTCCTAGTCCTTAAGAGAAATTCTCATTGTCTCCTCAGTTAAGTCCCCAGAGGCAGCTGACCAGCATAAGTGATGGCAATAGCTGATCCATATAAAGAAAAAAACTAAGTTAGATCGAAGTATTTCAACACATAGCTCCCAGTTTTGTAGCTCAGCTCGTCTATATGTATGTAAATGTATAGAAATATACAAGAAAATGCTAATCATATGTCCTGTTCTGACATTTTAGTGGCATGGCATTACTCACAAACTGTGCAGCAACAATGTAATGAGGAGGTTATTGCTGAGAGGTCATATTAAAATTTGTGTCACGTCATCACTTAGAACTAAAAGCTATTCTATAAAATGGAGATTTTTTTAATTAATTTGTTCCAGGGTACCCTTATATCTGAAATGTAGTATTCTGTACAACTTAAACTAAAGTATTAATGCAATCTGATTTTTCAGTGTGGGGCCAAAAAAGTGACGTTAATATCTCCTTTAAAATTCTAAAGAAATATCCAAATTTGTTTTTCTTAAAGAAATGCTTCTATCCACAAGAAACCTCTATACCTCACAACCTGTCTTTATTAGCAATGATGTTAGGACCATGTATACCACAGGGTCTATTGTCCTGTTAGCTTAATAATGCCAATGAAAATTCTAACATTAGTCTTGTTATAGACTAATTAAGTTAATGAACTTCTGAATTAGCAACATCAAGAAATCTACAGAGCCATCAAGTAGCTGTTGTTTAGTCATAATATATTAATACTTTCATGTAGTTTTTATCATTAACATACAGGTAGTGCTACAAGGGCCTGTTACTACTTTTTAAATATTTGGTTTCTTAGCAAGCCCAGATGACAGAGAACTCACTGATACGAGTGGTGTGAACTCTTGTCAGCAGTATAGTGGAATGTGTTATCTTTTATGGGGTGATGCAGGTGCTGCTTGTGTGACACTGCCAGATATTGTTAGTGAGTTCCATGGAATCCTGTTCTATGGAATCCTCTGAAATCTCAAGAGGAATGTGCTTGCTTAAACCCTGTTCAGATCTAAAAACAATAATTGAAAGTAGACTTGGAAAGGATCTTAAGAAGTTATTTGGATTGTATTTCTTCTCCAAAATAAGATCTGCTACACCGAAAAAATTTGTGACTGATGCTTGTCTAACCTTATTCTTATTACCTTCTAGTATTTCATGTCCCTAGGCAAATAGTTCCAACACTGAACTTTTTCAGTTCAGAGAATTTGTCTTAATATTACCCTAAGCCTCCTATTCTGAGAATTTGTGCCATACAGCCTACCCTGTGTTTTTGATGCTCCAAAGATCTCCAACTCCATCCCCGCTCACCCTGCACCATGTTTAGTCAACTCCTGGGCAAGCAGGATGACAAAAGTACTTTGCCTCCACTCCCACTTTACTATGGGAGCTGTTCTGCTCAGTCAAGACAAGGGTAGACCTTAAGAGTTTCCCTGTGTTGGAGGGAAAGACCCTGAGAGGAAGCTTGCTGGGTGCAAGACAAGTTCATCTGAAAAAAAACCCCAAGTGTCCATCTTTTTATGCTGAAGAGAACAGGCACTTGCGAAGGGGGCCTGACTGTGTTCTCCACTTGATACCTGGGCATGGAGAAGGAAGCACAAGGTGGGTTTCCAGGGAGACAAGGGAGCCAGGCCTCATCCCTCTTCCAGGAGCCGCTGCAGGGCGTGCATATGACAAGATCTTGTGGCATTTTTTGGGCCTGAGCAGAGGAAACCAAGTACCTCATTCTTCTGCTCCATTAAGCATTGCCTTGGAGCTTGGTCCTAGTCCTGAAGAGAGGAGGACAAGAACAAGAGAAGACAACAACTGGGAGATGCTGTGGGCAAGAGCAGACATTTTCAGTCTCTTGCCAATAATGAGCTCAGAGTCACTAAAATCTGCTTCAAATCCCTGAGCAATTTAAACCTGTTAGTCTCACCTGTCTGCAGCAAACACAGACGACAGTACCTTACTTCCCTATTTATAAAAGATTTTTGTGTAAAAAGGAATTCTCTTCCTTGTGCTCAGCTTTCTGTGGGCTATGTGATCTGTCAGTCTTTCTGTGTAGATGATGGGTACAATCAAAGTACACTTTTCCTGAAGTAGTGCTCTCAGAAGTAAGTCAGTCTTACCACATCATGCTGAACAGACAGAATATTTATGAGCTTGCATGTGACTGTCCTTTTAATATTTCCAATGGCAGAGCTGCCTTGGTTCCCTAACACTGTGAGCTTAACAGCCACCCATGTCATTTTGCTTGTGTTAGAACTGTAGCCCTGTACCTTTCAAAACAGAGGTTTGGTGCAGTGCTATTGTCAGTGAGAATGGCTCTGTGATCATGAAAGGAGTAGGTAAAAGGGATGCAGGAGGAGCTCAGCCTTTCCGATTCTTTCTACTCTCAGAACTCCAGCCTGCAGTTTTACATACTGCCAACTTGAGAATATTTCGAAGGCATCATTATCCTGTTAATTTTGTTTCCTGAGTGAGCTCAGATTTCTGACTGTGTACATAATTAATCAAAATTAGCCAAAAATGCAGTTTGTATGGACACTTACCAGGAACTGGGCCTGTAACTGAATATCATGCATAGTTCAGGGAGATTCTTTCTTGTTTGTTCTGAACTCTGGACTTCAGTCTTAGTCTAGTCACAATGAATTTGTCTTGCTTTGAAGTGTTGGAGTTCAGGTGGATTGACACTGTCCTTTTCGTATCTTTCATTCCACTTGTTATGGAAATGAACTGTCATTTAACATGCCCCTATTCTGCACTGCCCTGACCAATGAATTGAGAATCAACTTTCTGGAAAAGAAAATAGATTAACTTCACGAAGTCATGCCCTAAAGTCTAGAAAAAACAGCCAGAGCCAATGTTTGTTTTGTCAAATTCTGGATAATGAAATAAATGGTAAGAGGGTCATTAACTCATAGCCCAAATGATTTGTGTAAAGGAAATAATCCTAGATGGCAAAGCAAGATTAGCTGTTTAATCGAACCATCTGCAAGGATGATGAGACTTTGTAAATTTCCTCAAGAGTTTGAAATGGCAACCAGAACCTTTTGGTTCTGACCACATCTTCCTCACTGCATGTGAGGAAACGAGCTTAATTCAAACCCATGTGGAGTGATATATGTGGTCATTTTCTGTTTGGTTATGAAGTGAGTGTTTGTCAGACCTTTCACAGCATATGATCAAAACAAAAAGAATTCCTACTGTCACAGTTGAAATCTGCATTTCAGTACTCGGACAGTAATAATCTGCTCAGATGCCTATTCATGAGCTTGAATTTGTTATAACTTCCAGAAGAATTCCTTTCAAACAACTTACATACTATATTGCAGAGAAAAATGTTGCAGAGAATACAGATAGAGGCAGCCGTACTGACCATACCCAAGAGCTATACTCTGTGGAGGGCAGGAAACTCATCACTATGATTATGCCTCTTTGAAAAGTGTAATTGTACCCAGTTGTCTATGTTTTGAATGTAAATCCTGATAAGTTAGAAAGGATTTATAAGTCCACTGCTGACAGAATTAGTCCCTTTTTTCTCTTCAGTGGGCTTTTCTCAGTTTGTTTTCCAAAGGCTCCTAAACTCAGACCTGCATTTGAACTTTAAGGGAATTGCTAGTTGGATATGCCAGAATATAATAATTTTTAAACCAGGGATAAGAGAAGTGTTGTTAGTGTCTGGATTTATTCTTTAGAAGACCTTCTTACAGCCTTTCTGAAGGGGGACATTTTTAGACCTAGCAAGCTGGAATAATTTTCAATCATTCATTTTTTAAATTAGTATTCAGTAACTAGACTTGCATAAAGTATTTCTTTAGGTTTTATTTTGAACTGGCACAATAATTTCAATCATGTAAATGGAAGTGACATGGCATTGTTTTCTCTCCATCACCAGGTGAAAATTTTCTGCTTTCTCATGCTCTCAGCCTCTTGGTCTTCTAACACAATGCCTTGGGTTAGCTGAAGATCTGATTTCAATATAGTTTTAATACAGTTTCAGTGCAGTTTTGATACAGTTCAGTTCATTCCTCTCACTGGTGACCTGATGATCCTTTTTCCTGGAAATTTTTGGTTACAACATGAAGTTGCATTGTTCATGCAATTTGCCACAGTCTTAATAGCATCTGGGTATGTTATCTTTAATTTCATCCCCTGCAGTTATTATATTGAGTGAGAATTCATATTTCCCCATCCCCTCCCAAAAGCCCTGCCCTTCTGCTTGTGGAGGGAAGTTGAAGTGGCAGCAGTCCAATGGCTCATCTTAAAGGAGGCAGTCAAGAAGAGCACAGTGTGTGTCTGGCTTTTTCCAGATCTGGTGACTTTAAAGGCAATATTATGACTTGGGATCCTGGACTTCCCAGAACCTGGGCATGGTACTGCTGCCTTTGGCTGTATGTATGTTTTTATAGTGTCACATTGGCTCTTCAGCATTTTGTCTTCTGTCATCTGGTGACTCTGTGAGGGAGGCTGTCATAAATTCTCTCATAAGTCAAGACAGGTAAGGCCTTGATTTGTATCTTAAATGAAGCTCTGACATGATTTTTCTCAAACTACCAACTTTCTGCCTGACAGTAAACTGAAAGGAGTGTTGGAAATCTTTACCAGGTTAGTAATACTTGCATTTGCTTCTGAAGTAAGAACATATGCACAGACTCATAGAATATGCTGAGCTGGAAGGAACCTATCAGGATAATCAAGTCCAACTCCAGGCCCTGCACAGGACACCCCATGAGCAATGCTAATATTTTATTTTACTTTCTTTGCAACTTTTCATATATCTGATAGATATTTTAAGGTAGGCATTTACTAAGTACATTTTATGAGAAATAAATAACCTGGTTTTATTATAAGCAAACAAATTTAGTGGAAAAACAGAAGGGGATGGGGTTTTCTTTTTTATTTCGTTCCAAGGGGTTTTTTAGGCGTATCGTGAAAGCTGTAAGGTGGAGGGTCCTGTGTGGGCCTGACACCAGGGAACCTTTGCGGCTGGGAACAGGGAAAAGTATAAAAGTAAAAATGTATCCTCTCTGCCACGTGGCCATCCATTGTGTACAGAGAGACCCCCCTGTACCCTACAGAGGGGTACATCGCAAATCAATCAAGAGGGAAGGTAACACCCCCTCCCGAGTCAGAGAAATTACCTTTTAAGGTAAAAAACTGGTAGTCACTGAATATGTAACAGCTTATGTAAGCGAAAGAATACAAAAGGCGCAATTTTCAAATGGTTGGTGTGCCTTTAGGTCCATGTGACTTGGAGTACACCCAGCGTGCTGCAATAAAGAATTTCTCACTACACTTTCTTTGTCCTACATGTATTTTTCTGTTTTTAAATCTAAAGGAAGGATTTTTCCTACATATTTTTTCAGTTAATTTTGCTGTTTTCATTGAATTCTATTTTTTTACAAAAAATGTATTTTAAGAGAGTCTTAGATGAAAACATGTGCTTCAGTGCAAGTTTACTGAAATATATTTGTCCCCACAATAGATAAACAAGTAGAAGGTGACACTTTCTTCATATTGAATATGTTTAAATATTTGTGTTTAGCTAATTCCAAAGACAAACAAAAAATACAAACATAATTTCTTTTTGCTGTCCATCTTGCAATCAGTCCTTTGAGTTACAGCCTTTGGGGATAGTTGCGAAATCATCACATGAGATTAGTGTTAAAGGGAGAGTTAACAAAACAAAATGGCAGGAATTATGTCAAATTCACCTGCCTTTCTTTGCTACTAGGTTTTGCAACTGGGTTTTTGATCTCCAGCAGCATCTGCCTGATCTTTTGATTATAAAGATCATATAGGTGAAGGTGTGATCATACTGCTTCAATGTGAAGCCTTCACACTGTTATCAGGATACTACCCTGGCTGGCCATTTGCTTCTGCAGGAGTTTAAGACATTTGGTGTAAATCAGAAAGCTGTCAGTGGCCTGGAATAGGACAGTGTGGGAGAAGGCAGCAACATACTCTTAATGACCTGAGACAAAGAAAATCTTTCTCCTTCTATGCCACTCAGTGGTGACATTTCAGGAAGGCTGCAAGCATATAGTCTAATGGGATTTTTAGAGCTTATGCTTCATAGAGAAACAAAATCCCAGAAATAAGTTATGCTAGAAATCTGGTAATGTTTCAAAGCTCCTAGGATTTCATTGCATGCACTGTATCATTGCCATGGTACCTAGAATTTTAGACTGTATTTTAGATGTACTTATAATAAAATAAAATTTATAACAGTAATGTAACTTAAAATATTTCTGTACAATACACACATTCATCCTACATATGCTTTTTCCACCGTTCAGGAAGGTACTTCATTTTACCTGTAAACTTAACCCTAGTCAAGCAAATACCTGTAAAATTTTGAGACTGTTGAGTTTAATGAGACTGAAACCTCTATTGGTGGTTAAACACATACGTACATGGGCTCCCAAAGAGGTGTTTGGTTTTGGTTTTTTTAAGTGATAATATGTCCTTTTCCTATAATTAGATCTGCATTAGTAGGGAATTAGGGTTTGTGTACTAAGCCACTGTTGATGAGTTGAAGCATTCAATGGTTCCATGCTTTATTTAATACTTTAAAAAACAAAATATTAAACTCAGCTAATGCTTTGCTTGTCAAGTGACAAATAGCAAAAATAAATTAAATTAGTTTTATTTTTTTTTAATGGTGATGAAAGGAAAAAGGTAAGGTCTGTCTTTTATTTTCACAAAAGATTTTATTTGACATATATGACTAAAAATGCATGAAATGAGAGTGAACATTTACACCTCCTTAGTTAAATGATCCCTTAAGTAGTGGGGAGTTAAGCTGGAAAACAAACTTGCCAGTCCTTACTATTTTGAAGGAGGGGGGGTTGGTTTTGTTTGATTGGTTGTTTGGTTTGGTTTGGTTTGGGGTTTTTTTTCCTTGGAGTTTCTGGAATCACTAAAATAGGAATGAACTTAAACTGCCATAGAAAGAAAACTTACAAAGATAGTCAGTATTATTTAAAATTGCAATGAAAAATCTTGAAAATGTGACCCTACTTCATAGGAATGGCTCTGAAACCAAGAAACAAATAAAATGAGGTTTAAATGTTTCTGTTAATATCTTGATTAGGAGATTTCAAGTGTTTTGAGATCTCTTGCATGAAATTTTAGTATTTATTGGAAGTTCTGATACTAGGATACTGGGAATAGTTGGCATTCTGATTGTAGACTTGGTAGGTAACTGGAAAATTTGCCGAAGTGAGTGTGTCAAAACAATGTCCTTTCCTATTTCCAGAGCTCATTCTCGCTTTTCCCATATATAGAAAATGCACAGTGATGAGTGATTCTGCCTTGCTACATTTTGTTTGCAAAGAAACATTTTTGCCAGCAGATAAATGGTTGCACTTATTAATCTATACAGAACTATCCATAAGATGGTGCTGTATCTTAAATCTGACCAGAGTCATTTACATTGAAAAATAAAAATTATGCTGCAATTGTAGCTTAGAACTCCTGTTGTAAGATGAGGGTTGGTAACAATTTCTTTGGCAAGCATATTGCAAATATTAAGTTTCCAGTCACTCCAATATGTTAATTTACATGTATTGAAATATTAGTCACAGCATCTTTGTTCAAGCCTGAAAAATGTAGAACCAGTTGAAAGGTAGTATCAGTGGTGCTCAGGTTATAAGCTGCCAGTACCTTGTTTTCACAACTGAGTTTCACTCTATCTTTTTTTTGTAAAGGCAAGTGATGATGCAAGGACTCCTCCAGACATGACTTTAATGGAAAAAAAAACCAACAAACCCAAACCAGTGCACTGGGGGTTCTATTTAAAGGGGTAAGTTGGCCATTAAAGATAATGGCCAGCAAATGAAAAGACTGTGAGAGAAATGAATCTGAGAAATTTTAACCACCCACACAGGCAACAAGAGCAGAAATTTCATGTGCAGCCAACACATAATTTTGTGGGATTTTGGTGAGAACAATGTCAAATGGAGGACTGGCTGGACAGCAACCAATCACAGCATTATTCCACTGGAGGCTGGGCAGTGGATTATAGCTCAGTAATAGCCTTTCACCACATCTCATGGCTTCAAGTAATGCACAGCCAGGGCTGAGCTGCCAGTGCTACCATGGCTCCCAAGCCAAACCAGCCAAATTGCTGACAGTAGGAGGGAAAAGAGGCTGTTAGAGAGGGGATAGGCTGTTAATCTGCCAAGATATATCACATAATCTTTCAAAGACCTTGTTGCACTGTGAATTTTACCTTCAGGAACCATTCAAGTTTGCCCATACATTTTTCTCCCTGATCATTTCTCTGAAGGGGTGAGATGACAAGACAACTGGTCAGTTGATAAATCTCTGGTTCTCAATATAATGTATTTCAGTTCTTCATTTACTTCTGGAATTATTTGTACATAGTCTGAATCAGTATTTCTCTATGAAAACAAGAGGCAGGGAAGAGGCAGTATGCAAAATGGCTAACGCAGAAGGAGAAGAAGAAGGAAGGATGGGTTCATTGCAGCATAATGCTGTAGGCAGTAAGGAAAAAAGAAAATGGTGAATGAATTTGCACTGATGAAGAGAGCACTTAGTGTCAGCAGTGTACCTGAGCTGATCTAGGCTGGACTAGGAGATGGAATATGCCAGAAAGAGACTCATAGCCTCTTCCATCTCTTTTTGAGGCATTGGAATGATAGTATCTGCAGACTCTGCATCCTCCTTTACCTTTTTGGATAAACCTGTCCCCCTGTTGATTCCAACCTGATGAAACTCCAATTGCCTCATTAGGTAATAAAGGTAAGAAGGATTAAGTAAGGAAGGACTGCGAGACCTTATCAGCTAACCAGGGGGTGGAGCCGAGCTCTGTGCTGGGAGATTTAAACTGCTCCAGGGAGCGGGGCACAGTAGTGAGGGTGTGGCACATCAGTGATAGCATGGCTCGGCAGTCTGCAAGGGAGTCTGCAAGGCAGTTTGTGCAGGCAGGGTGAGCAGAAAGGGCACAGCCACCCTCCCAGCTCTCCCTGGTGGTTTGTGAGGCAGGTGTGTGGCTGTGGGTATTTCTTTTTTCTTATTTTTTTTTTTCTGCAACTCATCTAGACCCAGCAGTGGTTTCCAAATGAGCAGAAGCTGCTGCTAACCCAGACAGAACCATCCAGGAAGGATGCAGCTGTTCAGGTCTCTGTCTGTGCAGAGTGTCTAAGCCTGGTGTTAGTACCAGAGGACACTATGAGAGATGCCTGCATACAATGCGAGCAGGTGAATGATTTGCTGTGCTTAGTGGCAGAGCTCAAGGAAGAAGTGGAGAGGCTAAGAAGTATTAGGGAGAGTGAGAGGAAAGTGAGGGATATTAGTAGGAGACTCCCTGAGCTAATCCGGCCCTCTGGTTGTTATCCACTGCTGGTGGTTCAAGGTGGCAGTGATGACATTAATGAAAGAGGTAGCAGGGTAATTAAAAAGGACTTCAAGGCACTGGGTTGATTAGTTAATGGGACAGGAGCACAGGTGGTGTTCGCCTCAGTCCCTGCAGTAGCAGGGATGAATGAGGAGAGGAGTAGGAAAACTCATCAATAGGTGGTTAAAGGATTGGTGCCACTGGCAGAATTTTGGTTTTTTTGACCATGGGGCAAATTCTATGGTACCCAGCCTGCTAGAGGCGGATGGGCTTCATCTTTCTAGCAAGGGCAAAAGGACTCTAGCCTGTAAGTTGTCGGGGCTGATTAGGAGGGCTTTAAACTGGGTTTGAAGGGGGAAGAGGTTGAAATTAGGTTGAGATGAACCTAAGAGTGGAAAGCCTGAGTTAGAAGTGAAATCAGCAGCCCAGCTGAAGTGCATGTACACCAATGCACACAGCATGGGTAACAAATGAGGAGCTGAAAGCCATCGTGCAGCAGGAAAGTTATGATGTAGTTGCCATCACAAAAACGTGGTGGGATGACTCACATGACTGGAGTGCTGCCATGGGTGGCTACAAGCTCTTCAGAAGGGATAGGCAAGGTAGGAGAGGTGGAGGAGTGGCTCTATATGTTAGAGAGTCTCTTGACTCTGTAGAAGTTGAAGTCAGTCAGTAAGGTTCAGTGCCTTGTGGATCAGAATCAGGGGGAAGGCCAACAAGGCTGACATCCTGGTGGGAGTCTGTTATAGACCACCCAATCAGGATGATGAGGGTGATGAATTATTCTGCAAACAGCTGGCAGATGTCTCAAAATTGCCAGTCCTTGTTCTTGTGGGTGACTTTAACCTGCCAGATGTCTGCTGGGAACTCCACACAGCGGAGAAGAGGCAGTCTAGGAGATTCCTAGAGTGTATAGAAGATAGTTTCCTGCACCAGTTGGTAAATAAGCCTGCCAGAGATGGGGCCCCACTAGACTTGCTGTTCACAGAGAGGGGCTGGTGGGAGATGTGGTGGTCGGAGACCATCTGGGGCACAGTGACCAGGAAATAATGGAGTTTTCAATACTCAGGGATGCAAAGAGGGCCATCAATAAAACTTCTACCCTGGACTTCCGGAGGGCAGATTTCGGCCTATTCAGAAGACTGGTTCAGAGGCTACCTTGGGAAACAGCCCTTGAAAACAAAGGGGTCCAGGAGGGATGGACATGCTTCCAGAAGGAAGTCTTGAATGCACAGGAGCAGGCTGTCCCAGTGTGCCGAATGGCAAGCTGGTGGGGAAGACATCCAGCCTAACTGACCAGAAAGATTTTCAAGGAAATTAGGAGAAAAAAAGAGAGCTTACCAACTATGGAAAAAAGGGGTGGCTACTCATGAAGAGTTTAGGAATATAGTTAGGTCATGTAGAAAGAGAAGTAGAGAGACAAAGGTACAATTTGAACTCAGTCTAACCACTTCTGTTAGGGATAACCTCCATTCTTTGATGGACATGGGGGGGAACATAATCACCAAAGATGAGGAAAAGGCTGAAGTACTTAACACCTTGTTTGCCTCAGTTTTCAACAGTAAGATAGGTTGTCCTCAGGACAAGTGGCCTCCGGAGCTGGTAGACAGAGACAGGAAGCCGAATAGCCCCCCTGTAATCCAGGAGGAAACAGTGGCCCGCTGAGCCAATTGGATCCTCACAAGTCTGTGGGACCAGATGGGATCCACCCAAGGGTGATGAGGGAGTTGGTGGAAGAGCTCACCAAGCCACTCTCCATCATCTACCAACAGTCCTGGCTCACTGGGGAGGTCCCAGATGATTGGAAGTTGGCAAATATCACACCGATCCACAAAAAGGGTTGCAAGGAGGAACTGGGAAACTACAGGCCTATCAGCCTGACCTCAGTGCCTGGCAAGGTTGTGGAGCAGATCATCCTAAGTACAATCCCACAACACCTACAGGATCGACAAGGGATCAGACCCAGGCAGCAGGGATTTAGGAAGGGCAGGTCCTGTCTGACCAACCTGATTTCCCTTTTATGATCTGGTGACCTGCCTGGTGGATGAGGGGAAGGCTGTGGATGTGTCTATCTGGACTTCAGCAAAGCCTTTGACACCATCTCCCATAGCATATTCCTGGAAAAGCTGGCAGCCCACGTCTTATACAGGGGCACTCTCTGCTGGGTTAGGAACTGTCTGGAGGGCCAGGCTCAGAGAGTGGTGGGGAACGGGGCTGCATCCAGTTGGCGGCTGCTCACTAGTGGTGCCCCCCAGGGATCAGTGTTGGGTCTAGTTCTGTTAAATATCTTTATTGATGATCTGGATGAGGGGATTGAGCGTACCATTAGCAAATTTGCAGATGACACCAAGCTGTGGGGGAGCGTTGATCTGCTGGAAGGCAGGAGGGCTCTGCAGAGGGACCTGAACAAGCTGGAGAGATGGTCTGATTCCAACGGGATGAGGTTCAACAAGGCCAAGTGCTGGGTCCTGCACTTTGGCCACAACAACCCCATGAAGTGCTACAGGCTGGGCACAGAGTGGCTGGAGAGCAACCAGGCAGAAAGGAACCTGGGAGTTTGGATTGACAGGAAGCTGAACAGTGTGCCCAGGTGGCCAAGAAGGCCAATGGCATCCTGGCCTGTGTCAGGAACAGTGTGGCCAGCAGGACCAGGGAAGTGATTCTTCCCCTGTACTCAGCGCTGGTGAGGCCACACCTGGAGTGCTGTGTCCATTTCTGGGCCCCTCAGTTCAGGAAGGATATTGAGGTGCTGGAGCAGGTCCAGAGAAGAGCAATGAAGCTGGAGAAGGGACTAAAGCACAAGTCCTGTGAGGAGAGGCTGAGGGAGCTGGTTGTTTAGCCTGGAGAAGAGGAGGCTCAGGGGAGACCTCATCACTATCTTCAACTACCCAAAAGGAGGCTGTAGCCAGATGGGGGTCAGTCTCTTCTTCCAGGCAACCAGCAATAGGACAAGAAGGCATGGTCTTAAGCTCTGCCAGGGGAGGTTTAGGTTGGATATTAGGAAGAAATTTTTTACAGAGAAAGTAATCAGACCTTGGAATGGGCTGCCCAGCGAGGTGGTAGATTCACCATCTCTGGAGGTTTTTAAGATGAGACCGGATGTGGCACTTGGTGCCATGGTCTAGTTGGATCAAGGGTTGAACTTGATGATCTTCCCTTCATGGAAGGTCTTCTCCAACATGGTTGATTCTATGATTCTATGACTCTTTTTTAGTTGGCTAATGGATTTAATTTACTGGTGAATGTTATTGAGAAAACCTGTGTTATTTCATATACCTAGATTGGTCCCAAGATTGAAAAAAATCGCTACTTTTGGTGAAAGGTACAACATAAACTTGAAAGATATTTTTCATTTTTCTTCTTGCTATTCAGCTGTTAAGCAAAAACTGAAATATCATTCTTAGTAGTGTGTGGTTATGATAACACCTCTCTGCAGGTAAATTGATCCTTGAACAAGTTCAGATGACCAAGATGGAAACGAGGGAAACATAAGCTACTTTAATGGAGCTAATATAAACTGGAGGCTAAAAATACACATATATAAAACAAATATAGTGTATGCCAGATTATTCATGAGATGCTAATGTAAGACTAGAATTTCTACCTTGTATCATGTAACAGTGTCAATATATTCTGGTTTACTTTAATTCTGTGAATTCTTGTTAAACATGCTTCAGGAGTTTTTCTTCCTTGCTATACTGCCATCTTTCAAGCAGCATTCTGCTTGCTTTTGGGTGTAATGATGCAAGACCTGATCATAGAGACAGCTAACTCTGCTGATGTGCTGTGTTATTATAATGCCACCTGATACCTCATTCATTTGATACATTAGGTAGCATACTACATCAACAAAGCAAAGTGCTCACATCACTTCTACAAAGATGGAATGTTTCAGTGGCAAGAATGAATTCAGGGTAAAAGCTATATATATGAAGCAGTGCCAAAATGCCCTTTGGCTTTGTCTATTCCACTTTATGAAACTTGTTAGATAATTCAAGAGCAAGAAAAAAAAATAAACTCATGTACTCATTCATTATGAACTCAACGTGACAGAATCTTGGTTTGTTTTATATATATGCTATCACCAAAATAAGAAAACAAAAGGAGTAAAGTGTTTCTGGAATGTATTTATTTTATTGTTTTATAAAGCAGCTATCTCCATCAGATCTGATGACTAAATGCTGTGTTTTCAGTAGGTATGTAAATGACGTACAAACAAAAGTAACTTCTAAAATGGATTCTAAGATATGTCATAAAAACCGTAGGTGCTTGCAGTTAACAATCTTTCTGACAATTGAAGACATCAGAATGCCTCATGAGGAATAGGTTCCCTGAGCAAAGGTCACCCCTGGAGAGACTAAGTCCCAAGCAACAGCAACAGCATGAACAGATCACTTCTCTGTGATTCTGTGACGAAACGTAAAGGGGAGGTAATGAATCAAGCAACCAGGTCCCCTAAGAATATTTAGGTGTTGTCCTCCATTCCCGATGTAGGAATTCTTGAGGACATCCCAGGCTGGAATACAGCCTACATCCATTCTACACGCTTTTACAATGCCTCTGACAATCCCCAGGTATCCACTGTGACCGCAGCTGGGAGACACCTCATGATGTTTCCATCACTTACACCATTCCTCTCCTGGACTGCAGTGTTGTATGTCTGCTTGGCCCTGCCTTAAAGAGAGATTGCATCTGCATATGGGGCAGCGATGGAGCAAGCTCCATTCCTACAGGTTCATCACTGTGGCCCTGCAATACCTGGGCCATACTGCAGTTCTCATGGGTGCCCTGAGCAGCAAAAAGAGCAGGTGTCCAAGAGAGGTGAAACAGCTTCATAACTGAGGTGCACACAGTGTACCTGCGGGTATACAACACACCTTTCACACACCACTACTTCTTTATGCCAACAGGTTCCTGACTCACATTTGTTATTCATCACGTCTTGGCTTACTACTCAAGCTCATCCAACTATGCCCTTTCTTCTGTAGGCACCAGTGGTTTGGAGCTGGTGGAGGTCACTGGCTGCCCACTGCTCCCTGTTTGGCATCCTTAGCAGGCTTCTTGTAGAAAGCAGAGACTTGTAGCTGCATAAAGATGTATGCTGTTGGACTCCCATCCTCTTTGGAGGTGGAGTAGGGGCCGAAGTTTGGACATCGTTCACAGCATCTTTTCCATACACATGTATGTGAGTGCTCTGTTACAGTCCTTCTGGAACAGGTAATTTCTGAGGTACATTTGCCTCCTCTGCAAGTGGAACTCTGAAATGGAGAAGTGCTGTTCATGGTCTGACCATGGGCCTTCTCCATTTTTTTTCACCTTTACCTACCATCACATCCAATTGCAGTGCTCTCCCTGCAAGGTCATTGGTGGTCTCCTATGTGACAGTTGTGGTCCAGTTTCCTGAACATGCTTTCCTAGAGGCACTCCTTCCATGTGGATGGAAAGTCACTGTCACTGTCTTCCACAGGGGGCAGTCTGGGCAGAGGGCTCCTGAGTGCTGCAACAGGGTGAGCAGTCCTGAGCCTTTTCTCCTTTCCCTCCTGCTTTCATGCCCGAGTATTCCTGGTGTGTTTGTCAGGTGGCTGGATAGTGAGGATGATGAGAGAATTTACCTTTTGAATCGTAACTGGGGAGCTATAAAGCTATAAATATGAATGCAGCTTTGAGCTAAACTCCTTCCAGTCTGAGTTAAGACCATCCAGCAGAGGTGGCTGCTGATCTGCTTGTCCCTATGATCTTGGCAGTCAGGGCTGCTGAAACTGGAGAAGTTCTTCCTAATTCCAACAGCAGATTGATACTGCTAGTCTTTATGGACTAGTTCAGAAGTTTCTGACAAAATATCTCTATGTGCACAGAAGATGCACTAAGATTGGTGAAGACTATCTCTGTTCACAAAGAACAACCAACAACTACCCAGTTCTACCAGGCTACCAAGTACTGTGACAGAGTGCAAGAAATGCAGGTGCTCAATCAGTTGTGAAAAACCTGCTTAAGATTAGAAAGACTATGCTGGTGATTTTCAAAGCATGGATAGGCTTCCTTAAGAGATGGGGGAACTAATGCAGCTTAATTCCTGTGCCACTTGAATAAAGTGCAGTCCTCATCTGAGGTAAGGCCTGCATCCTATTTCTGAATCAAAATCTGCCAGAACAAGACTTACAGAACACTTGCTTGGCAGACTCTGCACGGTGATTGCAGTAGAGAATTTCAAAATCTCTTTAGCAGATTCAGTGCAATGGAGGTTCTATCAGGTGCAGTGTGGGCGTGGGAGGCTCCAGCAGGACTCTTATGAGACAAAGGCTACAACAGGCCAAGAGAGAAACATCTCTGAGGAGCAAAGCCTGTTTTGGGCTGTGGTCAAAATGTCCTTGTTCCATCTCTTTCAGTGTCACAGCCAATAAGTGTTACAGCACAGCTAGTGCTGAGAGGTTCAGAGGTGTTCAGTGCACAGAAAGGAAGTACTGAGCACAATACAGGGCTGGAAGGGAGTCTGGAAGGTGCTCTTTTTATGTTTTCAATACAGTCACCTGATGCCCCCATCTGAGAACTAATTTGCATGGAACTTAGCTTTACACAGGGAAAATACAGTGAAAAGCAGATTTTGTGAATTGCTCCTTAGAGAGCACACTTGAACAGAACTTACTGTACTCATTTGTCAGCTAATTCATTAGAGTTCACATCCTACTGTCAGAGTGCTTGGCTGTGTTCTGTAATGGCATTTTTTTCCTCTGCTGAACAGCAATTTTGCAATTGCTGCATCAATTATTACAATGTAAAATATTTTATATACTATTAGATGAAAAGTAAACTTATCTTGTACCAGGATTTGCACCAGAATATGATAAATGCACTTGATGCTCATTGTGCTTTACAGAGAGAGGCACTCAAGAGAGCAGATTGTCTAAAATGAAACTACCATCTGGAAATTTTGTCTGAAGCCTGATTACAATTGGGGTTTAAAGGGCCACTTTAAAAAAAAAAAAGAAAAAGCTACTTTGAAGAAAATTTGTCTGTATGGGTAATTTAAAAGCCTAAGTAAATTTCAATAAATTCTGATGAAGTGAAGGTATAAATAAACTAATATTTAATTTATATGTCTTGCATATCTAATGTTCAACAGAATCTAAATAAGTTTAAGAAATGCTCCATAGTATGTCAGATAACTGTATTTGCATGTGAAGAACAGTGTTTTAGGTTATTTGAAGATTTTTACTTGTGATAGCAAAAGGCATGTGTTTCATATTTTTCAGGGTTTGGAGTTTTTTCCTTGAAAAAAACTCATGCAAATTAGGTTCTTCAGAAATATAGTCATAATCCTTCCTAGAAGCTGTGAGCTTGAAGAAATTTGGTTTAGAAATAAACAAGGCACGAAGATTCAAGCAATTATGTGATGTGCTATTACTTAGGCACCAAGGTCTGTCAGAAATGTGTGTTTTTTTCATTATGAAATTTTAACAGAAAAATGTGAGACACTGCCAAGCTCTCCCAGTTTTTTTGGCAGTAATTTTTTAAATGACCCAACTGACCAAAATTACACGTGGTTCATTCTCATCTTCATCTGTTCTTCAAGGAGAAGAAATGTGTGAAGTGCAGTGCTTTTCTTTGATGGAATCATTGTTCGAGGTTTTTTATTTATTTTTTATTATATTGTCTGCTGTTTATTTTAAAAGAAGGTAATTTTGAAGCTGTTTTCTTTGAAGTTGAAGCAACAGGGTCAAGTTTGCAGCTGACCTTACTGGCTATGGAAATTCATATCACATTTTCATATGCCTGAAAAATCTGAGATCTCTGTAATAATTTAGAAATAAATTATTTTGTCCCTGAGGTATAAAGTGTGATATTCATCCTGGTTTTTCCATCTGTTTTGGGCCTGCACCATGGGGCATCTTTAAGAAAAGCATGGCTCCTGTGGACCTGAACAGTACTCTGTTGGAAATCCATGTTGCATATGTATGCAATGGTGTTGTTCCACAGTTACCCCGGTTGTTGTGGGGAAAGGCAAGTGCAGTTTCTGCTGCTGACCCTGACTGCTTTGTGTTGAGGCAGGTTGCTGTAGCTTGGAAGAGACCCCATGAAGGTGTGTGAAAGGAAGGCCAGCTGCTGCTTGGCAGGATGGAGTGGGGTCTCCCAGGCAACTGAAGTGGTTTGGAGATGCTGTGAGAGTTTAGTGACACTGAGAGATGAGAGAGCATGCCTTAGCAACAGGCTCAATTGGCCATAATGAATATATGCCTCTAACCACAGATGGTTGTGCAGAAAATTGCTCTGAGTGATTTTATCTACCTGTTAACATTCTCCTGCCTCCACTGGACTCAGAGCCAACCTGCTGGTCCTTACGCGGGAAAGAATACACCTAAGGATGAGGCAATTTACTGACACTGAGATGATCCAACATTCTGAAGGACAGCTAGAGCTGTGTGTGATCTGCATAACAGTACCATGCATGTCTGTGTCATCGCTTCACCTACTGCTACTGTGGATGAGCCGAATTGCATCCTCAGTTTTCCAACAGCATCAGTAGGCCTCATAAGGGATAGGAGACAGGTCACAGGAGACAGGAAAATGTAGAAGACAGATTAAATAGCAAGATGATCACAGGGCTGGCTTAAAGAAAATCTCTAATATAGATTCCTTCATACTACTATTATCACCCAGAAAGTAGGTAAGACTGATCTGATGTATGTATAGTACTGATGCCATCAGGACTGGATGCACCATAGCACAGATGCTTTAGAAAGAGGGAGAACTTACAAAAAGGTTTTAAAAGAGATTTTTTTATTCAGTATTATGCGTACTTGTTTCAGTTATTCTCTGAAAATAGTACTATCCTCTCTTTCCCATATCTAATTATTCTCTTCATCTACCTTGTTCTCTTCATCTGTCTCTGAGCTCTTTACTTTTCTACATTGTCTTTTGGGGGGATAGGGAGACAAGAGCCAGATGCATCATTCTGTCAGTTCAGAGAACGGCATTATTATACTTTTGCTATTACTTTCCCACATGCTCCTTTTAAATTCTAGCAATTTCTTTGCTTCTTAACTCTCACAGAGATATCAGAGATTTGTATTGCAGAGTCCACTATGATTCCCAAGTCCATTTCCTGAATGGTTAATTTAGAAACAAGTAGAGTGGCTGCATGGTTCAAATTGCTCTGTCTAGTGTTCATTAACCTCACATTTATCAACTTTTAAGAAAAGCTTAATCCTTTTACCTTTGTCAATTAGACTACATGAACATAAGGATGGAGAAAATGTATATACTTGTATCATTTTAAGAAAGGAGGCACTGAAAGCTCAAGTTTAAATTAATTCCTTATCAAATCAAAATGAAACCCTGATACTTACTGTGTGAAAGCCAATTACTTCTGTTCACCAGCCTTCAGAGTCTTTGATTGCCAAATAAAAAAAAAAAAAGGAAAAGGGAATTATCAGGTTAACTTCAAGAGACTATTTTTTTAATATAATAGGAAGGGCTGATAACGAATGACACATTCAGAATATAATGTCTAAGTACAAATATTCTTAAGGTAATATATGTAATTTGGGTCATATTCCCTAATGACTGTCTCTAGTTCCCCAAGATCAATGTGCTTTCAGTTGCTTTTTCCTGATTCACATTCCAAATTCTGCTCTCTCTCACCATTAAAATTCCTGCTCAAGGCAACTTAGTTGCTCACTCTAATATCTGCTCACATCCATATGACCAGAAGGGTACTCCAAAATTCACCTCTATCACCAGTCTCTCTATTCATATAATTCCTAAATTACTATCTTTTCTCTTATTATGCAAGACTGAACCTTTGTTTTGGAGCCCTACACAAATTTTGTCCCAAGATAGCACAAGCTATCACTTATGCTGTCAAGTATATTTGCCTTTTCTGCTCCTGACACTCATCCAAAACACTGCACAGGCATAAACAAAGCAGAATCTGACATGCAGAAACATAGCCACCAAGCAAAATGGTTGGAAGAAGTCAAAGGCATCATAGTGTGATTCCCAGTTTACTGTTGACTTTCCGGGGGCAGCCATTTGAAAAAATTGTGTTTCATTGTAAAGGAACACATGATGTGGAAGTTAGTGAGATGCTGTAATGTTGCAAAATTATTTTCACTGGGATAAAATGATGTATAAAAAGGTAGTTAGCTGTGTGAGCTTTCCATGCTTAATTTTTACCCATTTAATCTGACTTTAGCCATTTGATTTGACTGTATTCTTTCATACTACATTAGACTTCTTTCATATTCTAGGAGTAAAAAGGCAATCATATGAAAACTATGTCATTATTACTTCAGTAGACTTTGCTTTTAAGATAATAAAATAAAAAATAAATAGTGAAAATTATGTGCTGCCAGGGCTAACAGATAGCTTATCAACTTTTCATAAGTGTTACCCAGGGGAAAAAAAAACAAAGCACAAAAAGCTAGTCTATTTTCTAATATAAGAGTGGTAGGAAATAGGGAATATTTGTATTTGTTAAAATTTCTTTATATTTCTAAATGTAAAAATGTCTTAGTTTGACCCACATGGTATTCTTGATATATCATCTGCCAGATTCTCCACTGGTAGAAATTAATTTAGCTCACTGACTGTAGCAGGCCTGCATTTTTTCACCTCAATTGTATAACTTACCTAGAGCAAGAACATGAGTGTAGAAGGAAGACAAAATGTCATTATTATTAGCACTGTTCTGATGTATCTGTTGAAATTATGAGCTAACCAGTATCTGTAAGCCATGGAGGGAATACTAGAGCCCTCACCGTCACTGTTCTGGAGTTGGTGAAACATCTCTTGGAGTATGTATAACCAGTCGAACCTCTTCATATCAGTTTTCAACTGCCCTAAGTATGATTGTTCAACATAAGAACAGTTTGATCAGATGAGTAGTTGAGGCATTCCAAATACTTTTATAAAGGATAAGCGGCAAACTCTTGCTGATTATTTTTTTAGATATTTTTCATATCTAAAATCAATTAGACAAACTCTCAGCTGAATTTCTGACTGTCTCTTGGATTAGTTGCTTAGTTTAATAGGCTTCCAAGCTTGATGTGTCAGCATTGCTAAAATATGCTTAAATGCCCAAGGAAAAGACTATGGCAAACTTCGAAAAGGTGAACCTGGAAACTGTTGTTTTAAGTAAATGTTGAGTTCCCATTGTATCAGCTGCACGTGGCATTAACCCACTGCCTGAGTGTTGCAGACTTCCCATGTGAGGTACTGAGCTAGTGTCTGGGAACTTGCATATTTTCCCTTGAAAATCTTTGAAGTTTCTAGCTTTTGAGGTGAGCCCTCAGAAGCATGTTACTGAGCAAGAGGGCTTTGAAGGCCAACTTCAAGAAAGCGATGGAGCTCAGTTCTGAAGAGAGAACACTACTATGGACACATTCTTGCCATCCTGTAGGGAAGGCTTAGATGCCCGTATTATTTGAGGACTGGAGCAGTTTGACAATTGAGTGCTTTTGCTTCAGTAGGCCACTCAGCTCATTATTGTCCTAGAAGGATTAGGAGAAAGTCTTTCCCAGGAAACCTCACCCCTAAATTCCTAACCTTCCCCTGAATTCCTAACCCTTTCTTTGCTCACATAAGCTTTCCCCTAAGTAAAGAATGATGAGTCTGTAAACCTCCCCGCAGATCTATCTCTAAAATAAACAAATAAAGAAGAACAATATTGTCAAACAGGCATCTAGGAATTGGACAGTTGATACTGGAATTACCTCACAGCCATCTGGCTTTGAAAGGAGGAGTTGGCTGGCAGTTCAGCTCTAAAAAAATCCCAAACAATACTGGGTATTTCTCCCTCACCTTTTATTTTTTATTTGGAGGCACAGAAAAAAACCAAAACTAGTACATGCTAACTATATTGAAGAAATCTGCTTCTCACAGTATCTCTGGGAAGTAAACAACCACAGAAGATTAAATTCAGATTGAGATGCATCCTGTTTTATTTGTAATTTTTTTTAATGACTGTTTATGAGTTAAGCAAGCCTCTTTTTATTATATATCAGTGATATGCTATCAGGCCTATACTGTCCCCTTCTTCCAGGGAAAATGGATGAAAATCACTCTAAGACTCTCTCCCTCTGGAGGAAAATTCTCAACTTTTCTGTGTGGAGTGCTCAGCCATGCAGAGCGGCATCCTCCACTCAGCCCATGGCCTGTGCTCTCCATTGAGGTGGCTGACCTTAGCCTCAGGTGCCCGTCAGGCTGGCTCTGAGGTGTGTTGCCTGCAGGCTGAGAATGTTCTCCTTTGCTTTCCTCTTGATGGTTTTTGACAAAACATCTGACATTTGATAAAAAATTCAAACTTATGCCTCTGTATCCACCTTTTACGGCCACACACGAACTTCACACCAGCGTCCTTCAGACGCTGGGCCTTATTCAGGGGTTAAAGAAATCAAAATTTTTTTTACTGACTTCACTGGTTTAAGACTGGGCTCCTTGCTTTGGTTAAAAGCACCTCAGATGAAATGTGAAAGTGATAAGGTCTTCAGTGCTGTGTGTGATAATTTCTCTTTCTTCATGTGTGGCATTTTTTCAGTGATGTTTTGCTATTTGCTCAACCTGCACATCACTTAGATTGCTTGAAGCCATTAGACTTGATGATTTCTTTGCATAATAAAGTGGGAAAACATATTCAGTCAAGGCCAGCCCCTGAAGAAACCCATTGTTTGCAGTCATTCAATTTAATTTCAAACGTGTCATATCAGTATCTATTGTTAAGTTTAGTATTTCAGCACTATGGAACCTGATGAGATGAAATTACATTTTCACTGTAAAATCAGATTTAGCTTTTTGAGTGATGAACTGGTGAGTGATTGTATTTCATTTTGTATATTGCAAAGAAAAGAATATGCTCTGCTACACAATAATAGCTTACATGCAGCTGGTTTCGGTTTGGTTTTTTTTTTTTCCTTTTTCTTTTAATATGTGTTTTTGTGTGAGAGGTATTTGTGCTAGAAAGTACCAGTCTCTAAGTTTTAACCGCCCTAAGTTTGCCAGTGACTTGAATCTACAAAATGGTTACTATATTCCTTTAAAGTGTAATGTTGTTTCCATAACCTTGGATTTTCCAACAGTCTGCAGCTGAATATTGTTGTTTGTTTAAGTGCAGTGTGATTTACTGTCCTTGAAAATATCATCTGTGGCAGTTTGATTGTGTAGCAGAATGCCAGGAGTCGAAGGACACAAGAACATCCTCTACCCCCACCAACTATACTTATTCATTCTGCAGCAGGTATATTATTTTAGGTTTTGATTTGGGAAAATATTCCTAAAAAAGACAACTCAGATAGATATATCTAGTTAAAAAACACTGGCCTTAGGAGATGTATGAGTTCATGTCTTGGCATTTGCATAAAGACATGTTTAAGTGTGTATATTTTCCAGAATCATGGCCTCAGATTTATTCCCTCTGAAGTCTAACAACTGAACCAATGTTAGACACCTAGACTTGAGATGCCCTTAATAATTTGAGTCTGCCCTTTAATTAGGTTTACAAACTCCTCGAAATATTGCATGACTTAGATTTCTTTAAAGGTGCAGAATCCTCAGTTTCCAACACAAACATGCTTTCAGTTAAAATAAATAGCAATTTATTTTTTCACAAACGATTTAAAATTGAGGTTTTACAGATTTGAATGCAGAAGATGTTTTTCTGTAGGTAAAACTTCTGTGAGGTTGATAAATCATTTTGCTCTATATGGGAATCTATATTTTTAAATATTTTTTCTTAGCATAATTACATGAGCCAGAAAATCTATTCAGATATGAACAACATGGTTCTTCTGTGATAGTACTTCCTTTATATTTGCAAGAATTTAAAGAAGTTCAATGCAGCTTGGAAGAATTCAGTCTTTTGATCTTATAGGTAAAAATTAAGTATGGAAAGCTCATGCAGTGTAAGACTGATCAAACTAGCAATTCCTTTTTCTGTTCCTACTTGAAATTTTCAGGAGGATTTTTTTTTTTTTTAAATGTTACAATTGTCAAAAAGTCTTTAAAGGTTGGACTTGAGGATTAGAAAGATTCCTCAGAGAATGAAATCAGCTGCTACAGATTCAGGAGTGTTTGCCTTAGACTAATCTATTAGCAAATTTGTAAAATACAGTGCTGTTAGATAGATTGAGAAATGTACAGTTTGAAAGTCTGTTTGAGAACACCATGGGGTCTAACAGCAATGTGCACCCTCAAGCCAGATAGTCTGGTTTGACTTACTCCTTTCTCTCTTGTAGCTGCAGCTGGGAGTCTATGGAGTCTTGTAAAGCACACCTTGCACAGTTATTCTGGTACATAGCAACATTCCAGGGGCAAAAGTAAAAATTAATAGAACACTTTGATTTAAGCACATCATTGTCATTTTGCACAGCTTTTATCTCCACAGAAGCAGAAAAGTACTTGGAAAACCCACTGCCAGGTATAACCTGCTTTTTGCACAGTCCAGTCCTTTGCTTCAGCGTCTACCCAATCTGTCCTGAAGTTTGTGACTCCAGCCACCATTCCCATCATCCCATCATTACCAGAACAGAGAATTTGTTTTATTCCATATTAATGCCACCCTTTCTGTACATAACTATTTTGATTACATGTGGAGAGCCATAACCTTCTCTCTCTGCAACCAGGAATCAACCACACAGTTTTGAGGCAAACATCTGTTTTTTCTCAAGTACCTTTCAGCAACCAGCTGGCTAAGTGGTGGGCTGTCAGGACATTCAATTTATAAGTTTTGACTACATATATAAACCTATGTGATTACTTTTAACTACTTTGTTTTGTCTTTACCAGATTTCCTATCCTTGTATTGATTGCTGCTGCTCTGCTTTTTATTCCTCAATAGCATTCTCTACGCTGCAATGATACTCCTCAGTGCTGAAAAAAAGCGTATACAGAGAAACTCACCATTAAAATATTAAAAAAAATTAAATAAAATAGATAGACCTAATTTTTATTCATGGAATTGCCATGCTTATTGTCTTGGGATATAATTCAAAATGGTAAAATTTAATCAGAAAAGGGAGACAGATGTCTTATCTGAGTCTGTATATCCTTCTGTCTAACTTTCACATCTGGACTGTCATTTTGTTCTATGCAATTGTGATACAATTCATGTATCACACAGGCACAAAGTGATGGTGACAGATACAACTGCTACTTGACAACCTGTCCCAGACATTAATTTCCTTCTGCATTAAAAAAATTGTCATCTGAATATCCTCAGGACTTTCTCTGCAGAACTTAAAGTTTAAAGTTATTGTTCCAGAGAAATTCATGCCAATAAATCATGGTCATTAAAACAGTTTAATATAGAAGGCATTTCACAAAAATCTTTTTTCCAAGACTGTCTCCTTCTAACCTTCACTCAAATGGCCTTCGTTAATGAATGGCTTTGAGAGAATAAAGTAATCATGTTCAAGAGTAAGGATTTACCATCAGATCAGAAAAACAATTAAGAAAAAATAAAACATGGCCACAAGCAACCAGGATGTCATATAGAACTATAATTTGAAATACAGAACTGTATTTCCTAAGAATGGCTAAGTACTGTTTTATTTGAGGAAAACCAAGACCTTCTCAAGCCTGATTTTTCCAGAGCAGGAATTTCTCTGCTGTCCAACTCTTACTCCTGAATTGAGGCATTTTACATATCTGATGGTTTCTCTTGCACCATCCACATGCAGCTGTACCTTTTGCACCACTGCTCTTGATTAGCTGAGTCAGAGGGAACTTCAGCACAGGATTGTTGTGCAAAAAAAAAAGATTAGATATGGTTACTATTAAGTGATAACAGGCCTGGATGTCCCAGCCAATTACCACAAGGACAACCCAGTTCTGCCTGTTGTATGCAACCATGCTACCTCAAGCTGTAATCTTGTCAGAGCTCATAAGCAAAGCAGAGCAGGGCTGGTGAGGCAGAAGATGGATTTACTCTAGAAACACAGCAGAAAAAATAACACAAAATGAATTGGTAATTGAGGAGGTAGCGTCTCATACAGTTGGCATTGCCAGTTTACAGAATTTTATCCTGAAGCTTCTGGTAATGCAATTTTTCCTGTCTCTCTTGGTTTTCTAGGCTACTAAGGAAAAATAGGTTTATATTTATTTAAGGAGATTCTGGATAGTAAAAAGATATCCCAGATGTAGGTATTAGATGGTAAAAAGTTTCTTCCGATGTTACTCTTTTAACGGCTCTCCCAGTCTTGATGTTTGAATTACGGTCTTTGAATACCTAGATAAAAATGGAGCACCCCACAGTAGTACCCTTCTGATAACACACAGGGCCACAGAGCCCAACACTATCGTGGCAGTTGTACTTCTGTCCTTAGAACCCCCCTGCCAGGAGTGAAACACCTGACCATCCTGTGGTTCAGGAGGACCTTGGGCAACAGCCTCTCCTGGGCTGCATAAGTCAAAGGCTGTGTTTTTCTACAATATCAAACCAGAATAACCTTTGATGCCACAGGAAAAGCTATCTCTGCCACTGTTTCCCATGCTTGCTGCTTCTTAGCCTCACATCATTAGTTCCCTTGTACTAAGGCAACCTCCTCTCAGCTGTACAGGATCTGAAGTGGATTAGAACACACTACACTGGTTAAAAAAAAAAAAAAAGAGATAGAGAAAGAAAGAAGAAAAATCATAATTAAAGAGCAGATAAGTTAATTTTAACACAGTTGAATGGTGCCAGAAAGCTTATGGATTTTACAAACCGTCCTCCCAAACTTCTTTAACAGTAGGAACAATTATGTCTTATCTTAACAACATAAGCTATGCATAACAGAATTGCAATGTGAGAAAAAAAAGGAATAACTGAATGCTTCTTGGAACACCCAGGAGTGACCCATCATCTAACTGAGTCTGACATGTGGGATTAGGGACTGGAAAAGAAGCTGCTCTGCATAAGTGTGAGTGCTCTAGCCGGGAGGCAGTGTGAGTGGGTTTCTCTGCATTGGACTGATGGGCCTGCTGAGAAATGCTTTGCTCTCAGGCAAAGTGCTGGAAGTGTTCTATCAATTTTATTGAATTGATTTTAAAGGTCTTTGAGTCATAATTTCTTTCTCTTTGCTGCAAGTCAATTCATTCTGTAGCTGATTGTGAGCATAGATGAATAGTTTACATTAGGCCTGTAGCAATAGTGGGGCAAAGGTTTGTCAAAGAATAATGTAGCTACTAGAAATTGAAGGTGCCTTATTGTAAATACTGGAGGCAAAAAAAGTCCCAATGCAAAAGATTTGATGAGCTAGACAAATCCTTTGTCACATAACAGTCTGCAGCATTCTTTCATGCAGTAGAAGAAGGTACTTTAGAAATCTGAGTAAATACAAGATAAGAAGTCCTCACCCACTGTTTTGGCTTTTCTATTCCCAATTAAAAGAATGAAGTGCTAGAATGATGTCATAAAAGTTTTCTATTTGGCATATGTCAGATTATCCCTTTGCCAAACAGAAATACACGTAGCTTTCTGCATGGACTTCCTCACAGCTTTAGCAGTAAAGGAAAACTGTGTCTTAATTGGACGTGAGAGAGGTATGAGATTATTGCATAGGGTGACAGAAGCAAATCAGGAAAGTCTGTGTTACTTATTAAGATTTTCTGTACTTCCCCTATGCAATCTGAATTACATTAGGTCTTCTCCAACCCCTGGACAGACAAACTCTATAAAGGAATAAAGAAGTCAAGCACAGACATTAACTTTGCAAAAAGCTGCAATGATTTAAGAAATTCTTAACTCATAGGTGTTTCTTGGAGCCTCTCTTCCAGGGATACTCGTTTCCCCAGCTCTTCTGCTGAACAGATGGGATCACAGAAATATTCTCTTTGGAGCATCTAAAGAGGTGATCTGAGTTAATTTGCCTGATTTTTCAGAAATTGGATGATGAGCAATTCACCTCTTATTTCACCAGAGCTGGAAACCCCATCAGCTCCAGCTGGTGCATCCATGCATGCCTGAAGCTCCAGCTGGCTCTGCAGGGGCAGGTCAGTTCTGGGCTTTAAAGTGCAGTCCAAAAATTCAACATAAGTCATTAGCAAAGCAGAATAAAATCCTGATCTTGTTAATCAGCGATTGTTATCTTGGTTCAAATACTGCAGTGGGATAGGTCATCATTTAACTGTTGGTTTTGTCCTTTGGGTCTGTCCCTTGAGTTCCTCTGTTTCATACATACAATTGTTTTTCGCATATATAATTGGTTTTGAATCTCCTTCTTAAATGACAGGGAATATTGATTTCCTCTAAGACCATCAGTCATAATAAAATTAGCTCATCTTAAAACCATTGACACATAAAAAATATGTTTTTAATATAACTGTCATTACTTACTGCAGCTTGCTTTTAACTCAAGCTCTATAACCACTAAAGCATTTAGCTATTGAGGGCATGTCCAAAACTACCAGAATAATGTAATATGTAATGCAGTTTAATATGTAAATATGGTGTAGAATTACTCAAACCATTTAAAGATACACTTTGTTACAGATTATTATCCTGCTTGGATTTTATACCAGTCTTCACCGGAGTGTATTGACCTGTAGGCAGCACCTTTTCATACCTAGAGTCTATCTGCCTGATTAAATGTTTTTAATGCATAGTTTTCTTTAAGTACCCTTACAACAAATAAGACCTTCAAAATTATTGAAGAAAAGAATAAAACATATTTCATTCATATAAAAAAGATACAAATCTTGGCTTTTCTTTCTTTTGTGTTCATATTGATGATGAAAGCGACATCAGTCAGGTCTTGGAGAGTTTCAGTAGCCAAGCAAACACGTTTTTGTTTGCAGCTGTGCTGAACAGAACAGTGCCATCTAGTTGCCTACGAGGCAGCGATTCCTGGTGCCACTATGTGACCTGTCCAAGAGTGGGCTGTAGTTCCCCAACAGGTCAGTTCATTGCTGTTGTAACTTGGTTTTATGGAGGACTCTTTTTAAACTGCTGTTATATCAGCATCAATGATGTTGTTTCAGACTAACTTTTCTTTCACTGTTTTTTGAATACCCTGACCACAAGGGAAATAGAGCTGAAAAACTGGTAACGGAGTTTTAAAACGGTGATTCTGCTTATAATCAGGCGTCATCATGGACCTGCCACTCTGATAACAAAAACTAGATTTGCTCCTGTGAGCTTATATAAAAGCTGATTTATCTTTTTTCTCACCTTATTGGATAAATTACATTCCTTTAATTTCCTTTAATGAAACAATGTATTATCCCCGAACAGAAATTAGGACTACATTACTTAGGGAAGCCTTAAGTCTAAGCCAGTCCTCCTGCTCCATAGCAGAAGTGCTTTTCAGTTTCTTTTGCTTACTCTATCTTGTTTTTATCTTGTAGATTTAATTAAGTCATCCAATATTGAATTTGATGAATACTGTAATAGATCTTTCCTGGCTAAGTTTTATGGAGTACTAAATGAACCTAACTCTGAAAGGCTGGAGTAGATGTATTTGTGAAAAAGCACAAAAGTTTTAATCAATCGTGTTAACAAGTGCAGATATTTATTTTTCTATTTGGAAGGTGCAATACATCATAACAAAAATTTATATGTAAATTGTAGTGAGGAAATGATCCTGTGATTAAGTTGCAACACTTAATTTTTCGTTACCTAAAGATGGACATGGTAGGAAATAAATGGTCCTCGCATGCTGTAAAACCATATTCAGACTGGAACTATGTATAGAGGTTAATACAAAATCTACAATGCACAAAGTGATTCCTGCTCTCCTTTGATCTGTTTTAAGTTCAGAGAGTCTACTGGGACCACCAAATTCAGCAACAATGGAGTTAGCATCATATCTTGAAGCATTTATATTGCTTCCATCACCATGGTGCCCAGGAGCCTGAAGCCCTGGTTCAGACTTGTTTATCCCAACAAACAGAGCCCATTAAAGGTGGTCTCTCAATTATGACATAAGAAACAGCAGATTTGACACAAGTAGGGCAGTGGCAATAGCCAGTGCTGACTGCCATGACTGGACATGTCCAATGGGGGCTTTGTGCAAATCCTACAGGGAAACAACCCAGAGGCCTCCTTGAAAAATTAAAAAACGCATGGTGGAACTTCATATTATGGAAATGGAAGCTTTTAGTTAACTCCTAGCACTGAATAAGAGGTTTAGGTGGAATAGATAGAGCCTGTGAGGAATACAAGACATGCGGTGTGTAGGTGGAGAGCAGCAAAACAAGACTCTATGGAGAAATAGAGAGACACTGCCAGAGCCACAATCCAAGAAGGTGCTCTTTGAATAAGAGTTCGGCAAGAAGGCACATGTCAAAAACAGCAAAAAATTTGACATAGCAATCAAATACTGGGATCATAAGGATCTGACCAAATATTTGTCTGCAAGATAGTAAGAAATATAATAACTTAGAAATATTATTTAGAAAAACTGTTGGTGATTTGGAGTTCTTGCCAAAGGTGACAGCTGTGCTGTGGGCTTGACTGATGGGCTAAATGGAGGCAGTTTCCATGGTCATGACCAAAGGTGGAGGAGACATAAACATAGATAGGACCAACTGCACACTAGCAAATTAAAGGGCAGATGGAGAGAATCAAGAGCTGATGGGAAGTCAGGCTCATAGATTCAAAGTCATAGAGAGGTTGAGCAGAACAAGCTGATGAGCCCAGGATGGGCAGCAGCACCAAGGAGATGCAGGTGCTGGAGGAGAATCCAGTCAGAGCAGAGCCCCACTTCCTGGAACAAAGGCAGCTGTGTGGCTGCCATGGCAGCTGGGAAAGTTGTAATCAAAGCCATGGGCTAACTGAGGAGCTGAGGGTAAAGCATTGAGCATGGAGGAGTCAAATTAGAAATAGAAAGCCCTGTCATCACCCAGGTGAATTTGTCAGATTTTTGAAGGGTTTGCAAAACAATATAGACTGTTGTAAGCTTGTGAAGTTCAGTGAAAGGTGTAGACTGGTTCTTAATTAAAACAAGGAGAATTTTAATGAACTAGCTGACAATCTATGGTATTCCTTCTAATGGATTGGAAAACACAGTGGGAAGGTCCCTGGGTATCAGGTTGGCAGGCAGGTAGGGCAGAGCACTCAACCATGGGAAGCAGGTGGGTGAGACTGCACTGACATTTCTGCTCAAGTAGAGATGCTATAGCAGAAAGAATAGAAAAGATTTTAAAAGAATTTTCTACTTAGGCTCCAGAGAGACTGAAAACTCTCCATATGGACGTGAAGCTCCTTTGTGAAGGCCTCAGATACAAAAGCAAACAGAATAGTAGCCCTGTTCAGGATTGATGGGTGGCTAAATTTCATTGACTGCAATAGGCCTTTCTTGGCCAAAGAGCTTTATGGTCTATGAAAATGCAAATTTCATAGTAGTAATTTTTCCCTACATGTCTCCAGAAGGTGAGAGCTTCTTTAAGATTAAATGGAAAGGGGAAAAAGAAATAAAATCTGCCTTAGTCCATATGATAACTAAGGAACAGGACAAGGAAACAGACAATATTAATAGCAGTAGTAATGATAAAGTATGGGTATACTAATTGTATACATATATCTCTCCAGGTATCCAGCTATACATAATATACAAATCCTGAGATTATGTAGTCCTATGCTTATAAGGGACCAATTCATCAGTTAGTGCAATTATATGAACATCTATCAAGCAAAATGTAATTGTATGAAGAGTGTATGACTCTTAGATTTTTATTGCTCATCTCGAATTGAGGAATCTATTCTTCTTAGCAGGAACTCTCATTCCACTGGGGAAACCAAGTAAAGAATAGCACTGATAAGTCACTGATATTCATGGAAACTGCCTGTGTGGATTCCCCATTCATAAAACACCTCTTAGCACCAACTCTTTAACTCATTAGTATTTGTTTCGTAATCCATTTTATTGTGTGGTCTCAAAGTATGTTTCAGTACCAACAGTAGTTCACAGGATCATTCTAAGCCATAACAACACAGATATGTTACATTCATAATACTCATTTGCGTTGAGACAGAAGTTCATTTATTTTACTTTGGGTGTCTTACACTGGGGGGAAAATATTAAAAAATGGTATTTTCAGGTATATAGTTACTTTTTTCTAGGTTTTTTTTTTCAAATGGTGAAAATATTTCTCACAAAGATTTAGTAACAGATAGAGGTTAAAAACATTCTTAGTTGTGAGATGGGCCAAGCATAATAAAAAGGAGATGTGGTGATATTAGGCAAGGCAGCCATGTATGTACTGTAAGGCTGTAGTGTGGTAGCCATGCCTAATCTGCTCACCTGCAGACTTTACATCAGGGCAAACCTGATCCACATCACCCTTCTGTGCACCCTGGTTTTCTTGGAAAGGAACAAAAGTGACCAGGCAGGGCTCTCCAGTGGGTCCTTCAGTCTTAGTATCTAAGTACTTGTGCAATAGTTCACATGGTAGAGTTCACACATCCAGCAAGAGAGTAAATTAGCCAATAACTTGTCAACATCCTTTCATCTTACAAACATGTGGCCTTAGGTCTAATTAGGTAATGCATCTTGTTCTGCTCTGTAAAAGCAAGTGGTTTCTTGGTCAGACTATGTCTGTAATATACTTTATTGCTTTGTTTTCTTGCTGCCATTTTATTCATGGACATGATCTTACTAGATATAGTGAGTTCAAATGGAAAAAATTAAGGACCACAGACTTGAATGAGGAAAAAGAACTAAAAATTGCATGAGTAGACATATTCTGTACTGAAACAGTTCCCTGACATGGGCTTGCCTCCTGGAAATGCTGCCTCTTCAATCATAGATTAAGTTAAAAGTTTACTACTTGCAAGACAGCGCTGTACAAACCTTCTCTGATTTAGTCTGAAAGAGTGTGTATGCCTTTGATTTCAGATATACAGACTTTAAGGTGAAGACTGATCTTGTGCTAAGAACTGGGGACAAAACAGGCAGTCCTGGTTTCATTTCCTGCCTGTGCCTCAGACTTTCTCAAGATAAGACACTAAGCTCTTTATTCATTATTTCATGCTCCTTTAAACTGGGATGCTAATACTTCCTTTTCCTTTGTATACTCTTTTTCTTACCTAATGAAATATTATACTTTCTTGCTCAGTGTAGCTGGTGTTGCAATTGTGTGCTAAATAAACAAGTACATGAATACAGACCTCTCTTTCTTCATTCTATGTATATTCAGCACTAGCTCATAAATGTAAATTGGTCCTGAGTCTGAGTGTATTCACAATCTGCCTGTTCAGCTGGTTGCAGGTATGTTCAGGTCTGGGTGCTGATCCAGAGTTGTTTCCAATAGGACTTGATAAATAATTATCACTTTTCAGGACTTAGTAGTTCAATCAGAATTAAGCTAGTTTTTCTTTATGTAGTGTTTATTATCAAGTAAAAAGTAAGGTTCATTTCACCATATAACTCTATGACTTAGGTTATTTGGTTAGAATCCTTAGAAACTATTTCTTCCAGATTTCTAGTCCATTATCCTAGAGGTCCAATAACTTTGGAAATCAAGAGGTTATTTCTATCTCTCTTCTTTCCTGAAAAATCTTAGTTAATAATTCTTTTATGTAACTAACAATCAACTTAACAGGTATTTTCATGACAAACTGTAGCAGCTGTGAATGGCACTTTATGATTTTTCTCAGACAATTCCCTTACAGCCTTAGAATATTGAGTAAAACATTTATGGTCAATGTTGGTGAAAAGCTCATAAAAATGATCACTATCAATTAGGGTTGATAATGTGATTGAGTTGAGGAATTAAGTAGAGTTATTTACATCTCTTTGCAAAAGCCATCAGAAATGAAAATTTTTATCATGTGTCCTGACTAATGCAAACTTCAGTAAATATATTTATTCTCTGCCCAAAGTCTGTAGATAGAGGTATTGATCTCTGATGCAAAGTGTTGCCATTAGGGTTAATGACATCTGTCATCTGTGTCAATGATAACCTCCCACCAAAGGGTGGGAGAGAAACAGGGCTGTGCAATCCCACTGCCTTAATACTGTAGTTTTATTTTGGAGCAAAAATGAGCTTGTTGGCTCTGATCATGAAAACAATGAAAATTTTTCCCATGGTTAGGATTGGAGACATACTGGTCCATAAAAAAATGTAGTATTTTGTTCTTTTCTTGAGCATGGGCCTGATCTGTTGGTGGCATATTCTAGAAATAAAAATGTCCAAATTTCTCAGCACTCGAGCTTAAGAAATTAAATCAATAGCTGTTGATCTTCTGTATTTCTTGCCTTTAGGATTTATGTATTAGATTTTTATAATTTTATTCGCTTGCATGTTTTAAGGCTTTGTTAATACTTACCTGCTTTATTTGGCAGATACCAAGTAGCAATTAGTGTCATGGAGGCTACTAGTATAGCTCAATTCAAAATGCTTATTGTGTACTGTAAGTATGGTTAAATATTCCCTAGATTCAAAGTGCAGAATGCATCTTGTGGTTTGATATGCAGTAGAACTGCAATTCCCTTTGCTTCAGGTGGATGTAGCTTTCTGTTGTATTTTGCTGTGAAGGTCATAGCTTCTGTCCTGTTCTTCATTGCATTTAGAAACTTAATCAGTCCATGAAAACTGCCAGTACAGGTTTAGATAGTGTTGTTTTCAGTTTCCTGCAGTGCAAGTAACCTCCCTGAACTCAGAGGCCTCCAACAGCAGAACTGTGGTGGGGAGGAGGTAAAGGGCACATCTCTAAGGCACTATAAGAAGAGTTGTCATCCCTCTTGATGCTAGAAAGCACTAGACCAAGGTAATAAGATTATGCCATAGCAGCAGCTTGTGGATCGATCTGACTCTGTGCAACTGTTTATGGGAGGGAGCAGTTAAGACATCATATATGAAAAATGGTGATTATCAGATGCTTGATGAGAACCAGTTTGGGAAGACACCTTCAGCCAGACAGCCAATAAATCAAAACCACAAAGAAGTCCTTTTCCTCTCAAGTCACAGCTTTGTCTCTTGTAAAACCACATAAAATATAATAATTCTGATTCATTTTAATGTTATAACTCAATATATACAAAACATAGCAATGAAATAATACAGGAAATCCCCAAGAGACCCTGTTACCAAAATTAAAAGCAGCTTTTTATATGACTTTCTGGAAAGTTCTTTGGGTTTTTTTTGTCAGGGTCTGGTAAGTGTTCCTTCTTATTTATAAAGCAAAAGCATCTCTTTCTGTAGAAAGTGTGATACTTCCTGGACTATACCTCATAACTCTGGATCTCCACTATTCACATAAGTCAACTTTGATATTTGGAGCCCGCCCATTTTGAAGTTACTTATGATAGCTGTGTGCTGAATGAGGAATCAGAATTATATTGTCAGTTCTGTTTAGCTTCGTTTTGATGTCCTTTCTGGTAGCCTTACCATCTGCAGGTGTATAAAAGTAACACCTGTTCAATGAATTCAGAATAAGGACAGTTGCTGAGAGAGAGGAGTTTGGTCTGTCTTATAACTCATCCCTTTAGCAAACATTCCAGTCTCTTCAGACTGAGACACTCCTGATTTTATTCATCTCAACCTTGAAATGTTCATAGAATCATAGAATCATAGAATAGATTGGGTTGGAAAAGACCTCCAAGATCATCAAGTCCAACCCCTCATCCAACTCCAATTACTATATCATGGCACTAAGGGCCATGATATAGGTTCCAGCTTAGGAACAGGGTATGGAAGTTAACAGTTTGCTTTTTAAGATACTGTCCCCTTTGTGTTGGCTCATCTCCATCACTGGACTTTGGCTGTAGGCATGGCAATAAAAAGTAGAGGGCATGATTCCTTTCACACTCACGCCACTGTAAAAGGCAGCCAAAGTAAATGGAGGTAGAGTGATACAAGACTAAGTTGATTTCAAACTCCTGTTACAGTGCTGGGGTTTGACTGTGGTTCTTCATTTCCCCACGAAGAAGAATAGAAATGAAAAATATTGGCCTCGCTAAAAAGTGTGTAACCACTGGGGAAATACTGGCAGGGCAGCTTACAGTTAGCCACAGCCTTGGTCTTGGGCAATGACCACAGAACTGCAGAGTAATTCAGTGTAGCAGGGACTTGGGAGGTCATCTGGTCCTATAGTCCACTTGCACAAAAACAAAGCACATTTCAGTTGTGCTGCTCTAGTACCTGCTGCCTGAGTTAATAACAGAAAAGAAAAAAAAAGTATTTAAAAGTTATCTAAAAGGAAGGATTGATTTTACTTGTGTCATTTTAGTCTAAAATACTAATAACTTGACGTAAATTTTCTCTTTAGGCTCTTTAGATGTGGTAAAATTACATATTAACAAATCTTGGTGACACAGTAGTAAAAGTTAAAAACAGGAGCAAATTCTGACTTTTAAGTCTTTAATTTTCTATATGACTGTAGATGATTGTGATAATACCACAGTCTATAAGAGGAAGATATTCCTAAAGATTTCTCCTTTTTGAAGTTATGCACATATAATTACTGTATTATGAAACATAATTATGGTACCCTCAGGAATTTTCCATCATCTTTATAAGCAACCTGACAAGGAATTGATATATTGCAGGAAATAATCCAATAAAACAATTTGCATCCGTTTTTTCCCACAATATAAATTTAAATACCAATCTATTAAAATATAATAGTAATGCTCTTATAACAAATTATTTTACAATGTGCTTGTTAAGACTATATGTAATAACAAAGACATTTGTTCCTCCCTAGGGAGGGGGTCCTCCAAAGACTCAGAGATCATAGAGCTATCTAGGACAACACTAAATTTTTTTCCTTGGAAATAGTTGTTTTAAAGCCCATCTTTTTTAGGTATATAAATTTAAAAGTGCTTTTTTTCATCACATCTCTTAAGTTACCTACACTGAATTTCCTCTGCTGTTTTTTTAATCCTGGACTACAAGGTGTCTCTGCACCTCTTAACAGTGACAGTTGTCTATATTACCTCTCATACGTTCATTATGTCCAAGATTGTGTCATTATCACTGTCATATATGGATCCCATTACAAAAAGATGTGTATGGGATGATACGACATGTGGATATTTAAGAACCTATATAGGAGGAAAAAAGAACTATGGTCAAAATCTGCAAAAATGGAGTTCATACTTAGCAGACCTGGGAAATAGAAAGCTCTTGTCTCTCTTGTGCCCTTCCCCTGTTGTAGTGTGAAGCTGCACTGGGTCACCTGGATTGAGCTGGCTTTGCACAAGTTCTATTGCAGTGTAGATTTGAAATCAAAGAGGTGAGAGGCACATGCATACAGGTGTAGTTCTTGGCTGCAACTGAACAAAACTGCCCATGCTATGCTGATCTGTGAGATCTTTGAGAGGAAGGCTGTGCTTGAGTCTCCTATGGTCCATGTGCTTCTGCAATAAGTGCTGAGTGTCCACAAGCAGATGCTGTAGCCTAAGAGCCAGATTTTCCTCTTTACTTCCTCAGCCACTAAGGCCATAGTGGATGTAAGGAAGAGACTTTATTACCTGTAGCAACCCCAAGTATCGGTAAGCAAGTACACACCTCTGGTGTGTTGCAGGAGCAATGGTTCACAGAGTGTCTTTATGTGGCTAATGATACTGGAAATGGGGAAAGACAGGAAGTCTTGAGGGGTGCACCTCCTGTGCTAGAGGCACAGTTGATGCAGTTGATGCCCTTGACAGCTAGAAGACAAGCATTGATAAGGTGGGGAGAACCATCTTATTTCCTTCTGCCCCTCACAATCCCCACAGATGTGTGTTATGGTTTATTCATGAGAGGCTGCTCACTGTATTTCATTAGAAATCACTACTGCTGAAAAGACTGCTGATGGCTGATCAGAGCATCAACACCTTACTTTGTGTTCCTTTGTCTATCCCAGCTCCACAAATACTGTTGTTAGTGGTACAAATGCTGTGTGAGCTCATTCAGAAAGCAACCTGGGACCCACAGTGACAAACAAGTGCTTCCTTATTAACAGAGAAAAACAGGCTCACTCCCAGAAACTTGGGCTCATTCTTGCCTTAATCCATCAAAGGGTGTAAGCATGTACTTATTTTGAAGAGCACAAAGTACTCTTGAATTTTACTCAGACTACTCACATACTTTCCATTTAACATAGCTTTAAATGTTTTGCTGAATCAGGGCCAGAAGACACTTGTAGGGACTGAACCCATTCCTGCTTCCATTCCTGGTTCATTGCTCCATATATAACAATATAAAATATTGCACACCTAAAGGAGAACATCTTCATGGTTCAATAATTCAAACTGAAGCATAAGGTGACCTGTAGGTGGATCACCCATGTGAGAAGTGTGTCATTTTGGCAGGGCAGTGCTACCTTCTAAGAGTGACATTTCTCACCTTCAAAATACAAGCCAAATTACCAGCTGAGAAAAAATCGGGGATGAGCCACCATCCTTGTCCTGCTGAAAAGATTACTTCATCCTCTAAGGGTGTCGTGCAAGCTGCTTCAACAGTGAACTAATTTAAATTTATTATGCTTTAGCTAAGATTAGTTCATCTTGTGACATTTAAATTTCATTTGCTCACAGTAATTTTGTTGTGCAGAACGTTGCAGATAACAGAAATGGCAGATTATGTAAATAGCCATTTATAAGCAGCAGCTTTTTTCAATCTATTGTTCTGAACATCCTACCCAAATGGCCTCATTTTAAATATATGTGTCTGTCACCGGACACTTTGCTTCAACAAACTTTTTAAGTTTCACCCATCTCCCAAAAGGTACATCGTTTAAAATAAAATTGCTGTTCAAAGCCAGTTATTTCATCAAACAATAACAAAACCATTCCTGTGCAAAGGGCAGAAGATACAACGTAGCCATCTGCTACATGCAGCAGCAACATAATTGAGAAGTGTAAGAAAGAGCTGGTAATACTTGAAGTGAGATTGCCAAACAATTCACAGAAAACCATATCCATACCTTTGTTTATTATTATATTCAGAAGCCTTTCTAATTAGGGAAGTGAGAGCTTGAGACAGATAGTTAAGCTAAATATTCATAGAAATCCAGTGCTAAATTCTACCTCTTTCCACATGTCTCTGATTCATGTAAAGACAGTATTGTCATGCAAGTAAGCAGTGCTGTTCAGTAGGGGCTTTGCTGGGGTGGGGAAAGCACTTGCTGCCAAGCACAGGGCTTTGCTAATCCTCCTTGAAAGAAGATCCCAAGGAGGAATTGCTAAGTATGCTTTCTGTTTCACTACTAAGATTCAAAATTAAAAGGTTTAAAAAAAAAAAAAAGAGAGAAAGAAAGAAGAGGATGGATTTGCTGAAAATGCATGATACAAGCTGAAGGCCAAACACAAATCCTTAGTGATAAATGTCAGAGGGAAAACATGAAGTAGTAGTTCCAGTTGTATTCACTGAGGGTAAATAAGGGACGGAATTAAGCCTGGCTTCTCCAGTGATGGTGAGGGTATCTTAAGCGGATGTGACTTGTGTGAATGCTTGATGGATGCCTCCCAGTACCAGCAGGTCATACCAGCCTTGGCAGACATGAAGACTGCTTTCCTCCAGGAGCTGCACCCACATGTTGTGCCAGTGGATTGGGCTTTTGCAAAATTCTGTATTCTCTGTATTGCTCTTCTCTGTGTTTTTCCTTTCTGGACTGGTGACTAGTTTTCAGAAATACCAAGGTTAAAACAAGAACCAGAAGGAAATAATTTTTATGTGAATGGAATGTTACTGGCCTCTTTTGGGTCAACTGGTTATATTCAACTTGACTTTGGTTTCTCTGAGTCAGGTCTTTCAATGTCTGACCTAAAGAGTATCAAATGAAAAAGATTTGTAAGGTGCAGAGAAGCAGATGAAAAGTGTAGTGGAAAAGTTTGTCATAAATCATACAAGGTATATATTGCATAAATAAATGGTAAGTAAAAGAAGACAAGGTTGCTTGAAGGGTGAACATGCAATTACAGTGAAGTGATTGAAATTCAGTGGTCACTGATGAATGTATATGTGCAAACAACAATATCTTTTATGATATGATGAACTCTTATTGATGTATTCCTATGATATTTATATAATCAGATTTTTAAAATTTATAAATAACTACTATATTAAAAAATACTACAATGTATGTACTTGTTTAACCATTTTTTCAAGATAACATCTGCTACTGTACTTTCATTAGAGCTCAAATATAAATAAATGGTTTCTGGTATGTTTATTAAATTTTGCATAACTACTTTTAAATAAGTTTTTTTACATTTTTGTTTGAGGTAACAGAATTGTACAAACACTGTTTAATGGCAGATGCAGAACAACAACATTCAATGCTATAAAACCGTAAAGCTCTATTGTACAGCTATATACATAGGATGGACCAGTTAGGGAGTCATCTTATTTTTTGGGAAAAAAAAAAAGAAAAAAACACTAGGTTGTAATCTATAAAATATGACTATCCTCTTCACATGGATCTGACAAGCATGAACAAACAAGAAAGCATGAACATGAAGAGAGAGGGATGGAAAGAGTTAGTTTGAGAGGCATTTAATTTTCTCTGAGTTCCATTGAGATAAGGATGTGGATGGAGTACACTTCATAGAAGAGAGCATTTGAACAGCGGCAGTAGAACCCTCCTCCATGTTGCATTTATTAGCATGAGAACCAGCTTTTTACTATCACAACTATGAGTTGTGCCTGTTTGAATACTGTGGTACCGTTGCAAAAGGTTTTGGTCAAATCCTGGGGCAGCACAGCTCTCAGCACAAATCTCATGAGCTGTTTGGATTCTGCAGTTATTGCAGACAAAGCACAGGGGAGGTTGCCAGCCCCACAGTCTGTCCCTCACACATGGGATAAACACACAGGGGGGAACCTGCCATACACAGTTTCTGGTTTCCATCTCTCCAGCCAGGAAAAAAAGATGATCTTCTTGCCTCAGAGAATACTGGACTGATACAAGGAAGAGTGGAAGTATTTTTTCATGGAAAATATAGTCAAAGTGGGCCAGCAAGGACTAGTAAAATGGCACCGTACAGTGAGATCTTCTCCCTCTCTTATCTATCAGGAAGGCCGAGATACAAGGATGTTTCAGACACTGCCTAGCTCTCAATCGCACAAATGTGTCTTGAGGGACTGAAGAGAGGGATGAACTCCCAGATGAAGGAGCTTATTTGGTTGCAAAGAAAAAAAATAACAACTTTGAAGAAATTTTCTTAGAGAACGGCCACCCAATGCATTAATGACTACTGTGGAAAGCTTGCATTTATTTTCAGTTGATTGTTTATGCTTTATTTCCAAAGTTAATTTTACTTAAAACGCCCCACATATACAGTATATAAGTCCAACAAATTGCCAACCATTGCTGTTCTATTTAATTATAATATTGTTTAAGTGAACCTGTCACTCCTACGCTGTATTATTGTAAGAGATCACCAGTACAAGCCGGGCAGACTTGTCAGTTCCCAAGACAGAGTAGTGTCATAAGTCTTAGGAAAAAAAAAATAAAGGAGAAGTTACTCAAGAGCTTGGGGACAACATTAATAAGCTGTATAGACATATAACAATTCTCTGAAAATTAAAAACTCTTTCAAAGTAGTAGATGTTGCCCGCAGCTGCACGAGCATGGACCCTGCACTAACACCGGAGACCATCCTACCACTACAGTAGGGATGAGGAAGGGTAGTGTGTGTCCCTGTACCTGGTGAGTTGGTATTTTTCAGCACAGTATGAAAGTATAGCCTAAGTGCCAGCTACTGATAAGGAACCATGGCTCTGGATTACCCTCTAAGCCTGTGGCCCAAGACCAGTCACTAGGCTGTGGATGTCACCTGCACATCCTTTCTATGCACAGGCTGCTAAGCTCCCTATTCTTTCAAATAAGCAATGACATGGGGGCAAGGTCTTGCCTCTGTGAAGCAAAACAGCACTTTTTTATACTCCTCTGCATAAAAGTAGACCTCTGGATCTTGAGGTCTACTGTTTCCGGCTTAGGTTTCACTAGAAATACATTTTCTGCTAGCTTAATCCAGTGATGAATTTTACTGATGCACAAGCCAATGTGAACTTACATCTATTCTAGTTTATCTGTATAGTCTATCCAAAGGTATTTGCTTGTATGTTCCCTGTCACACAGTGCTGTCAGTAGAAGAAAACAGAGGGCAGAATTTCTTTTACTCTTGGGAACTATACCATAGGATTAGGCAGAAATCACAATAAAACCTCCCTGATGTTTTCCAAAATGTGCTGGTGTTTCATTGCTGACTAAAGGAATGTTTTTCTCCTGTCCCCTGAGTAAGCAGATGAGACTGAATACTGAGAGAAGTGGATTACTTAGATTTAAAAGAGACTTAAGTGAATAAAAAGGTATTACAGCACAGCTTGATAGAGCTCCAAGCTGAAAGGAAAGAGAGCATGTAGTTGTCCTAGGAGTATTTCTGAGTTATATGACCCCCTAGGCAGTGCTAGTAGGGAGGAAAATGGGTAGAGCTCTTTCTCATGCACCCCTTTCAGAATAAGAAATGCAAAGGCAGTGCAGCATATCCCTCATGGCAAAGCCTCGGTGGTGGTTACATGGTTGAGGACAGAAATACTGTTTCCAGTACTGAGTTATCTAGTCTAAGCTCATGGTGTCTGGCGGTGTGAAGTTTTATTACAGCTGTTAAGACTACCATGACTTCCTTTCCCCTCAGCCTCATTATTGTTTGAAAGAGATGTGGTGGGAGGAAATGTGAACAGAAGCAATCTTGTTTTCATGCTTGTAACTTGACACAAATGCTGTAGCACAAGGTTGCTGGCTGGTGCAAAGATTGGCAACATCTTTAAAAGATGGTTATTGTCTCCAGTATCAGAGGGCAAGGTTTTTCTCTCTCGTTCTTTCTCATCACTCATTTTTGAATCGATTTGCCACAGAAGTTAGTAATCCAGGAAGCCTCCCTACTTTCTGATATTGTTTCCAACATCAGTCCTTAGATGTCTCTTTTGTTATGAGAATCTCCATATCAGGTCAGCTGGCTGCTTTTGCTGTGGTTTAATGACAGAAGGAAAAAGCAGCATCTCTTTTCTGCCAGGCATGTGCTGTGGTGATTCTTGGCATGCATGTCCCATCAACCCCACAGGGCTGCTCAACACATCCTCTCCAGCTAAACTGGGGAGCATTTAGTCTCTTTAGGCACTGCAGGCTCAGGCTTCCCTATTGGATGTTTTTCAGGCAGGAGCACAGGTTTCACTCCACTGAGCTGGAACATGGTTGGTGTGTGCCAGGAGCTCCTGAGCTCCCTGCTCTGCATGTAGTCAAGAAGCCTGTGATCAAATAAGAAGTTTGTCCATTAGAAGACAAGAAAAACTGAGAGGGTTTGGAATTTGTATTTCTCTATCCTATTTTTCTTTGAAACTTTGTTTTTAAATAATTTATATTGCATAACATGACTCAGTCTTTTCTTTAGTGCAAGATTGGACAATCTGATTATCAAGCTTACTGCTATGTGGGACTCTAGTTCCCCAAGGGTCTTCATCTGCCAATAATCTTAATTGCTATTCTCTGTACTTGACATCTTATCTATTTTTTCTACTTCTTCCCACTTAGAAAATTTAAAATGATGACAAGTTAGCTCTAGTATTTGGTGAATGTAATAATTAAAGAGGAATTGGCAGCCACTTCATTGTCAGAATTTTTAATTTTTAATTAAAACTACATTTAAGCTTTTAGTGAGGCATAAAAATAAAACTTAACCATGACCAGATCTAAAACTATGGCCTCCAATTTACAGCTGATGTAAACAGATGCCAACAGAAGGTAGCTCTTCTCTGCTGGATTACATCAATCAGCTGAAAATGGGATTCATTGATCTTTCAAAAAAATGTCTGGAAAATTACATCCTTCCTCAAAGACTCCAAAGGATTTAAAAAATGATCCTCTAAATACACTTTGGCCCTGGTCCTGCAGTTTATTTAGATTCTATAGAAATATTTATATTTTGTCTCTTACAATCTCAAATGGACAGATGTCTTTAGTTTAGGTCTAACCTGCAGACTGATTAAAAAAATGCATTTAGAGGGGAGAACAATGCAGAATAAAATAATTAATTATTAATTATAATTATTTTAATTATACCAGTGAAGCTGAGTATTGATACAGTTTTGACAAATACTAATTTATCAAGTTTTGTGAAGTATTATTAAGTTTGTGTGACTGCATTTTTGTGGAAAAAAAAAATAAAGTGGTTGACTGTCCCCTTTCACAAATGTGAAGAAGGGCATAGTGCAAATTCTAATAGCACTTTGAGGCATCGTGACACACATCCTTCTCCATCTTGGAAAGCTTGTAGTGAACGAGACCTTTTCCTTCCACCCAAAAGTCCCTATCCAGCAGGTTCTCTCCTGGCTTCTTTCTGAGTCAGGCTGAGCAGCTGTCTGGCCCTGACAGAATTTCTCAGGATTTTGGGGCACAAGGTAAAGTAGTAGAACACCTAGGTTTAGTTACTATGCTGAATCAGCAACTTTTGAGATACAAGCCATGACAGGTTTCTCTGAGGCACCCCTGCTCTCAACCTTTTACCCCTTTTGTTGGATATGTCACTCCAGTAAATCTTCTGTAAGATCCTGGATCCGAATCTCGCTGAAATACTGATATGGGTTGGAACTAACTCCCTGTGTGGGGGAGGGGGGGTGAAGGACTGGGCATAGACCTGCAGGTACGTGGTAAGGCTGCCTTATCACGTAAGGCCTGCTGAAAGCACACGGCCTGCAGCCAGCACGGCCGGGCCCTGAGAGCACATGGCAGAGCCAGAAGGTCTGTGGCCAGCACGGCTGAGCCCGCGCAGAGCACATGGCAGAGCTGAAGGCCCTGCAGCCGGGCTGCCAGTCAAGGCAGAGCTGCCTGGTAGCCCGCCCACACTACACCCCTGCAGCCTGTGACTGGCTACAGCACAACTCACTCTGGCCTGGAAGGCACTGATGGATATCCTGCCTGGGAGGGAAAACTGAACTCTATAAATACATGAGACTCCATGTGAGCTGTCTCTCTTTCTCTGTTGCAGCCTGTGCCATGTGAATCATCCAATCTTGGTGGTAGCTGTTTGTGATAGTTTCAGTCTAAGCCTTCCCGGAGACCAACTTGTAACCAGGAAGGAACTAGGGAAGTGACCAGGAAGTATTCCATGCTATTCCTTTGCGTAAACTGATGTATAAATAAGCTGGTCAGAGAGACCTTGCTCTCTTCTCTTCTGGCGAGGTTTGGGAACAGTAAGTTCCTGTGTTGGTCTTGCTTATCTGGAGCTGAGGCCTGCAGCGACTGCTGTTGTCTACCATGCATGAGGGGAGAGTGCTGGGCCGGGTCTGGCTGTCCTGCTTTTCTCAAGGGAGGTGGTAGTGGTGAGATTTTGCTGGTTACTGGATTTTTTGATTGTAATACCTGTTTTATTTTTGTCCCTTTTTGTCCCATTTTTTCCCTTTTCCTTTCCCCTCTTTCCCTTTTGGGAGCGATTTGGGGTTCCTGTGTTCACATGTACATAGTACCTTAATTGTATATCTGTAATATATGTAAAATATATATATATTATATAGCTTTTGCTATTCCATTTTTTTTTCTTTCTTCTGGGAGGTTTTCTGCTGTAGTCTGTGGGGTTTGGTGGGAAGCCAGCTACAACCGGCTATGCTGTTTTTCTTTCTTCTCTCTCCTTCTTTTTTCTTTCTTTCTTTACTCTTTTAATCTATTTTCTTCTTTTACTCTTTTCCTTCTCCTGTGGGTAACTTAAAACCAATGAATTGTGTTTTACTAAAACCTGTATATTGGTTGTTTGTGGTGCCTGTTTTCTGTGGAATGGGTCTCTGTGCTGGGTGTTTTAGTAAGACCCTTTTCTTCAGTTATATGTTACTTGATGTATGTTATATGTAAAACTTTTTGCCAAAATGTCTTATTTTTCTCACCAAATTAAAAGAATTTCTCTTAGAGAAAAATGTGTAGTTTATCTCCAGACGTGAATTTGAGGTTATGGTGAACCAAAAGGCGTTTAAAAAGTTCTAAATAAAATGTAACTGCTCTGGGTAGCTTATGGCTTAAAATCTGGGGTGTAACACCTTCTTTCACAGTTAAATATTTATGCTATTTCTAAACTCTGTAGTCTAGATGAAAAAAGTGTATAACACTTTATTCTTCTGTGAATTTTAGTTGATTTAGCTCTTAAATTAATGACACCTTAGTTGTGGCAGCCTCTGCTCAGTTGAACCTTTGTGCCAATCATTTGGAGCAGCATGCTGGCTATTGATTTATCACTCCTCTTTGCTTCACTGTTGTAATAGATTAGTAGTTGTAACAAAATTTACTCATCAAATTAATAGTAGTAATAGTTGTAGTAGTTCACTCTTTTTAATAATATTGCATGTTATATTCATATATATATATTTGTAATCAAGGTTCTGTTAAGGCCGGTGGACTGTAAGTTACAGAATGGGCAATTAATCTGTCAGTACTATAAGCTGATAGTCCTGCAGCCGCAGTTTCTAAGCTGACAAAACAAGTTGTTATGCCTTACTGAATAAGTCTTTTGTATATTGTCTAAAAGTGTACTCTTAAAGTAACGAAAGAACGGACAAGGATCAAAGGGTCAAGAATGAAGACGATAAAAAGTATCTAAAATGAACATCTGGAGAGGCCTACATACTAGGCCTCAAGGACGGATGAACTAATGCACCTGGCAACTGAAGCGAGCCTGAAAAGAACCAACCAGAACCAGACTTGCGAACTCGGATCCAATAGAAGGATAACAAGTGACTATGGGAAGGGAACTGACAATAGTATAAAGAATACTGGTTTTGCCCACTGCTTTGCTGGCCATGTGTGGAGCAGGGGTCTCCCCGGCAGCCCAGAACGCTGATTTGCTTATTTGCAATTTATATAAATCTTTAATAAATTTTTTTTTACTATATTTAAGCCTAAGTTTCATTTTACCTATAACACTGTGAACTCACACAGTAGCACTGAAGATATAGTCCAAAAAATACACTTTGAAATTGTGTGGTAGAGATATATACAAGGTCAAATGAAAGGAAGAGGTACTTCACCCTGTGCCTAGTTAGACCAGAACTCCTTGCTCTGGAATATTTTGGAAGTTTGGTAAGTGTTGAAGGTGAGCCCATGTTGGTTCATGGTAGAAAAGTATAGTAAGAGTTATTAGACATAGAGAAGTTGCCTTTAGTGATCTACAGAAAATCTCCATTTCCTCTAATGAAATTTGGCAAGATAATATATACTTTTTGCCAGACTTTTGCTTTCAGGTACTCTTGCAGGTTCCTCAAGCCTTGGTCATTCCCTGTGGAGTTAGCGATAGTACAGAAAAAAATAAAAATGATGACTGGGAATGATCAGGAAAATAGTATTCTGTTAGAGGGCTTTGTTAAGAAGTCCTGATAGATCACTGCACCAAACTAACTTTGAGGTTTTATGTGGTAATTTACACTTATGTTACAGCAAGAGATAAAATCCCACAGATGACTCAAGGAGAGGATTGCAAATAAGGAATACACTTATGGGGACAGGGGAATAAAGAGGAAGGTGACTCAGAAACAGCCAAATTCTGATGTTATCCTGAGAAGGGATGGGCTTTGCTCCCTTCCTGAGAAGGGAGGGTTGCTTTTCTTCATAGGGGCAACTTGTGCTTAAGGGAAGCTTAAGTTTAATCCGTAAGCATGCCTTTGTACCATAGAAAGGAATAGGTGGGAATCAGAAAAGAGATCTGTACTGCCTCATGGTGGTTCATGCAGTAGAGGTGCTTGTGTGTGTGTTTGTGTATTTACATTTATTGCATATCTACTGTGACTGTATATGCATATATATAGATATATGTATGTTTGTATATGCACTGTATTGCACTTGATATAGAAAATCAAATGACATGAGAAAATATCCAAGGTTGACTGGATCTGAGGTCATCTCTGATGTGAGCTGTGCAACAGGCTTGAGAGAAAGGCCAAGGCTCAGTGTGTTGGCAGGAAGAGGATTGTGTTCCTTCTATCATGCGAAGGCCTGTCCAATCTGCTGAAAAACAGAGTGGCTAAGCCTTCAGCGATGAAGTTTAACATACCTTCTTACATTTCTGGTTTTTTTGTGATGACATTTCTGTGTATTACTGCAAATAATGCTTACTATGTATTTAAATGCTTTGTTCTGCAATCTGATTCAGAGATGCTTTCAAGTGTGCGGCTTGATGAGACTGGCAAAATGAGAATAACCTGTCCTTGATAAGGGAGGGTCAGAGAGATAGGGCACAACAGTCTTTTAAAATGGGAAAATTCTTGCTAGTTTCTACAGATGAAAAACAGTGGCTCTGTAACCATAGAAACATGATGGGCCAAGGATGATGTTGAACTTCTGATGAATTTCTTTTGTTTAGAACAAAATGCAGTTTGGAGGAAGAGATATAGTGTAGATAGGGTGAATTAATAACAGTGCTTTGTGTTCTGTACTTCCTTCCCTCTTAGATTTTGGAATACTTTATACAGTTATTATTATTCCATTTTACAGGAAAGGAAAGAGAGAGCCAGGGAAACAAAACTGAGTTCCCTGAAGTCACAATGCAGAAACAGGAATAAAGCCCAACTCTTCTCAGGTTGAAGATGAATTAACAGTAATAACTAAAATGCTTGCAGGCAGCTTTTTGAGGGATCCAGTAAAATTTACATGAGATATGACATGATTTCCTGCAAGAAAGACAGTATACTCAGCCTTGCTCTTTGGTTACATCTATACAATGGAGATGTGTTATACACCTCTGAACTAGCAGCTCTGATATAGCCAAACTCTGGGCAACTGCTTTGATTTCTTGCCTAAGTATAGGCTTCACTTTCTGCCTCAATGACTTCTTTGCTTTTGATATCCCACATATATAGATAGACCTGGGCTAATTTGGTGCCCTACACTGCTTCAGTCACACCATTAACAGCATGGAGATGTAGCTTGAAACTTTTACTCTGTCCATGACAACAAAAGAGAGGCTATAATCCAACTTTCCAATAGTGTTTGGGGTAGTAACTCCTAAATACTTACCGAGGATTTAGGATAATACTCCACTCTTCCATACAAATAATAAACTCTATTTACTTTTTTGTGTGTGTGAATGCGAACCAAATTTGTCAATAGAAAATTGACAAGATAACAGGAACACAGTGAGCTAGTCTGAGCAAGGAGATTTGTAGAAAGCTGGCCAGTTTTGCTGACTGTCAGTTGTCTTACAAGTTGATGTGAAGCAATATTCTCATCAACATAAAAAAATAGATGGCAGTCTTAGTGAGCACTGGAGATCATATACTGCACTTGCAGAAAATAAATGGAACACTCTGTTGCTTGGAATTATTTGCCAGGAATTTGATCTGTATCCAGTTTCTGAAAATACCAGCAATGCAAAGGCATTTGGTTTCTAAAACCGTAATAATTGCACTTAATCCGTGTAAGAAATTCCTTCTGTGAAAGAAAACGTTGATCAATGTAAGACTGTAAACAGCCCCTCTCGTGAGATGAAAGAATATGTACATATGCATAAATATTAAGGGTACTCACCAAGCATCCACAGATATGACATATGATAAGATACAGCAATTACAGAAATAAACAGCAAGCTTAGATCCTACAGTAAGTAGCCTTTCAGTCAGTGAAGGAAATAATTTTTCATGCCTTCAGGTTAAAAAGGAGACTTTTTTTCTTTGGAACTGTGCCTACTTTAAAGAGTAGCAGTGGATGGTAATTTGTGTTCTTGACAAGTTGTGGCACTCTCTCAGCACCCTCTTGGACATTAGTTCTTGCAAGGCAGCATATCTTTCCTGGCTGCCTGGCAGATGGGTGCCTCAATGTCCCTTAGCAGAGGGTCACCCAATACAAACACTCCACGATAGGATAAGAGTCAGGTGACAAAGGCAAGAGTTTCAGAGCCAAAATAGAAGCACCTGATGAATTTTAGATTCAGCAGCAGCTGACTTTGGATCATTTGATCTTAAGTACTGGATTGGGCCTTATGGCCACTTTAAACACTGTCCTAGAAGAGTGTGGAGTTTTTTATCTCATAGTTAACCTCTGTGGTTTTGTTACTGCTTTATAAGATTCTCTTGAAGTGTTATGGTTGCTAAAATAATTAATAGCTAAATAATCAAATAGAATTTCAAGTATTTTTGTCATATCCAGACTTACGGTGGAGATCAGGGATATCAGCCCATTTGGATTAAATGCAGTACACTGCTTTTCTTTTGGGTCTTAATTTTAAACAACTGGATGCTGCATCTGGGAAGAAATAGATTTTTCATTTTTAAAAACTACATGTGCCTGCCACACTCTCTTTGAAATGCTAACAGCAATAGAATTGAGAACTCATTTTCTATTCTGACAGGCAAATGATTAAATTGGCCTGTCTATCCCTTTCCAACCTCTGTTTGAGCTGTCCAGTAGCTATGATGCTCTGGCAATGAAATATGATTTTAGAGGAGACAACTGATCATGGGGGAGCTTCCCTTTGTGCAGACACACATGTGAATCATTATATAGCAAAGATAATTGGCTCTGGGATACTGCATGTAGCAAGCTAAGAGGCTGATAAGGTCTTTTGTGATCAAAGAGTTAAAATTCTGTAAATAAAATGTTATTTATTTTCTGTCAGGCATGAAAATATCACTCTGTCTTTTCTTTATCAGGTCTGTGAACATGTATTTCCCAGTGTACATCAGATGTCCACTCTGACCCAGCATTTTGACTCAAAGGTTATATTTCCTCAGGATAGTGAACCTTTTTTTCTAAGTGTTTTCTAAGAGGCTTTCCTTGCTTTTGTATAATGTCCAGAGTTTTGGCAGCAGTTCTTGAAAACAAATTCATCTTTTAATGAGGAACATAGGTAGCTGATGACAAATTTCAAACAGAGTATTGAAAAATAAACTGTTTTAATAACTGTTTCACCTATGTAGTGCCACATGAGACCATTTAAATTCTGAGCATAACTGCAGAAGTGGACCTTGAATTGTGCAGAGCAGGAAATTCCCGCTGCTCTGAAGATGCTGTAAGGGTAAAAAATGAGCTTGTTTGAAAAACTGTCTCAGTAATAAGAGTAACTAACGCCCCTTGAAAATGTAAATTAATTTAAGGTAGTTGCTATGAGTTTAGAAAAGATCAGCAACAATATGTGTGTGTCAGTGCATATGTGTAGGAGGCAGGCAGAAAGAGAGCAACAAGGTGTAATTCATACTCAGAAATGTAGGTCTGAAGGGGGCCCGTTAGACTGATGACTCTCACCCATCTTTACCTCATCTTACTCAGTGCAAGCACACAAAAATTCTCAAGCTCTATAATAGATTTAAGACTTCTGATATAAAAGATAAAAAATCTGAAAAATGTTAACTGTACCAGGGAAAGAGTGCAGGGGAGCTCAAGTAAGTTTCCAGTGTCATGGCGTAGCAACCCTTCATGTTTACTTGGCATATATCTGCTGGAAATACAAGTAACTGTAGTTTAAATATGTTTGATTTTGTTTTTTGTTTTTTAAATTCTGTTTTAAAGTATAGACCAGTAAGCATTTCTGTACATTTCCTGCAGATTAACATCGTGCAGATTAACATCCTGCAAATTAACACCTACAAAAAGCCATGTTTTATTTATAAGTTTATAGGATTAATCTTGGCTGTGGCACTGATAATTTTCTATGGAAAATTTTTGTAGGAGGTCTTTTGGCCGGCTGACTTATTTTTCATGAATTTTTAGATGCTTGAAATTTCTGTTCAGTTGTCTCCTTACAGCTTGCAAACATACAAAGTGTTATGTCTGGACCGTTCAACAACTGATGCGTAGTGTTTCCTCCAGCCCATCAGTGCTTTCATTTTCCAGTGCATTGGCTAGTTTCACATAACTTTTCCCAGTAAAAGGGAAACCTATTAAAAATGTTTTTATTTTTTGTGGCAGACTCTGTCACGTGGTTTCATCAGCCTTGATAATTTTGTCCACCTTATTAACCTAATCAGGATGTGGCCATTGTTTTCTCCTGTTTTCTCCCTTAACTGTAAATATCAGTAAGAAGAGTGTATTTAGTTAGTTCAGTTTTGCTCTGAAATTCTTAAACTCAAAAAATATTTATGTAAAGTTGATCTGTTATAACTCTACTTTTGATTTCAGATCTTGGGATTTAGAATCAATTTGATGTGTAATGCTTTTAAAAAGAGCATCAATGTTTTCAAAGAGAACAGTATTATGAAGCAAGGCAATGGCTTCAAAGCTATTATGACAGCATCCATAATCCAGGGACAATTTCAGTTTGCTTGTATTGGAAGCATTTTAGCACATTGGAAATTCTAATAAAACTCTTGCATTTGTTATTAATCATATCTAGACCCAAATGAAGATCTAATAATTTCTGCAGAGATGAGTAAGTAGCATACACAGCTGTGTTTAACCAGTAGCATGGGTAAAGCATGTACATAAGACAGGGACACTTTGAACCATCATAACAATCTGAGAAAGACATCATCATCTTGGTCATATCTGTTCTCAGAATAAAACAAACACACTTGAGAAATCATCTGTTTTTACTTAGGTGACAAAACCTTAGACTTTCAAGTGTAAGCTAGTTATCCTATGCTGCCTTAACGATCTACACAGCAAACATGCAACCAGAGCAATTCAGCTTATTCTGAGATATATCTTTAGTATCAACCTCATAAATCATCAACAGGAGATGCATCTTTTTATCCCTCAATTAGAAACAGAACACAACATCAGTAAAGGCTGAGGCATCTAACATAGAGATGTCACAAATAAATGAAATAAACCTTATCCCTAGTGAACAGATTTATGAAAACTGCTTTTTACTTCTAGGTCTCTGATATACAGTGCATCCTTCAAATCTAGATCTTCAAAGGGTCTTCTGAAGATCACCAAGGGAAATCATCTTTAGTGTCTATGAGTGGTTTAAATCACTGTCTTTCAGAATATGTGTCTAAATGTTGAACTGATAAAGTCTTAAATTGTAAAGGTATTAGTGATCTATCTGGCATTCCTATTCTTAGTCTGTTTGTCCTTTGTCTTATTTTTGAGAAAAAAATGTGACCAGGCTTTTCTTTCAACTTTTCCAGGAAGTAAGCTTTTTCATGCCAAGAAAGTTGTTATGCTATTAAAAGAATTTCTTTTCCAAGTTCAGGGTGGACTTTTGACATCTTGACTGTTTCTGGCACAATAATGATTGTGTTTGTTTGTTTGCATCAATCAAGATACACTGTTGCAATTGACTTTGAATGGTTTTACATATTAGTTCATTTTTAATATCTGTCTTGTTATCTGTCTTAAATTATGAAGCTAAATGTAATTTCAAACTGGGAAACTGGAATTTGTATTTTTGTAAAAGAAATTGGATCAAAAAGTGTCAATACTACTCATTTTCTATGTTTCGATTTCAATAAATTGTTATTTTTCTGACAACAAAGCACATAATTCCCAAAATACCCAACCAGTTTCACTGAATATCTTGTTTTCCAGCATGCAGGTGTGTGATATCCTCTTCTGAGCAACAGATAATAAGAAAGCTCTGTCCTACTGCCCTGTCTTTGACAGTCCAAACAATGGCTGTGTGACAGGAACAGACACCATCTCTTTATATGACGTCAGTGTACCCTGTGAGGATGTACTGCCTGCTAATGAAGGGCAGAAAGGAAAAATAGACAAGAAAACAACCATAAAAGTTCTCACTGGGTGCGGAAATGGAATCACACAGCAGATATGTGCAGAGATCAAAGATCTTACAATCAGATAGAAAATCTTACTTTCATAACTGCTGGTTATTACTTCTCCCATTATCAAACAGGCAGATATGCAAAAGAGACTTAGAGGAGCCATACATAAAGGATAAATCTAAACAAATCTAGCTGGCCTTCATTAGATAAGCAAGGAGACAGATTATTTTATAGTCTCTGATTTCCTGAGGTTTTTATAGGCAAAAACTATTCAGGCGGTAGCATGCACTCATGGCATTGGTAGCTGTTGACTGAACTGTGGTCTCATGGATATCTGGAATGCATTTTCATGGCCTGACACTTGTACCTCACTGTACAACCTTAGGTTATCTAATAGCCTGACCCTCAGAGAGAAATGAATTTGATCCCTTATATCCCTTATATCCCACTCTGTGGGAAGTTTGCAAGAAATTTAGCAAAACACAGTGATAAAGACCTTATAAATGAAGTTAGAGATAGGCTGGGTTTAACTGTAACCGATGCCATAAGAGATTTTCAAGGACCAAAATAATATTTTTTTGAGCAATATCTGTGATCATCTATGCTGAGAGAAAAGGTATCAAGACCTGATGGGGAATATAGTCTGTGATGACATATCATAATTGACTCTCAACAGTCAAAGCAAAAGGTATACTTAGTGTCTTTACAGTGATGAGTAGGTGACATGGGCCCCTACCCCAAAGCTAGCTTGGTACGTTCAGGTTCAGGTCTCATTTCAGGGTATCATTCAGGGGAAAAAAAAATCTTCAGAACACGAGCATCACTTGGTGGTATTTCACAGGGGAACAGCACCTTCTTTAATTCAGTGATCTGGGTAATTCCTCACTCTTATCTCTTTACAAAATTTTAGAAGAGCAAAACCTGTAAAAAACCTGGAAAACTCCCAAAACAAAAGAACGTCTACAAAACTCCTTTGCTACTTGTTTCCTGGCTTGAGTAATTTTTGTGGTTTGTTAATCATTAGCAAAGGTTAAGTATGTTTTTGTTACTTAGCAACCATGATTGGTTTTTAAAAGTTTTATTTCAAAATTTATCTTGTATTTATCCATGTTTTTATCTGCTCCTTTTCTCCTCATTGTAATTCAAACTCAATAAAATTTGAATACAGCCACACATCTGGACTCATGATGTTTATTTTGCAATAAACATGCAAAATGAGAACTAAAAAACAAACTGGAGCAAGACAGCCATTGCTATCCATTCTATGTGAGGATCTATTCTTAGCTGGTTTTCAATTTGCTCTGTGATGGCTTAGGCAAATAACCTAGAGCAAATGACAAGGGTATTTTTGGTCTTTGTCTTATTTATTTTCCTTTTCAGTGTTTTTGTTGTGCTGGAACTTTGTGGTTTATCAGCTTCAACCTAAAAATTGTAGCCTAAAATTAATTCAGAAAAGTGTTAATAATTTGGGAATTAGTTAAAATATTAGCCCTACTATGTTTAGATTCTGTTCATGCATATTTTAACTTCAGAAGAATATTTAACCTCGTGCAATATCATTATAAAGCTTATGAGCCCAAAGACTTAAGAGTTTTTTCCCAAGTATGTCAGTTACTGCAACAAAAGATGTTACTTGTCTCTAAAACGTTTGCTTTGCTTCCACATTTTGTAATATTAAGTTGATCTCCTAGCTTAGCTAAAATCAATAGGAACTTTTCTATTGAGTTTCCTGGGGTCAAAATTTCACTCTGTGAGTGAAAAACTAAGGACAATTGAAAAAAAAAAAAATCACACCCTGAGGATATGACAGCTAAAGTAGCCAGCTATCACAGCTGCTAAGCTCTTGTTTCTCCCTAGGAGCTGTGAAGCACAACAGGCATGTGAACTGCACACTGCCAAACTCTCCAGCTGCTCAGGAGGTCCATTCTTGGGAGCAGGTAGGGCAGAAGTTACCTGGATATCTCAGGCAGCCAACATAGAGGATTCCACTTATCATGGCAAACAGCCTGCACATATGTGGAAAGCTTTGAAACAAACAGTGAGTTTGTTATATTCACAAGATAAGGAATGTAAAAAGGGTAAAACTAGAAGGATCAGAGGAACTGTTTCCAAACTCTTTCTATTTCTCTCTCTCTGGGAGAAGGTTTCTGTTCTTCGTCAATCTCCTATAAGCAAGAAGGGCAACTGCCTGAGGCTGATGTCATTGGAAGCAATGGTGGAAGTCAACAAATGTTGGTGTGGGCAGAAAGGAGTGGATGTCTGAGCCTTTACCTAAGGCTTGAAAGAGCCTAATTTGGGCCCAATGATTGTGTCTTCAATCTTCCCACCCTAGAAATGGCTTTGAACTCTCCACTCCGACTTGGTTGAGAGCAAAGGTTGTGTGATTACTCTTCAAAGGGAAAGACTCTAGGTGAAACTCAGTGCATAGCAGTGTACAGAGAAGCAGCAGCATCAGCCTCCAGGGCAGTAGCTAGCAGCGTCATGGCTAGCATGGAAGCCCTTCTGCTTCACAGAGATGCGTACTCCTCACTGCGTGCTCTTGAAGACCGGCTGCTGCCTTGCATCTCTTCTCAAAACCTGGGAAGCTTCAGGCAGGTGTCCACTCTTCTCATTCCTCCATAAATAGGACTTCCCAGGAAAACAGAGAAATGTCTGAGAGACGTTCTTTCTTAATTCCAGGAGTGTTCTACTATGTTCCCAGGTGGGAACAAACCTGCAGCATAAGCCACCCTGATTTGTCCATCAGTGTTTTTATCCCGGTATTAATTGCATAGTCTTTGGGTTATTCAGACCCAGAAAACTGACTTCATACTTTTAATGTGCTCACGTTTTTCTTCTACACAAAAAATAATGACATTTTTTAGATTTAAACACCAGATTAAGTGCATTTTCCAGAGTTTCCTAAATTTACTTTCAGAAACAGCAACTGATATTTTTTAAAAAAAATAATAAGGGGGGAGGAGAAAGAAAACCATCCCTGAACTGACAGAATGCAACAGTAGGAGGGAAGCATTCAGCTGGCAGTTACTTACTTCCTGGCATGCAATTTTAATTAAGAAGTCAGCATGTCTGCTACACAAGCCCACAGGAGGCAGTAACTAAAAATGACTAGGAAAATGTCCATAGATAAAAAGGTAGGAGAATTAAATAATGACACTGTATTTCAGGAAGCTAATTGAATATGTTCATTCTTACTTTTCTCTAGATAAGACCTATTACTAAAGGAAAAGCAACTACAAATTGCTGTATCACAGTATGCACAGAAGTACCTATTTTGCAATGTTTTGCAATGTCAGAGATTCACTATTGATCTAAGATAAATCAAAGACAGCATCTTTTTTTTTCTTCTCCGAAGTCATATTCTGAGAGATCAATTCATATTTTTAAACTGGGCCAGAAATCCTTCATTCCCTAGACCATAGCTGTAGTGATTACCTAGCTATGTCAGCCAGCAAGTAGATTGCTTTAAATCACTTCCAGTAATTTATCATAAATACATTTTTATCTCCTGGTATGATCATTTTTTCTTTTTCTCACAGACTCCATCATTAGGACATAGAGGCTGATTCATATCCTGTGCTTTCAACAATCATTATTAATCATCTTTCCAAAGAAGTACTGTGAAATCCTGCACTGAAATTTTGTTGTTGGCTCTTACTTTCTCCACTGGTAAATATTCCAATGGAATGCTAAGGAATAAAAAGCTCATGCATCTGCCTGGTTTTATATATGTACAGATCAATCTGAATGGTCTGGGACTAAAAATAAATTTGGAAGGAAAAGCAAAGTAATATGGCATGACTTAAAATTAGAATTACAGGTTCTGTTGAGAAAAAAACTGGTCAGCTAGTCTCAGTCTTTCTATCATTCTGTCACATTCACTTATTAAGAGCTCCTCTGTGGGCCGGTACATAATTTCTGCTCATGGCTAAATAAATTGCTGTATGAGTATTACAGAATACAATTAGGTCAAATAACAGAATCAAAGAAGCTTTCAAACTTTTTTTAAATTGTTATAAATGCCATTTAATGGGCTCATTATCATAGAGTCAGAGAATGGCTGGAGTTGGAAAGGGCATTAAAGATCATGTAGTTCCAATCCCCCTGCCATGGGCCAGGATGCCACCCACTAGATCAGAGTGCCCAGGGCTGCATCCAACATGGATTAGAACGCTTCCAGGAATGGGGCATCCTCAACTTCTTTGGGCAGCCTGGTCCAGTGTGTCATCACCCTCACAGTGAAGTATTTCTTCCTTATGTTCAATCTAAATTTACCCTTCTTCATGATAACTGTTACCCCTGTTGTCCTGTCAACTACAGACCTCGACAAATAGTTTCTCTCCATCTTTCTTAGAAACCTCCTTTACATATTGAAATGCCACAGTTTCTCAAATATGATGGATAGTTGCTTAGGCACTTCCTCCGCCAGTTCCCTCAGGACTCATAGATGCATCTCATCAGGTCCCATGGACTTGGGTACCTTCGGGTTTCTTAGATGGTCTCAAATCTGATCTTGTCCTGTAGTGGAAGCTTCTTTGTTTTCCCAGTCCCTGCCTTTACCTTCTGTGATGTGGGCTGGAGCATTTGCCCGTGAAGAGAGAGGCAAAAGTCTTCCCTTTATCATCAATGTGCCTATAGAAGCTTTTCCTGTTGCCCATATCATCCATGGTCAGTTTTAATTCTGTCAGGGCTTTAGCTTTTCGAACCTGATCCCTGGCTGCTCAGACAATCCCTTTGTAGTCCTCCCAGGCTAGCTGACATTGCTTCAACCCCCTGTGGGCTTCCTTTTTGTGTTTGTGTTTGACCAGGAACTCATTGTTCATCTATGCAGGCCACTTGGTGTTTTTACCCAGCTTCCTCTTTGCTGGGATGCATCATTCCTGAGCTTGGAGGAGGTGATCCTTGAATATCAACCAGTTTTCTTGGGCTCTTCATCCCTCCAGGGCTTTATCACGTGCTCTTCTACTAAGGAGATGCCTGAAGAGGTGAAACTCTGCTCTCCTGAAGTCCAGGGTAGTGAGCTTGCTGTGCACACTCCCAGCTGCCCTAAGGATCTTAGGATAAATCTCTACCATTTCGTGGCCACTGCAGCCCAGACTGCCCTTAAGCTTCACATTCCCCATCAGCCTCTCCTCGTTGGCGAGAACAAGGTCCAGCATAGCACCTCTCCTCATAGGGTCCTGTATCACTTGGAAAAGGAAGTTATCATTAATGTATTCCAGGAAGCTCCTGGATTGCTTATGTCTTCCTTTGTGGTCTCTCCAACAGATATTGGGTGATTGAAGTACCCCATGAGGACCAGGACTTATGGCTGTGGGGCCACACCTGTCTATAGAGGGCCTCATCCACTTGGTTTTCCTGATCGGGCAGCCCGTAGCCTGCAGCAGACTCCCACCATAATGTCACCTGTCCCTGCTGCCCTTTTAATCCTCACCCAAAACCTGTCAATCATCTCTTCTATCCCCATAGTCCCAGGCACTCCAGCTGCTCTCTGACATAAAGGGCAACACCACCCACTCATTTCCCCTGCCTGTCCTTCCTAAAGAGTCTCTATCCTTCCATTCAACACTAGAGTCATAGGAGTCATCGCACCACATCTCCATGGTACCAATAATGTCATAGCCCTGCTGTGGATTAAAAAATTACTTCTGAGAGAATGCATTTTGAGATGAAACACTGAAGAATCGATAATGACTTTTAGCCTTCTTCTGTTGGGCTGCCTTTGTGAATCAGGATTGATGGGATAGTGTTTGGAGCAAGCTGAGTGTGAGTTCTTTGAGGCTGTATACATCTCTGTCCTGTTTCTTAATGATTCTAACATCATTACTTAAAGTTTTGATGTTTTGCTCATATGAACAAAATTAGTAACAAAGTTGTTTTGGCTTTATTCCTTTTCTTTTTTTGTCTTAGGCTAATCTACAGGGAGAAATTTTCCTTTGCTTTTCCTGAGCAGAGGAGAAAATATCCTCTTTTTTTTTCTCATAACCCCGAGAAATCCAGACACTAACAGAATAGCCTGAAGATTTCTGTAATTTAAATCTACTGACAGTGATCACTTCAGGAGTCACAGACTCCCTGAAAATTACCAGAGTTTACTGACTGTCAGTTGCTTCTCCTACCTGTCTTAAGGTACAAAATGCCCTAAAGGAATTGCAGAAAGGGATGAATAAAGATCTAGTAATAAGTTTTGTATCACTGTGACATTCTCAGGAGAGTACTTAGAGCCAAAAAATTGAGAAGACAAGAACCAGTAGGTCTAGAGTTACTCAGTTTTGCTCCAAAAACACAGCTGTATCTGTTAGTATTGAAGGGTTGGGGTCTGCACAGCCCAGCCATCCTCTGCACCTGCCAGCACCTGTGGGGAACTTTGGGTTGTTGACATTGGCCTGGTTTAATCTGCCAGGTTTAACCAGTTGATGTTTTTTGGATGCTTGTGATAAATAGCTTGAGGCACTAGTTTGAATGAGGTTAAACTTTTAGTTATTTTGCTGTTAAACATCTTGTCTGAAGCATTCTCTGGAGGGTCTCTCTCCCTTCCCTCTAGAAGCAGTCACTTCAGAGAGCAGAAGCTGTGCTCTGTAAGATATTTGCTAAGTAAAATGAATCCTCTAGAGGCATCTTTCTCTCTTTCCCTCACAACTGCAAGGGAACTCCATGCAAGAGGATTAATTGAAAAACCTCTACTGTAGATGGCTAAAATGTAGGGCTAAAGATTTGATGCAGAGAAAATATCACTCCATTTCAATAGCAGACTTTTAAATGTCTCTGCTCCTATTTCAGTTTGTACATTGGCTTGGTGAATCAGATTTTAATTTCCTTTGAGCAGCAACTTTAAAGGTGAATTACTTACCTTGTACATGTAAAGAAGGGGCCAATGTCCAAATGACGCTACAAAACTGCTTTTAATAAACTCAGTTAAAACCAATAGTATGTCTGTAATCTCTCTCTATTATTTTATATGAAGACATTAAATAGTTCTTTAGACGAAATAAAGCTGCCTTCAGGCAGTTTTAATTTGCAACAGAACTGATTCAACTAATCACTATATTGCTGACAGCATGGTTCCTGGCTGCATGGTAGGGATAATATTTTTATATGGATGAGCTGTTCTTGATTAATTTATTTGTGATAGAAAGCTCAGGTAGCCCTTTATAACATCAGAGAGTGGTTACACTGTGATGGTCTAAACATGTACTCACATACCCGTTCATTTATTATATTTAATTGGTAGCAGATCACAGACAATGCTTCCTCCTGCCAACGCAAAAGCTGAGTGCTCTCTCCAAGGCCACATTAGGAGACTGGGGGAGCCTGGGAGCAGGAGGGCTGTCCCATTAAATGCATCACTGCTAATAGACATCCAGCAGGGCTTAGAGATGACTTACCAGTAGTCTGTGTACATTGCTTTTTTTTTCTTTAAGGCAAATCAGCAGTAATAATGAACTTGTACTCCTTGATAAACATTAGTGGTCTTTTGAACTTTTCTAATGGAAAACAATTTGGATTTTTAAATTTATAAAATTTAAATTAAATGTGCAAGAGCTATTTGTTTCTATTCCAGTTCTGGTATCGCCCTTATCTACAATTTGACTCTGCCAGAACATCCTTTTCAAGGATATTCCATGATATTACAAAAACTCTCCTTCTTATTTCAAATTTCTCTCTCAAACTCCCTACCATGAAATGTATTATTTTGGGGGACATATAGCAGGAACTCATATGTACCTCTGGACCCAGGTCATTAAATATCTAAATATTAATTCAGGTTATTTTTGTTCTCGTGTATTGTCTACATGAAGCGTGTAAGCAGTCCAGAGGCTGGCCAAGAACCTAAAAAATCAAAAGACACATGAGGGACGGAGAGTCAAAGAAAAGGGAAAACAGGAGAATAATTGCCTTTGGCATAATTTTATCTATAGTTTTTAGATAAGTTTTGAAAAAAATATTGCCTCATTTTCCCTGTTGCTTATGTAACTGTACTCTCTGTGACTGTGAAGAAATTAAAAAAAAAAAAAACCAACAAAAAAACCCAACCCTTTAGTTAGATGGTCTTGGAGCTTAAAAATGTCAAGAGTACTACTAAAAGAAAATATCTTTTTTTACAGATATTTAGGCTTGTCATTTTTAAAACACTCATCCTATCAGGCAGCTGGATCCCCTACAGGACAGGTGGAATTTGAAGAAATGAATATCCTGGTCTTCAGAGGAAATCTATTCATAACAGATAGAAAGAAAAACACTTGAGCAAGTTCCCAAATATGATTAACAAATTAAGATACTCTTGGGTATATCCAATTTGTATTATCTGTAAATTTTATCTGTACAATCGCAACATAAAAAGCTCAATGGACTCTATCTTGTCTGGTATCATTGGCCACTATCCAGTAAAGCACTTACACATCGCTAATTTTAAGGACACGGTGCCCTGGTTTGAAGACAGAATACCCAGCAGCATATTGGAACAAGATAGGGGGAAGGAGTTTGACAAGCCTTGCAACAAATACTATCCTGCTGCTTCTTAAAGATACCTGTATGTAGTTGATTCAAATGTATTGTTTTACCAATATGTATTGAAGATACAGGTAGATTATACTTTTCTCCCCATTTTTTTCAGTGCTAAACAAAGACAGCAAAATTATTGCTCTCCCTGTAGTCTAACATCCAGATAAATAATAATTCACTTCTGAATATGTATTTGATAAAGAGAACAGAACAGAAGGGAATGCTAACGTGCATTTCTGTTATGTTATTTTTTTCATTGATACTGTTGCTGGAATGTAGCCATGGTTTGCCAGAATAGGATTTCTGGAGATGCTGTCTATGAATATATGTTTAGTTCTTCCACCTTGTTAGGAACATGTTAATAGATTTTCACATCTGTCATTTGCTTATCATAAATGCCAGCAGTTGCTTCCCTCCACCCCAATTATTTTTGAAGTAAAAGGATACTTTTCTCATTCATTTTCAACCCAAATGACTAGAATAACAAGAAGAATACACCCTACCAGAGGATTTTCATTTATTCCCAGCAGAACTCACAATTTAGAGTATCTTTTATTAGGTGAACAGAGAACAATGAAAGAACCATGTTCTTTCCACCCACCATCTAACCTATGGATGATAAGGGTTGTTGGTATTAAGTGTATTAAAGGGCAAACTCATATGTCTAGAATCTTTAAGGGCAGACAAGACAGACTGATCAGAAGTCACCTTTAGGCTTTAAGTTCTGTAAGTCACATTAATAGTAATTCCATTCAGTTGCTGAAAAATAGCACAGTCTTAAACTCCCAAAGAGCAGCGATTCTTAATATGGTAAAAAGAGACTGATTTGTCACAAAATGGGACTATTACATTAAACTGTGTTCTTTGAATAAACTGTACTTTTTCACAGAAATCTGTCAGTTGGCCATCCATGAGACCCTTTCAGATGTTTTTCATTACAATGGCCTGGTTCTCTTGGTGCTGTATCTTCAAGGGATGTTTCAAGAAGACAGTGTCTTAAACAGTCATAGCTCTCTCTTTTGATCTTCACATGCTAGCACATGTGGAGAGGATTTGCCTTGATGCCACCTGGCAAAAGAGAAGTAATGGTGACTGAATAAACAGTTATTAGGACTCCTAGAAATTTGGGATTTGTTCGCTATGTAGCACTTTTATTCAACAAAACATTCCTATTGTTTTGTGGGCATCTGTACAAGATCAGCTGAAACCTAATCCAGTCTCTTGAGGGCTCTCTAGATAATTGCCTCCTCTTTGTGCATGTGCTTGAACATTTCTTTCTGGATACAAGGAGAGTGACAAAACAGAGGAGAAGATAGTTTTTATAAAAAGTAGCTGAAAACTGAACTCCTAGGAAAGACAGCCAGCTACTAGGGAAACTTGCAAAATTCCTTGGTTTAGATGCTGAAAGGGATTTGAGGTTTTCTTTCTTTAAACTGTGAGGTCTTGGGATCATGTCTGGTTTCACTGGCCTCTACTGTCTCAGAAAGAGGCTCTCTCACCTGTGGGTAGTTCTCAGTCTGGGGGACAGTTAACCTTAGCTGACTTTGATATTGGTACACTGGGTAACAGATGGTATTATGACATCATGCTCAACATAAGTATACGTAGATTTAGCAAAATATGGTGACAATTTCAACACACACATTTTCTCTGGTTTTCGCCTTGATGCGATGAAAATATTAATTCTAACTTGAATATTACATAATACTGAGCAACTTCTTTTGAATGTCAGCAATCTCCTAGAAGAATGTGAGAGTTTTTTTATTCCATAATCTTCAATAGTGGTGGTCCTGCCAGAAAAAATAAAAAAAAAACACATGAAGGTTGAGCCCCTATCTCCTACCTTATGAGCCTCTCTTAGCATTACACTGGAAGTCTGTACATAAACTCTTTCCTAGTGAGAGCTGAGTGGTGATTTTTATATTGCTACACGAATATAATTTATTAGATCCATTTAACAGCTTCCGATGCAAATATATTTATAGCTGAAGATGTAATGTTGCATATTAGCTTCACTTCATTGTAATTAGCTGAGGCAATTAAAATTAACAAAAGTGTGTGTATGATTATTTAGTATTATCTTCCTTGTGTTCACCTAACTGCTAGCTATAGTCTAAATAGTGACATAAACCATTAATAAATTCAAGGTCAAGTTATATTACCTTTCTTAAAAATAAAAAGGAAATGAGCTAGAGGAATTGGAAATAACAGCAAGGCAAAGTTCACGGACCCTAACAGATTTAGTGACCTTTATTCTTGAAATGGATTAGTATTCATCATAGTGCTGTGAATGTTTCCTTAAATAATTTTGATGCCATTGCTTGTTTCTTGGAAACACTTCATCAAGGTTCTGTGAAGTCAGCAAAGCATGGATAAATACAGACACTTATTAGAAATAAAATAAACAAAATTGCTGCTCCATTACACCCTAGGTAGATACCTTTAAGTTTCTGCTCAGTTGTTGAAAGAACTTCCAACATGCTCCTGAATATTTAGTTCAATAATTTTGTGCATCCTGAAGTAGAAAAACGTGAAATGACAAAAAACCCATTTAGATGTCTCTTCACACTGAGAATATTTATTCTATTTCCATTTTAGCAAGATTCCTTTATCATAGATGGCCCAATAAGAAAGAAAGCAGATAAAGAAAAGCCATAGCCTATACCACATGGTTGTCATATGTGATGCAAAAACAAAATCATAGAACTTAATGTAAAATATTAAAAATTAATAAATTCAGGGATTTGTTTCTTTTTTTTCACGGGTGAATTGAATGTAAGTACCTCATCTGAATGAAGTTCTCTTTTCTAACTAGCTATTTCTTTCTAGCTGGAGTAGTATCTCCTGAAGTTAATAAAATTATTATCACCTGCAAATGCTAATATGTTAACCAAATTCAAATCATTGAACTATTTTACCATGCTTTTTGCATTTACAAGTATGCTTAATACAAGTTCCTTACTTTCTTGGCTATACTCAAAATTACAAAAAAATATTTCCCCTTTGAATTTGTAGTAATAAGTAACTACAGAAATATTTTGCTATTGCTAGTCTTAGAGGTATTGGTAGCCACAGAAAAATATGAAAAAGCCCAAACCAGTTCCTCATTGCAATCAGTCTTTAGGTATTTTCATAATTAAGATAGAAGTCAATATAATGTTGGCAATTTATTGCTTGGTCTTGCTGGGAGGCGTTGTTTTACCCTGGGAGAGCGCATATCTTGGGAAACAGTCCTATTTAATTTGCAACCATAATCAAGTGATGTGATTTTATTTATGTATGAATTTTATTTACAAATGGATTTCAGCAGGATGTGGCTCACAGCCTTGGATAATGACGCTGCAAGGGCTTACAACTATTCTTATGAGTAAAATGACTGGGATTTTCTATGGCACTCATCCACTGCTAAATAGCTCAAAACTTCCATTATTGTTGCCTGTCACTAGTTTCTGAAAAGGTTTTTTACTTTCACTTGCTTTGCTAACCTGAAAGAGACTCACAATTTTACTACACAATACAGTAGCTAGCAGTAATTAGTACTATTGTTTTCTTTTGGCATTTTTTGCTTTTCTGTTAACACTATTTACTTGTCAGGAAAACACCCCAGTGGTTTTGAATCAGAGGTAGCTTGACATCTCCCATATGTGGACAAAGAAGAAGACCCAAGATGTGCTGAGAGGATAGTCATTCTGGAGGTTGTAGTAGAAGCTGAACCAAGTTGAGGATGCCTCCTTGGACTGCAAGCTGCTTGTCCTTGTATGTGCTGTCAGAAGACAACCTCCAGAGCAATCCCAAGAGCTGTGCTCCCACAAGACAGTGCAAGGTAAAGTCCGTGGGAAGAGGCTGGGCTGGGGTCCTGCTATCATTTAGCTAATTTTGGTTGTGACACAGGAGCGTTATAGACAAAAGACCTGTTTGACTGGACCAAGATCACCTGCCCACTGCTGTGCTTTACTGCCTTTGAAGGAGAATCAGAACAGATGGAAGTTTCCATCTTTGATTAGCTAGGAGGGGATTTAGATTTCCTGTGATTTAATCCAATCACATATGCCTAGCACAAGCAGAAAAGGTTTTTCCATGTAGTCTGTAAAATCATTCTGGAAGTACAATACAACTTAAGAGTAAAGGGATAAATGGCTGCAAGAGAGCACTGGAAGTTCAGCTTTAATTATAAAGCCTTAGTCATATTCCACTATTACATAAAGGCTCCTCCACATCTAAGAATTTCAAAAGTGGTGTTCAAAATTATCACCTGTGAGATACTAAGACATGTATTCAATAATTCCTACACTGAAAATATCCAGTGTAATCAGGAAAGGGTTAAAGACTCATTCAAATTGAAGAATTGTTCTTAATGGGTGCAAAACTCCATCTGCTTTCACAGTGTGAACGGGGAAAATTATGGTACTATCTATGCCATCCATTTCCTTCTCCTCTGATGCATTATAATAGCATCTAAAGAAAGAACTAGGCACCACATGATTTTCTGTATTATGCAAACTGAACTTTTCAAATCCTTGAAGAATGTCATTAGAAGTTGTTAGTCTTGTACGTGGATCTTTACCAGTTTTGAAAGGTGAGACTTAGAACTGCAGATTGCGGGTTAGCTTCTCTCTCTCTCTCTCTCTCTCCCTTCCTCTATCCCTTACTTTCCTTCTTCCCTGCTCCCTTGCCCTTATCATTTATTTTCTTATTCCTTTTATTTCTTTGCAATAAGAGGCAGAGCTTTGCAAGCTGACATAAAGGGACAATTATTCAGAGAAATCGTCTAGGAGAGCAGAAAATGCTTTTCCCATTTGTTATGCATTTAAGCAAGTGCTACAAGAAACAAGAGACTTTAACACTGTTTACTTCTACTGAGCCAAATAGTCAAAACTATCAAATGCTTGTGGTTTAGTTATTCCAGGTTTACTTAACCTGGAATGCTTATGTTGTGTAGCTTTAGTACGTATGTTTGCTTTGCTATCTACGCTCATGATACGCACACGTGAAGATGGACATCATATAGCATGAATTACAATGTCTGAGGTGAAGAACAACTTAGTGATGCTCTGTGTACTGTAAAGGTTAAGCCTCTTAGCCTGTTGAATCACAGTGAACATTGTTTTAAATCCCACTTTTAATAGAAGGATTTTGTTTTCTTTTCAAAGAAAACCACCTGACCTGAGGGTCCAGCATCTGAATTTTAACATAGACTTTTGAACTCTTTTTCATGATTATTTACCTAAAGAGCTATATTCAAAGAAAAATCTGACTGCCTGCTTAGTTCTGGAAATATTAAATTACTCTCCCAGATTGTTCAGATTGATTCCCAGTTTAGGGATCTCTGAATGTCACTGTACTTATATGTCTCTATGGGGTATGAGACCACAATCCAGCTAGAGCAAGAGATTCTCACTCTCAGATTCCCAGGGTGACAGTCTCTCCCCATACCTTGGAGGGGGTCCCACTGTGAGAGGGCAAATGTGTGACTGTGGTCCCAGCTGCCAGCCCCAGAGCTTCCCCTCACAGCTAACTGCCCGTTCTACGTGCTTAAAGCTGTCTTTTTGGGGCTCAGGGATTTTTCTTTGTTGGCTATACAGTCTGTCAGGAAGAGAAGGCATCTTACAGCCTGATACCATTGGCCTCTTTTATGATGTAAAAGCTGTGGGTTCAAATTATTCAGCATTTGAGGAAGGATGGTTTGGGTGCATCAGCTTGCTGGTTCTTCAGCCCTCTCATGGTACCTAGTTTTATCCCACTCTGGGAATTTTTAGAATTTAGGACAGCAATCTGAAATTTGCACCCAAGTTTCCACATTTGCCACAACTGAAGATGGCAGAATCTGAGGCCTTCCACCAAAAGACTAAATTAAATGCTTGGAAGTGACTCTTCCAGCCATCCATGTTGGTCTGCTCCAGTATCCTTGACCCAAAATGATTACTTCTGAATAAGAAACCAGGAACCGAGGAACTATTTTGCATAGGTATATACATTGCTTTCTGATTTTCTAATTTCTAATGAAGCACCAAACAGTTTGAGACTGCAATGTATTTATTCTGTGTTTGTAAAGGAACCTGCCAGACAGCAGAATTTTTACTATAACTGCCTTTTTAAAGCTAAAAGATCTTCTCCTTTTAAAATTATTTTAAAAGTGGACTTTTTTGATATCCAGCCTGTTTAAAATATCCTCAGGGGATACTCTTCACTGCCATGTGTATCAGGTGTTGAGATATAACAATAAACAAGGTTTAAGAAATCTTGGGCACTTTTATTGACAAATAAGTTTGCTTCGCAGACCACAATTTTAGCTCTTTTTAATTTACCACTAATATATGTCGGACTGTTCAGCATCTGGAAAATGTTTGTTTTAAAATTAGTAGATTGGAATTGTAGAGGAAAGTTGGACAGAAATTGAACATCGTGCAAGTAAAATAACATACATCAGCTTCCAAAAACAAAAGGCAAAAGTATTAAGGAATGACACTGACAAAAGTTCAGTGATTGTTAAAACCACAAATCATCAAATCAGCTTTGCAGAGACAAAGAGGTAAGCTGATAACCAAAATTATTATTTATGACTAATAGCTGCAAAGCAATCTGATATATGTGCAGACCTGACCACTGGGAGATATCCTCAGCCCCAGGTGCTCTTGCCCCATCAAGGTAAGCAACATCCTGCTGTGGGCTATCAAGGGCAGGGCAGGAAAGGGAGCATGATTAGACTTCTGGACGTCTAAGGAATCACCAGAAGCCTTCCAGTCCTACCAGCAGCTGCACGTAACATGCAACTTCTTTTCACTGTTGCTTTTCATATGCAAAGTGGCTTGGTATCTAGACATAACTAAAAAGTTGTAAGATCCAGGGTATAAAGTGGGGTATTTTTGCTTCACTCTTCCTGAGCTGCTGTACTGTGTTGCTCCTCAGCCAGCCCTGAAGCTATTGGCTAGTTGATTTTAAACAAGCAAGACCCTTGCAGTAAACAAACACAGTCATTTCATTTTAAATGTTCATAGGGGGATTTACACTGCAGGACTGATCTGACTATCTGATCGCAACAATAGGAAATTCAAGAAGCTTTTTCCAGGGTTCATGTGGTTTGTGGTTTCTGGTAAGCTAAATGTACATCTTCCAAAAGCGAAGTGAAAATATATTAAATATAGCATGGCCATAGAAAAGGAGAACAAAGACCTGGCACATCTCTCTAATGAAGTGCATGGCAAAGGCTCCTTTTAATTCATCAGGAATGGACCACAAATAAATAGTAAGTCATAAATATTATTTATGTACTAATACAGTAGACTAATTAGACTCATCTGAGACAAAGAAAAAACACACCATTTTATATGGAAATTACGCACAAAGCAATTTACAAATAGTTTATGTCATTATATATTAATCAACTCTTAAAATAATTGTAGGTGCATTTCCACCATTTGTCATAATACAAATTCTGGTCAGAGCAAGGAATAGAATAGCAACATATGTAGAGTGTATTTCTGCTGGCAGTCAGCATAGTGCTCTGTGCCTGCAGTCAGAGCCAAATCCACCTGTTGCATACCCAGAGAGCCACACTCTGAAATTCTCTTTTTCCTCATTTTCAATGTTCTCGGGTGAGAAAGTTTTAGCAATATTAATCCCTACACTGCAGCATTGTTAATTTTTATTTAAAAGGTTCCCAAAAGTTTTAAAAATAAGTTAGGAATAATAACAAATAATTTCAAAGATTGTATCTGACCCATTCCTTAAACTTCTGGCTAAACAAGTTAAAAATCCTGGTGATTTTTACACTCCCACTACTACAAACTTGTTTATTCACAACTGGCTTACTTTTACAGGATGTAATCGCCAAAGACCTCATACTTGATCATTTAATTTTTGTCACTAATTTGGTACATTATGACACAATGAAATACTGCTCACTGAAAGTCAGTTTATATATAATTCTGCATTTCATTTGGACAAATTATAAACACATGGCCCAACAGATGACTGACTTTCTTTACAAATCTCTCCCTTCTCTCTTTGCATATTTTTCACTGCATACACCAACAGTAGTGAAAACAGTTTTTAAAAGTGCATCCTTCATTAAAAAAATTGACTCTTCTTGTTTACTAAGATACTTAACCATGCTTTCTGTCCTGAAAAAAAGTAATTTAGGGAAATTTTATGGTCTGAATTATGTGAGGGTTCAGACATGATGGGTTTTTTGTCATATTATTTATGATTCTATGAATAAACCAAAAAAGTAAATAAAATGAACATCTGAAAATCATCTGGAACAAACTGAGCTTCAGCTCATACTGAAAACTGTATCACTTAGTACAGCTGACAACTTCTTTGCACTCTTAAACACTTTCATTTTGCACTCTTAAACAGTGCAAAATGTTTATTGTCTTCCGTGAAGATGTGTAACTTGAAGAAGGAATACCAGTGTCAAAGCCTGATTTCATGGTGTAGTGCACTCATGGACCTCTGTAGACCTTGCCATATTCAAGGCTAAGGTTCCAGCAGCCAATTCTGTATTGGGAACATTAATAAAACTCGGGAACAGTTCAGGAACAGTTAATACTTTTCCTTTGGCTGAAAAACAATTGCCACATGATTATAATACTGCAGAGCAGACCTGTGGAGACTGAAAATATCACATCCATTGGGACTGGTGAACATAAGGCCACAAAAGGACTGTCTTCCCTTTTTCATATTTCATTAAAAAAGAAAAAGACAGTTTTACAAACAGAAAAGAATCCATCTCAAATAAAAGGGACAATAATGAATCTATTAGCCTAAAATTAATATGTTTGTTTAAAAACAAAATATTTCACCACAAGGACAGTAAAATACTGGAGAACATTAGCCAGGGAAGTTGTACAGTTTACATCTTGGAGAGTTTCGAGATGTGACTAGAAAAATCCCTAAACAACCTGGTCTGAATTCAGTGTTAATCTTTTTTGAGCAAGTGATTGGATGAGAGAGTCTTCTGAGATCCCTTCCACTTGAAATACTCTGTGATTCACTGTTTCTGCTGCTCTTGAATAATCTGGAAATTACTGACAGAATTAGAAGGTCATACCTGGGAACCTTAAAGTAAGAGCATTCTCTTAGCTGTTTGTCCTCTCTGTGCCTGCAGGCCTGTACAAGCCAGGAGCTCCTGCACTGCACATTCTTCTGGGAGAACACCATATAGTATAATCCAAGGTTTGTATCTTGGATTAGTTACTTGCATAAGCATTTCCTGCTGGTACCTGACTTCATTTAGCCAAATGTTGCATATCTGTAATCATAATCATTGCTGCAGGGGATCAGTTATCATTATTTGTATAGTGGCACCTCCTGATAGGGCTAGTGATGGCCATAGCCTTATTTTGCCACTGCATTAAAAAAAGTGGGGTTGCCATCCTAAAGAAATAGAAGCCTCAGTCAGGCTTAAAAGAGTGGTGACATGCACAGACAGCAACTACTTACACAAAACCATCATTGTTAAGAAAAAGTGCTTCTTTAATAATTCACTACAGCTGAATCTGCAATTAGTAGCTAAAGGAAACATACTACATATACAACAATAGGCTGTATTCTGGCATTATAGAAGTCATGACTGACATCTCTAAATGTGCACTATCAAAAATAAATGTAAACTATGTAATCAAAAAACGAGCATTTTTTGGTTGTTGTTGTTTTTAGGAAAAATGGATAATTTACACTATCTATAAAAGACAGATTAAGGTTTACAACTATCATGCAGGTGTCCCAAGGCATGATCCAAGCTAAATACATGCAGCTTTTATTCAGACTACTAGCTACACACTCTTTACAAATTATCACCCCTCTTCCCAACAGGTAAGGTGATAGTCTTTTTGGTGAAAAACATGTAACAACCAAATAGAACATCATTATTTGAAGATATCTTTGAACTCCAACTCCCATTCTGACTACATTGCACTGTTTTGTGTTTAGAACATTACAACATTAACACTGTTTAGTAACCTTAAACTACCACCTGTCCTGTAGAGATCATGAGCCTGCAGGTGAAGATGCACTTGACTGACAGTTTGAGTGTCAAATCTTCGGCACTGTCTTATGGTTTCATTCATCAAGGGGATTTATCTCTACTTTTGGCAGAGAGATATGATGATCATTTAGTCTCCATTTATATAGATCAACTCAGATCTATCAATACATGTCAATCCAGAGAAATATTAATTTTTTTTACTCTTGTTTTCACAGCAGTAACGATATGTTTCAGTGAGGTCTTGGGAGCAGTTAGCCTAAGCATATGCTTAAGTATGTATTCTCCTTCCAGGTTACAAGGTGTTTAATAGATAAAGTGCTGTTTAAGTGGTCATGCTGCTATTCTCCATTTTTCTGTGCATTTCTGACAGGTCTGTAAACTATGTGTTCAAGAGAGTCCCCTGCCTGATCTTTTGTTTATGATCAACGCTGTTTCAAACAGAGTTTGAATCTAGAAAACAGAAAACTAATATGTTCTCTGACAACCCCCAAATAAAAAATAGCAAGAACACATATTTGAAATAATAACATGTACATTTCATTATTCTGCTACCCTGAGAATGGGGGCAAACTGCCAGTGATAATGGCTATGCACATTTATTTTTTTTCCTTCACAACATGAAGATATTAAAATTCAGACTAGCTGAACTAGATTAGAAACCTGATCTAACTGTGATATTTAGAAAGTCTAGCACTCTTCCTGATTAGACTCTCAGACTGGATCATCAGTCTCTGGGACTGTGAAATATGGCATTTATAGTAATGTAAGTCCTTATAATCGTGGTGACAAAAAACATTTTAAGTGACTCACCACATGTGAGAAAAGAAACAAGACTTTTTTTTTTTTTTTTTTACAGCCCAGTGTCATTTGTAGATGGAATGTTTGGTATCCAGCCTGGGTAAGTATAGAGATCGAATATAGGCACTATCCATGTCATAATTGCAAGCATAACTACAGCAACTCCGATGATGTTAATGCCCAAACCAGCTTTCACCTGAAAAAGAAGGAAAAGAAAGCAGAAACATCAAGATACTGAAGAAAATTTTTAAAATGTTTAAAATCCCATTTAGGGACTTTTGTTTAAAACTCACCATGTCCATAACAGTTAAATGACCATATGAAAATACGATGGCATTGGATGGGTTTGATACAGGAAGCAGGAATGCGAAGGAAGTACACAAGGTAGCAGGTATCAAAATGAAAAGTGGATTCACATGAATGGCTTCAGCCTATTGAAAAATAAGAGAGTACAGCTGTCAAGGGATGCATTGCCAAATTAAATACATAAATACAAACTTCTTATATTACCACAGGTGAACTGTAGATAGAACTGCTAGTCTAAATAGTGAGAAATAACTTGGTAATTCGTTTTTTGAGATTATATCTGAGAATGCTTCAGAGGAGAAAAGATAGTTCTTTAAATTCATGCCTGATGTTTTCTGATTGTAGTTGAGTCCATAAAATAAGGCTATTGCAAAGGCTGCTCACATTTCACAGGCACGAGAAGCAAAAACTCTGCAAGAAAGATGATGAAGTTGCATTTGTATGCAATTCGTAAGAGGAGTTCAGTGAGGGGTTCAGTTCTGTTTGATATCTTTATTGGTGATCTGAATAAGGGGATCAAGTGTACCCTCAGTGAAGCTGCAGATGACACTGAGTTGGGTGGGCGTGTTGATCTGCTGGAGGGTAGGAAGGCTCTGCAGAGGGATATGGACAGGCTGGATCAATGGGCCGAGGCCAATTGTAGGAGGTTCAACAAGGCAAAGTGCTGAGTCCTCTACTTGGGTCACAACAACCCCATCCAGCACTACAGGCTCGAAGCAGAGTGGTTGGAAAGTGGCCCAGCTAGAAAGAGCCTTGGGGTTGACAGTCAGCTGAACATGAGCCAGCAGTGTGCCCAGGTGGCCAAGAAGACCAAAGGGATCCTGGACTGTATCAGAAATAGTGTGGCCAGCAGGACCAGGACAGTGATCATCTGCCTGTACTCAGCACTGGTGAGGTCACACCTCGAGTACTGTGTCCAATTCTGGGTCCCTCACAACAAGAAAGACATTGAGATGCTGGAGCGAGTCCAGAGAAGGGCAACCAAACTGGTGAAAGGTCTAACGGGTAAGTCCTATGAAGAGAGGCTGAGGGAGCTAGGGTTGTTTAGTCTGAAGAGAAGGAGGCTCAGAGGAAAATCGACAGACTAGAAGACAATCAGTAAGTTTTGAAGAAGAAAAAATCAGATGCTTTGATAAAAATGATGAGAAGACGGAACAGAATTGAGCTAAGGACAGAAGAAATGAGAATTATGTGTAAAGCACATCTATTAGCACTCTCTTTGCTGACAACCTGCAGTGTTAACCATTTTTGCTGAAGATGTGGTCCTAAAGAAACTCTAAGAGAGCTGTCCTTTTTAAGAGCTTCAGATCTTCACAGATACTAATAACAACATTAATTTTCATGTGTTGAACTGTACTGAATTTTGCTGGGGTAGAGTTAATTTTCTTCACAGTAGTATGTTTTAGATTTGTGCTGAACACCATGTTCATAATATAGAGATGTTTTTTCCTCCTGCTGAGCAGTGCTTACACAGAGCAAAGGCCTTTTCTACTTTTCTTACTGCCACACTGGCAGGGAAGTTGGGGGTGAGTGGGAAATTGCTAGGAGACACAGCTGGGACAGGTGACCCAAACTGATTCAAGGGATATTCCTTATTATATGGCCACATGCTCAGTATATAGAGTGGGGGGAAGAAGGAGGAAGCAGGAGGATGTTTGGATGGTTGGCATTTGTTTTCCCAAGTAACTGCTATGTGCGATGGGGCCCTGCTCTCCTGGAGATGGCTAAACACCCACCTGCCCATGGGAAGCAGTGAATTAATTCCTTGTTTTGCTTTGCTCGCCTGTTCAGTTTTTGCTTTCTGAGGTAAACTGTCTTTATCTCAACGCATAACTTTTCTAGCTTTTACCCTTTCAATTCTCTCCCCAGTCATGCTGGTCAGGGAGTGAGCAAGCAGCTGTGTGGTACTTGGTTGTTGACTGGATTTAGACCACGACATGAACTTTTATCTAATTTTACTAAATTTTCCACATCCCTTGTAAGAAATACTTTAAACCACCAAGTATCCAATGCACAGTACAGAACAGGAAAATAAACTGCATGAAGTATTTTATGGAGACTTTTAAAAACTGCTTCTTTAAGCAGCTGTATTATTATATGGATGATAGAGCATATTCTCATTAAAAATAACATTTGTTATACTCACCAAAGGAGATAGTATGGGCAAAAATATCGTAATGGTAGCTGCATTGCTGGCTACTTCTGTTACTGAAGTGACAATAAGACAGGATATCAGGATAACCAACCACAATGGTAATGATCCTATAGGGGTCAATTTGCTTGCTACCCAGTCAGAAAGTTTTGAAACCTGCATAAGGAATATGGCAATATGATTATGTTTAGCAAGCCATTGTAAGAAAAATTTTAAAAATGGTGTAGAAGAGACTTTACTCATCTGCTACTTGCAAAATATTTATGTAAAAGAGAAAAACACTGGAAATATTTTCCATATTCCTACCACATATTTTTAAGTCCATTTTTCTAATGCAATTGTGCCCTATAGGAGCCCATGCAAACTATATTCCATTTATTTATATTTGTACCTCTGAGATGGTTAGTGGAGTGTTATCAGAAAATGGTAATATGCATAGATCAGGCTCCATCACCACAGTCGGGGTCCAAACCTGCTTGATTTACTTGAGTAACCACCATTGTTCACATAAGAGGTACTTCAGTGACATTTGACATTAACCCTAAGGCTTTGGAAACAGTGTGTCTTCACAACTCCTACCGCCATCAGGTTTAAATTACATAAGAAACAGTAGTCATCAGTTGTCTTGGAAGACAAAGGAAGCTTCTTTTTTTGTAAACCTGCTTTGTGAACATCTTGAATATTCATCACATTTATCATGTTCAATATTGCTACAGAATAACTTGCTAAAACAAGATAATGACTGAATTCACTGCATGTCTGAATTGCTCCTGATGTGGGTCATGCTATTTGTTCAGTATCTTCTATAAATTGCATTACCTCACAGCCGTCTGCCAGTGCAAACCCGCCACCAACGAGAATAGCTATTTCCCAGGGCATGCATGACTGAAATTCCTTCCAAGTAATGAGTGGAGTGTAACCAAAAACAGCTAGAGAAAAAAAATAAAAAAAAAACAAATCCCCAAAGAACATTTAAAAACATATTGACAAGCTCTTGAAATAATCTCTCTGAGGAAGTACTTGGGAAAAATTCAAAGGCAATCATTATAACATGAAGAAAGCCTCTGATGGAATCAACCTTCACTTCTGGGGACAGATCTTTACTGGGGAAAACTGTCACAGCTTGGAGAAATAAGAGCTGTAATGGTTTCCACCAGTGGAATATTGGCCCCTTTTCCCTCCTTCCCTATGTGGAAGATAGCTGTGGGATATCAGTGAATTTAATTTACTGAATAAGACTGCACTATTCACAGATTGCTGTGCAAAGGTTGTTTCACTTAAGCTCATTTAGGTTATGGTCTTGCATTCTCTATGAACCCCCAGATCTCATTGATTTCAGCAGCACAATTGAATGCATAAAGAGGACAAGCTAGAAGTATACTTTAGGGAACATTTCATTTTGAAGAGGAAAAGTTACATCATAATGAACTCATGTAATATTTTGAATTTTATAGGATACCTTAATTAAGCAGTAAAATTTTCCAAAAACAGGCCCAGCCCTGCCCATTCAGTCCCGTTTCAAAGCCCATTACAGTCAATGGAAAGGTTTCCACCTGCGGTGATGAGCTGCAGGCAGCAGGTTCCTGCACAGCACTAGCTCCTGCTGTTAACATTGCATAATTGTTGGCACTGACTTCCAGGCCACGGATGCTTTATATCCCAGTAAGATTTTATCCTGTATTAAGATTTTAGCATTATTACTTAACAACATTCCTCTAACCAGTGCAATAAGTTCTATTTATAGTAGCATCTTAGGTACCTTATTGTAGTGAAATCTATATCAAAGTATACTCAACTGTTTTTACCATTTGAAGTCCTAGACAATGATTTTGCTGGAATAATAAAGAACAGGACACCTATCGCTAAGGCAGCTGTTGAATCCACAATATAGCTTTTATACCTGAGGAGAAGTTAAAAAGAAAAAAAAACACATAAATATACATATTCAGGAGGAGAAGAGGAAAAAGATTGAGGAGGAGAATAGAGTAGCAGAGAAGAGCTACTGTAGACTTGACCAGAACCCTCTATTCCCCATCCTTTACACCACTTGATGTGGTGGAAAGAGGCAGAGGTGTAAGGAATGAAGGAGTCAAGCTGAACCTGGAAAAAAAGAGGGTGGGTGAAAGGTGTTTTAGTTTTTGGTTTTGTTTCTCACCTTCCAACTCTATTTTTAATTGGTAATTAAATTAATTTCTATCATATCAAGTCTGTTTTGCCCAATGATTGAAACTGATAAGCAGTATCCCTGTCTTTATCTTGACCCACAAGCTTTTTGACCTTATTTTCTCCCCTGTCCTGATGACAAGGAGCAGTGAGAGGGCAACTGGGTGAGCACCTGGCAGACAGTCACAGTCAAGTCATCACATCTGTAGAAGTATTTTGTGCAGTCCCTCTAAATTCATAAATAAACATCTTGAGTAAGTACGTGTTGTTTTGCCACACAGAGCGGGTGATGTTTTTGTAGCTAAGAAAAGGCAGCATAGCTTAATTTTCATCCTCCTATGGCTGTCATTACTAGGGTTATAGTCACAAGGGTCATATTTGTTTTGGTCACTTCCAGTACCTGAGAACTCTTTGCACTACTGTTTCTTAAACTAATTCAATATCCTTCTAACTTGTACAGAGTAGCCCTAAGTCAGGCAAGGCGCAAAGCTGAGCTCTAAGGCCATTTTAACACATCCATCTGAGTCTGTTACAGACTGTTAGAAGGTGACATATTCCAGTCTCTCTTATTTCAGTCAAGATGGTCATTAAAAATGAATAAAAATTTTACTGAAGAAAGTTAAAGCAAACATTTTCTTAACTTTTGTTATTTTTTCAATTTTCTGCAAGTTCTGTAAGATTTTCTGAACCAATGTACCAATATATTTGTTGCATTTCAATGAGCACTGAATTTTAATATGAAGCAGAAAGAGAAGCCAAGCCAGCCTGATTGCTTAGCTAGCTGATTGATTGCTTGATTAGGTCAACACTCCAAAACCCCTTCAAGAATATAGTGTTTCATACGAGAAAATGATCATCAGCTGTGCTGTTGTTATGGGGGGGTAGTAAATGTTCTTTTGCAATTTTTTTTGATAATTAAAAGTAAATAATTATTAAACAATCTTAGTTTTTAATATGCTTTATAATGACAATTTTTGCAGAAAATAATTTTGCTTCATGCTTTAAATCTTCGAAGTGCTACAATTATTCCTGGTAAGATCCACTCCCAGACTTTCTGGAAGAGCCCTGGGGAAGGTGTGTAAGTGCATGAATGATGAAAATATATTTAAAGAGAGAAAGCATGGTTGATACAGGTTCAATTTCATTTCTGACAAATGCCCAGGAAAACAAAATTGGAAATTACATCCTAGTCCAGAACTGGCCTTTGGGCCATCCAATAATAAGTGTTAAATCCGTAAGGACCTAAACAGCACTAAGTCCTGCTCATCCCAATCCTGCGACTACTTCCCACCACTCCAGAGCAAAACTCAGACCTTTATCACAGAAAAAGAGAACTGAAATTACAGGAAGTACAGCAAGAGAAAAGGAGATATCACAGTAAAGTTCCTGTAAGACTGACTGATTACTTAGGAAAAAAAATCCAGGTGATCCTGGGGAACCTGAAACAAAAAGCAAAACAATGTAATAGTTCTTCGCTTTTTTGTCATTAGTTGAACTGTGATGTTGAGGGAGTTATGTATGAACAGAAAGTAATTTATAGCATTAATTTGAGCTGCCAAAGCAGGGGATGTTGGCCTGTATGCATACTAGTGTGGCTGTCACTAAGTGCAGGAGATCAAAAAATTCTAATCAAAGATTCATTATTGAAATTTCACGTTTGATGAGGAAGTGGGATACTGTGACATTAATCATTATGCGTTCTTCCTCACCAGATCAAGTCTAAAATCTAGGCATAATCCTCCTTAGGAGGCACTTACCATAGAATCATAGAATCAGCGGGGTTGGAAGGGACCTCTGAGATCCTCAAGTCCAACCTTTGATCCAACACTGCCGTGGTTACCAGACCATGGTACTAAGTGCCACATCCTGTCTCATCTTAAAAACCTCCAGGGATGGAGAATCCACCACTTCCCTGGGTAGCCCATTCCAATACCTGACCACCATCTCCATAAGGAATTTCCTCCTAATATCCAACCGAAACTTTCCCTGGTAGAGCTTAAGACCATGCCCTCTTGTCTTACTGATAGCAGCCTGGGAGAAGAGACCGATGCCCACCTGGCTACAGCCTCCTTTCAGGTAGTTGTAGAGAATGATGAGGTCTCCCCCGAACCTCCTCCCCTCCAGGATAAACAATCCCAGCTCCCTCAGCCTCTCCTCATAGGACTTGCGCTCTAGTCTCTTGATTTTATCCTGTAATGGGTTTAACACATTTCAGCTATTGCACATATGCATATGTGAAATCTCTAGAGTTTATCTATACTGTACACACTTCAAAGATTTGCATCAACCTGGAATATTTCTGAAATATTGAAAATATTTTCATTTTTTAAAACTGAAAAGAAAAGAAGGTATGTAGTTAAGACACAGTACAGTTCTTGCTGCTGTATCAAAAGAGACAACTTACTTTGGGAAAAGTGAAGACCACCCTGGGATGAAGCCAGGATCTCTGGTGAACCACAGAATGGTCATTAGAATGAATAGGACAAGTGTAACAGTTTCTGGGTAGCTACAACAGAAACAGAATGAGTTATCAATTTTCTTAAATTCACACTTGTATTTAATTACTCTTGTTTGCAGATTTATAGTTTGAGATACCTCATTGGTCCAAGTTTCTTATATTCCTCCTGAATCACCCGTGATGAGGCCTCTTCTCTAGCTGTTTTCTTCTTGCTGCACTTGAACATGTTTTTAAAACTGGAATGTAAAGCAGTGGTATTGCTGAGTGTATATTAGTGTATACAGAAGAAAAACAAAAAGTCTAACTTTTCTAATATCATTTACCAATAGCACTTTACAAAAGGAAAAATGTCACTTTACAGTGCAGTATCTCTGATTCAATTATCACAAACTGAGGATATTGGAATTAACTGAAAAAGTCCAGTGGGAGATTGACAGAGGCTGTAACAAAATGTGTCCTGTTCTTGACTAGTTCATTTGCCCAGGAAGCATGAAACGTTTATCATGGAAACTAATTGAAACAATCAAATATATAACCTAGCTATTTAATGAAAGTCATCTATGACTTTGCTTTACTTTGTTTTAGAATGAAAAAGTTTGTATCACATGAGTAGCCTGCAGAGTATTTGCTACAAGCTAGTTTTTCATTCTTGGCTAAGATTCTTACACAGTGTTAAAAAGAACACTACAAATCAAGAAAAATGACCATCAAGAAAAAGAAAACAATGTATGTTCACATATAAAGTGGTAAGTGTGCGATGACTCTATCTGCTTAAAAAGAGTCTCACTTTTCATCTCTTGCACTGTAAGTAGCCATGTAATTGTGGAAGATTGCTGTCCCACTTATCTCTCCAGATGTTAGTGAACTTAATGGAGAGCAAGGCTTTGAAGAATCAACCCAAAAGAAGTATGTCCTCTCCAAAACCGTAAAAACCCAAGCTCTGTGGAAAGACAAACCCCCTACCATACCACCACACATGAACTTAGAAGTTTTTTACTTCAGATTTACATAGTCAGTTTATAACTCAGATATTGTTAAAGTATTAAAAACAATCCCAGACTCCACAAAAGGGCATACTCCTGACTCTGAATCTTCCAGTCAGACCAAAATGTATAAGATTTCAGTATTCGTCTGTCTTGCAAGCATGCATTATTTAATGATGACTCATTTTTGGTATGGACTTTTTACTCTTAGCTAAATAGGCAAGGATCCCTATTTTAGAAAATTCTTGTTCCATCCAGAGATTAAGTCATACTAATCAAGGACAGAAAATCACTGTTGCTGCATTTTTTTCCTATTGAACCTGTTAAACCTAGATGCAGTATTTACTCCTGGTGCAAATTATCTTTTATACCAGTTACCTTTAGTTTTATTGATTACACCATTTACTTACTCAAACCCAAGGAAAAGCCACTGGAGCCAGACCCAGGACAGCAGCAGAATAATAACTCCAATGGGGAAGGCAAGGATAAACCAGGATCCAAAATTGATGCACTGGCAACCTGGGTAACGTCTGGATGAAAGTAAAAAACATGTTCAGTTGAGCTTTGCAAAGGAATGAAGACTTGTGAGAAGTGCCAGAATGTACTGCTGCAAGACAGTGCTTCTGGCTGGCAGCATGAGGTGTCCTCTGGTATCCTCTTCCCTCACCCTCCCATCCTTATCTTCATGACCACTACAGGAACTAGCTGTGCCAGTTATTCGATCACTGGATCAGCAACAGATCTGGCGATCTGACATGGACTGAGATGTGTCTAACCTGAGTTCAGTAGGCAAGGGGGGGGGCACTCATTAATTAGCATTAAGGACCATTAGGACTACAAGAAAACAGAAGTTGAAAGAAAACAGTTCTATGAGATGAGACTTTAGCAAAAGAAAATAAATGAAAAAGCTTCCAATGAACATAGGAGACAACAGTGGAGATTTGTATTTTTAAAACTTCCGTAAGCAATTCAAAACTGATTAAAATCAAAATTATTATTACTAATTTCCATGAACGTTCATTTGCTAGGTGGATTGTCTCTCCAGTCACCTTGTCTCTTTGAGGCTGTCTTAACCTACTGTTACAGATGTGGGCCATTCAGCCAGAGCTCTCCCTGCCATGTGATTTTATAAAAAAAGGAGAAAGGGGTTCTGGTTTTCTGAAAGAAATTATTTTGCTCTTGAATGTGAAAGATGCCAGAGAGTCAAAAGGGCAACGTAATGAAAGCCTGTTTTACAATTTACTTTGTGAATAGAAATTACTCTTCTTCCTTTGAGCTCCTTCAACTCTACTGAGTGAGCTTTTAATTCTAAAGTGAGAAAATTCTAGTCTCCTTAAACAGCTTCCTCCTTGATGCAAAAAAATCAGGTAGAATGGAAATAAAAATGTCCAGAGAGAGTCTCTAATGACTATTCTGATTATTAGCCAATCTTTTGTATTTCATGTCTTGCTAGAAGGAAAATAATTCTGATGGTTATATAGGTTTTTGAAGCTGTAAATGCTTATCATAAATGCTCTCTCAAGCACATTTTAGGTTTGATGCTTAGATATATTGCAAATAAAGTGCTAGCAGGGACAAAACCAAAAGTCCTATCATCTCCTTGAGGTGATGCTCTAAATTGCAACTGTACATAATGATGAGCCAATGAAACTAGAACAATTAAAAGCATTGTGCTGTTACATTATTTATTGATTACAGGGCTATGTACCTTTTATTACATGATTAGTCATATCAATTTTTGAATTTAAAAATTGCAAGATAGGAAAAATGTGACATAACTGTAACAATTTAGCATTCCATCATTTGCTAAAGTGTTTATGGTCTTTCCTGAAACATATGTGATAATTTCTTATTGAACAATGAAACAAACTCTTAAAAACTTTATCCTAAAAATTCAATTCCATCATAATATGTTAATTTATGGTGTTTAGATTACACAGTAGGTTTGTACAGGGTTGAATATTTGTGTATTTCTACTAATCTGAATATTGCAGTTAGGTATTCTTCAACTCCTGACCAAATATTCCTCAGGTAAACAGAACAATCAGTTTAAATGATTTTTCAAAATGATCTATTACATAATACTGGTTGGATTACCTGCTGTTGGATTATCTACTACAGGTCTTGCCTGAGGCAAGGATGGACAGGGCACACCAAACTATTTATTTTCTAGACCTATTCCCTCTGGAAAATGAAAGCACTACAAATGCAATCAATAACTGGTCTTTACCATTTTGCTATGTGCAATACAAAATAGTGGGCAGAGGGTAACCAAAGGATAGTACTTTATTGTACTCTATTTCAAAATTAGAGTATGCATAATTCTGAAAATAAATAGTTTGCAGAAAAAAAAAAGTTCAGCAAGAACTATTGGTTTATCAAGAGCTTTGGAATTAAATCTGCCATTTTCTTTTCAAAGCAGTTCTACTTAAATATGAGAAGGAATATTAAAAAATGCTTTGGAAAACCTCAAAACAAGGTGTTCCACTGAATGCAGGTTTCAGACTTGCTTGAAATTATTTTCTTTTTCATTTATTAATGGACCTAAATTCCTCATTTCAACAATGCTTAGCCTCTTGTAAGTCTCTCCTGATGGTCTTTGCTAAACAGACCCAGACTTAACCCCTGCTTCACTTAGGGATGAATAACAGCTCTTTACAACCTAATAGTGCCTATCTTATTCATACAAAGTAGCGCCTTCCTCCTCAGACAAGCCCATCTTTTTCCATGCAGCTACTCAAATAGTAAAGTACTACTTAACCAAAGAATGATCATCTTCTTGCATGTGTTGGCAGATCATTTATAGCTTTTCTCTGTGTAAAGCAAATACAACCATGCAATTTCATTTTCTGTCTTTAACAAATGATTTAAAAAAGCAATAGAATCAAGTAATATCAAATCAAAGGGTAAAGTTTCTAATGCATTTTAGGGGAACTATGTGAGAGCTCAAGAATAATGTTAGAAGTCTGGATTAAAATGAATATAAATAATATAGTCTCTTACGAATTGAAGTGCTCAGTAAAAATCAGATTAGTCGATGTTCCTGCGATTGTGGTCAGCCCTCCAATGGTAGCAGAATAAGCAATACATAAGCACATCACTTTGAGAATCCCACTGTATTTGTCCTTTCTGCCTTTTCTCTCTGCTTCAGCAAGTGGTAGGTTCTGCTTAGAAAGTATACACACCAATTAATATATAGGAAGGGCTCATCATGAGGCACAAAAATAGGATTCAAGGATGCCTTAGAAGAGCAAGACAATTTGCTGGTAATACAGCTGTAAGCAGTGTGGTTTGGTTTGTTGTTATAGTGGTACTGCAATTATTCATGCAAAGGAAAAGGAGGAAGAGTCAAATTCTGAAGTCCTTTTCCGGATCTGTCTTTACTGAGACAAGAACTTCCTTTATATATACTGATATATATTATACACAGTGTAGATATCAACTTTGTACTCTGGTGAGGTTGGTTTAACTTGTGTAAAATACACTGGGAGCACAAAACCACTAATGACATGATTATGTAAGCAAACTGTGTATGTGTGTGACTACACTTATATCTCTTATTCACGTGAAACTAAATTAATTGCTACCTGTGCCATGTTAGGTGTTGCATAGAAGTGAGATTTAAGTTAAAACTAAGTTACACTATGTAATAAAAAGACACCTTAAGTACCTGTTCATTTCCTTTTTCGTTTTCATTTTCAACTGTGCACACAGTACTAGCCACACTGTTGTTATATCTGGAAAACAAAGGCATGTATTGTAATAAACAGCTATTCTATTTAGAAGAATTCTTAGAGCAGAATTTAGTAAATTAATAACAATTACCCATTAATTTGCTTTTCTTTCCACTCAGTGTTTTCACATTCTCCTATGCGTTCTGTAAGACAGTGATGCAAAGACAAATAAGCATTTAAAAGAGCAAAACTGGAAAGGCTCCATCAGCATGTCCCATTCCATGCAATCACTTCACATTGTCCCATAAACACATTTGTAAGTGCCAGTCTGAGAAACAGTTGAGTTGTTCCCTATTCCTTCATGACTCTTATTCCCAGAATCTGAATCCTTTAATGAGGAGAAATCTTTCTAACTTATAATTGAACCATGTAGGAAACCAGTTTAGATTCATTTGTTCTCCTAGCATTACCCTAGGACTTAAAGATCTCTTTTCTTGTGCTAACATTTAATGCTCAGTGTATCTATAGCCTGCAGTCATATTTCAGACATTCTACTGGACTGATGAGCCAGCCTCTCCCCTTCTCTCCTCCTCTCATGAAGCTGCCATCTTCTGCACCTGTACAGTTTTAATCAATCTTTGTGAACATGAGAGAGCTCACACATGGTATTCCAAGAGAAGTGTCACAATGAAGCGTGTAATGACGATAGTACTTCTCCAGCCATTTAATTGTATTTCATGTGTTTTTTACTGCTGAGTGAGGGCGGGCAAGGACCGAAGCTGCAGCGCGTGCCTACCGTCCAGCTCCTGTGCTGGGTTGACGGAGCCGTTAGAGCAAGACATCTCCAGTGCATCAGCTTCTGCTTCGGCTCTGATGATCTGCTGAGCTACAGCCTCTACAATTGGCATCACCATGGCAGCAGCAGAGGTGTTGCTGAGCCACATCGACAAGAAAGCACAGCTAACCATGAAACCCAGCATAAGCCTGGAATAGGAGAGAGGAGTCTGTGACTGCTACAGTAACATCTTCTATCACCGGTCTATTTAATATATTTCTGTTTTTCAACAGAAAGCTCGAAACACTAAAAATTTAAAGTCTGTAATTGATTTTTGAGGAAGTTTATGAATTAAAATTGATCAAAGACACTGAAATTACCATATTTTAGTGTTAAAGGTTCAAATATATTGGCAATTGAAGTAGAAGCAATAATGTTTATTTACAGAATTATACTATATTTGAGCCATCTTTGAAGAAAGAACACCGTACACATCATGAATTCAAATGAGAGTTAAAATGGCTATACTGCTAATGCTATTAATCTTGCATTATACAATCCAGGTCAAACCCCTGGAGTTATCTCTTAGGATGTAAGTCCTCTAGATACCAGTCCAGTTGTTATGGGAAGAAATATTAACAATTCAGTAAATGGTATTTAGTTCTTAATCAGAACACCAAGCCAGGCTCAGGGATTATTGGGGCTTCAATAAACATCTTCTTTGATATTAAAAGGGAAAGGGAAGGTCATTAGAATGCCTTAGTCTGGTCTTGGCACCACTTTTTCTAAGTTTACTACAAATAGGAATTGCATTTGTGCAATTCCTGATTGCACTGATGCAATACACTGAATTGTATCAATGACTGAAAAATCAAACATTCCATGTTGTGTCTGGTGAAGTTGGATTGTAAATTTAGAATACAGGCCACAATGTCATTTTAGTGTATTTCTTGGAGCTGTGAATGCGAGCAGTCCTCTTGACTTCCTGTTCTGAGGTGCTGTCATTGCCATTAAAGACCTACCATGCATCACCACAGTGAGAGACCAACTGAGTAGAGGGATGGTGGTGATGCAGCATTCTCAGAAGTCATCTGTGCAATTTGTAAAGCTCTTTGCCCAGCTCCACAAAGAAATGGAAGGTCTACTTAGCACAGAAGCCAATATAAAAATTATATAAAAATCGTGTAAACATTATTTTATTATGTAAAAATACTATTCAAAATGTTTCTCATACCCTTTCGTTTCAGCCATTAGCAGCAACATTTCAAACTTGATTTTTTCTCAGCAGGGGCACCTTGTTTTTTCTCTGTGTGCTTTTAATTGCATAATGATAAAATGATCTGTAGACTTGCAAGATGTGGACCGGATTTAACAGAAATTGTCATCAATAAACCCCACTAATTTAGGCAGTTTTCGGTTAGGTCATCAGACAGAGGCTATAGAAGAATTGTGTTTTTAGGACAAATTCTTAAGCAGAAATTACTGGTCAGGATAAGCACACTGAATATGAATTTTCAAGCTGTAGAAAAATGCCATTTTAGTAGAACTTGCAGGGGAGGTTAAAAATCAAAGCAAATTAAGGAATTCACTAACATGTTTCAAAACTGTTCATCATAAATCTCCCGCATTTGATGGATTGATGATCATGTGACCATTTTGTACAATGTAGTGGGCTCTAATGAGGAACTCTGAAAGTGATGACAAAATAGTAGAATATATTCTATCCTGTTCAGCCTCTGCATTCAGTTTTTCTGCATTATTTTCCCAGTGGTATCGTTAAAAAAATATTTTGCATGGAACCTTGGATGATAATTTCATTTACATTTGACTATAAAGTCACTCTTGGCTATGTAGTACACAATCAATGTTTTATTACCCATTCTAGTCGTTGCAGGTTGCATAGACATATTCACCTTTCTCTGCTAGTTGCAGACCAGACTGCATGGTGCAAATGACAGGAGGTCTTTGCAGACTCATAGAATCATTTAGGTTGTAACAGACCCTTAAGACCATAAAGTCCAGCCCTAAACCTAACACTACCAAGTCCATCACTAAACTATATTCTTAAGTGCCACATCTACACATATTTTGATTGTCCCCAGGGATGGTGACTCAATCACTTCACTGGGCATCCTGTTCCAATGCCTGACCAACCTTTCACAGAAGAAATTTTTCCTATTATCTAATCTAAACCTCCCATGGTCCAACTTGAGGCCATGTCTTCTCGTCCTGTCACTTTTTACCTGGGAGAAGAAATTGACCCCCACCTGGTTGCAACCTCCTTTCGGGTACTTGTAGAGAGTCCCCCCTGAGCCGCCTTTTCTCCAGGCTAAACAACCCCAGCTCTCTCAGCCGCTCCTCATAAGACTTGTGCTTCAACCCCTTCACCGGCTTTGTTGTCCTTCTCTGGACATACTCCAGCATCCCAATGTCTGTCTTGCAGTGAGGGGCCCAAAACTGAACATGGGATTTGAGGTTTGGCCTCACCAGTGCCGAGTACAGGGAGACAATCACTGCCCTGGTCCTGCTGGCCACATTATATCTTATATATATTTGTTTCTCCAGAAGAATGCATAATGAAAAATCCAGAAGTCTCCTACTATTCTACTTTTACTGTTGCACCCCCTCATGACCTCTAATGCAGAAACCTCCTCCAGTGGTATCTCTGCCTTGGGCAGGATGAGTCTCCAATGTACACAGGCTGGTTGGGGACTGCTGTGAGCAGCAGAGGACAGCTGGTGCAGAGAACAGGACCGTCACTGCTGTGGGCACCGCCAATGAGCAGCAGATGCTGAGAGATGGGTAGATCTTCTCCTTCACCAATCATCTTATCATAATCTTATCATCCCTTTGTCATGATCAGGAAATGTGATGAGTTAGTTATGAAGGATACTGCTTCCGCAGGGTTACAATGCTGTCTGTGGAGTTTCACAGCATATTCTGAGTTGGAAGGGACCCACAAGGATCGTCAAGTCCGACTCAAGTGAATGGCCCATACAGGGATCAAACCCATGGCCATGGCATTATTAGCACCATGCTCTAACCAACTGAGCTAATCTCAGGAGTTACTCTAGGTCTCCTCAGCAGCTGGCTGCAGGTTGGATTGGCCACAGCAAATGTTCAGCTTAGCATGGCACACCAGCCACTTGTGTTCTCCCTTTCAAGATTTTGGCCAAAAGGTGAGAAGTGAGCTTTAGGAGTGACTGACCAAATAGAAGTTGAAACAACTAAATCTACATAGCTCAAGAATACAGCCAAAGATAATGGAAGGCAGTAGAAGAAGATTGTAAGGAGCATTTTGTCAAAACAGAAAGCTACCAGCTATCAAAACATGCAGAACCTAAGCAAAATACCTGTGATATTTATAATTAGGTCCGACAAATCACTGAGGAATAGAAATAATCCAGCATTTCCATGAGGTGCTATTAGTTAGACCATCTCGTTTTTTAGACCTGGGGTTTCTGATTTTCTGACCTTTTGCTTCCTATCATTGTCTGTTTCCTGGCAAGGAGTCATGAACATGATGTATTCTGGGAAGCCAAACTTGCTCTACAAATCTTATCTGCAGCCTTACTGGTGTGCTGACAGGTGTATCTCTGGGCCTAAAGTTTTTCTGCAAGTTTGTAAAGCAAGCAAAGAGTTTTCACTTCATAAGATACATGATGATAGTGAGTGTGATTTCATTTCCCTCATCACCTCATCCAGCTGGAGAAGTTCTTCTCTTTTGATATTTTTTTCATATGTAGACAAAGGAAAAAAACATAAGTAAAGGCATTGTGCTTAATGTGTTTTTCCTTCCCCACCACGTGTTTAGTTTTATGATTTTTTTTTCCTCACTGTGCGTTTGAGGTCTTCTTGTATTTTTGGGAATGTCCAGAATTTTGAAAACACTATTGAAATAAAAATTAATAATCAGCATAAAACAGATTTTATATTGAAGGCATTGGGTATGAATGTTCCAAACACCATCAAGAAACAGGACCTCTATATTATTCAGAAATTAACCATTCTTTTTGTCCAGAAGGATCCTCATTATGAACAGAATCACTGAAAGGGAACTTTCAATTAGGACCTCAGCAAAATAATAAAGTGTCACCTGCAAATTAATCATATCAAGTCAAATATCTACTTTGAGTAGAAAAGAAAGGCTGGATTTATACTACTGAAAAAGCACTAGGCAATTATTTCTGGAATATGTAGATTTCCACAAGTATTATTTCCTTCACGACATTGTTTAGCACATACCATGCAGGCTTGACACCCACCAGCATCACCATTCTTAAAGCCACTCTTTTGTGCAAATTCCATTTTTCTATTGACGTTGCCAAGCAAATTACTCCAATCAGCAGCAGATGAAAGTCTTTAAAATAAGAAGATGCCACCTGAAATAAGAAAAAAACCCCAAAAAATAAAAAAACAAAAATCCAACCAACCAAAAAAAAAAACCAAAACCAACCTTTTTTTTTTTTAACTAAATGATGAATTTCTGTTAGTATTTGGTGTTATCGATTTAATGGAAAAAAATACAGTAATATTATATACTGAAATAAATATCAGGAAAATTTTTTGGCTTAGAATTAAACTGTTAAGTTCATTGGAACTGTTAATTTCATTTAACCAAATGTTGCAAGAGTAAATGCACGAAAGTGCATATTTTTAAAACAAAATAAAAAATAGGGCTTATGATAGAACAACCTAAAATTATCAGTCACATCTCACATATGGACTAAATCACCAATGAAATGTTACTTTTATTACTTTTGTCATCTGTTCAACAAATACAATAACAACTTTAAACATAGAGTATGGTGTCATCACTTTGACATGAAGATGTATTTTGCACGTGGGGTTGCACTCAGCATTTTGCATGGGGTCATTAGTATGACACCTCACGTCTGTAACATTAAGATATTTTATATCTAACTAGCATTTTCCTGTTGACTGGCATCTAAGCACTGAATCATAATATAGAAAAAAGTGTTAAAGAAATACAAACAAGTCCTGAGGACAAAGCATGTAAGCAAATTTTGAGGCAGAACTACAGTGGTTGGCACTCCATGGATTAGCCTGACAGGTTTCAATATTATGCATTTCTTTCTTTGAAGTTTTGATCCTTGATATCCACAATATAAAAGAGAGAAAAAAAAAGATTTACCTCCTTGGATCCCATTATACCAAACAATGGGAACATAAAAGCAGGGAGCAAAGCTGAAACAGCCAGTGGCAAAGCTTCTGTGAGCCAAAAGATGGCAACCACAAACAACGTGTATGCACATTCTGCTTCCTAGAATACAAAAGGCACCAACAAAAATATGAATCGATCATCCAGTGGAAAAAATCACAGCTATGTCAATAGAGAGATTTCCCACACCCAAAAAAAGTCTGAGTCAAGGGACCTGATTTTTCTAAGAGATAGTAAAATTACCTAAATTCTATGGCTTAGGAAAGGTAGGAAAAAAGTCAGCTGACTAATCCTTCAAAGACAATTAATCACATAGGTCATTCTGGAGCATTCTCAGGCCATGAATTACCATAAATCACAAACATTCTCTATATGCAAGCAAGCCTTTAAGCCTCTAGGAGAACTCACACTCAAATTTTATCTCTCCTGTAATCAATGAAGTTTTTTAATTAATATCAATAAGGCAAGGACATGATGTAATGTAAAAAAGCTTTGTGCAAGACTGACAAGAAACACAGATGTTGTTTTTAAGACTTGTAATTTTAATGACTGTCTTTTATTTAAACTCCTGAAAAACAAGAGTTTTTTCTTTTCCTTTTTTTTTTTTTACCAGGAGAATCTTTTTCAATGCTGCCTGTAAAATGCAGCTACAGCCAAATATAATGAGGTGAAGTGAGTCTAGTTTCTTCTAAAATCCTAGAAACTTCTTTTGTGTGTTTTTGATTTATATTTACGCTTTTAAAGGAAAATGGCTCGGAACTTTTAGTGCCCCTGGTTAGGGTATGAAACTGCCCAACAGCAGCACAGATGATTTGTACCGGGAAAGGGAAAGTTGAATGATGTGGCTCTTGGAACCTTTGACTGGTAAAACAACAATGTTAAATCTAAGTCAGTCAGCTATGGCTATCATTTATTTTTTGAAAGAAGTTTTTTTATGTATTAAACATTTTGAAAATGTCAAAATTCATCTAGCAAATGTTCATCTCTCTTAAGTCCTACCACATTAAGAATTTCCTGTGAGTTTCCTCCTGAAAAGGAAACTGAAATATTGAAACTGTGATGGGAGTGTGAAACATGTTGCTCTGTAACCACTACCTCTGATGCAAGCATTTCTGAAATTAACTTTCATGTATTGTCACACGTGATATGTATAATGCACATGAAAACGCATCACAGGAGAATTCCATTTCATTCTACTGACATCAGAGCTATACCAAATAGAATCATTAACAACATCTTTAGATAGCTGTTTCATCAGCTTGGATTTGTCACAAGAATTAGTGAATGCCTGAAGAATTTATTCCAAGTAAAATAAAACTAAGATATCCTGCCACAGACTTATCTTTATTTAGGAACCAGAGGAAATTTATCAGGTCATTGACTTCAGTCATTTACTATCAGACAGCACAATATGTGATGAACTTAAAATCCTTCATGAAACAAAAAAGTAAATGCAGCTCTCTTCCTGACAGTTCATCTTCACTGTCAGTCATACAGAGCTGTTTAAAAGTGTCCAGAGGTAATAGCAAGGACAGGATTTTCAATGTAATCTAGATGATGTTAAATGGGAAAAGCATTTCTGAACAAGAAAACAAATACGTGACTCAGAGCTTCATGAATCCAGTACAGAATTTTACATTGAAGCTGTCTCCTCTACAATTCTATGTCAATACACTTTGACCAAAAAAAAAAAAAATCAAAATGAAAACATAATGAATTTATTCAAGATCCCTTCCAACAAAAACTATCTATGAATCTATGAATCTGAAAAGATCTGGGAATCTCAGTCTTTACATAGAGGTGCAAAATAATTACGTCTCAAAGCACGTCACTTACTTTGGTTTTGATGATAAGTGGGAGTGGAAGTAAAAGTAGTGGAGTGAGGACAATGAGCAGTAACCTTCGGTAAACCAGGAGGTAGCTAAGAATCTTCATGGTTGATGGTTGGTAGATGAATTTTCCTGAAGAAACTGCCAAAAAACTGGTCTGACTTTAAATAGCTGACTCTGATTAATATTTTTCCAAGCTATCACCTTTAGCCATTGCTAAAGCAGGCCAGTAAAGCAAGTTAAAATTAAATCTTGATCTTTATTGTTTTAGTGAGTTTATTAACAGTAGGTTGATAAGATAAGTGTTCATCATAAACCAAGGCTAGATGTCAGCTCTGTCAGGACTTTCTCTCCCTGCCCTTCCTCATAACAAGTTTATATAATTAGAGCAGTTTTTAGACAGCTAGAAAACTAAAAGCTTCAGGTGCTCTCCCAGTCACTGTCGACTTCAGTAGGAAGTCAAAACATATAACATACATAGAATATATATTCAAAACCAATTGTGACATTGCATGAAATCATATGTAAGATAATTATATTGAAAAGAATTAAAAATTCTTCCTTGTCGTCTCCATCTGTGGAGATGTTCAAAACTTTATTGGACAAGATCCTGAGCAATCTGACCTGAACTTTGCTCTGTTTTGACCAAAAGGTTGGACTAGAGAACTTAAAGAAGGTCCTTTTAGCCTCAATTTCTCTGCTGTTTCTGTCTGTCTAGAATTTAAACTATATAAAAATTTTAGGGGAGGAGGGGGTTTCTGTCTTGCCAGGCAGGGAGTGTATGATAGCTCATTTTCTCTTCTCTTGCAGAAAGAGGATGAGGTTTTTTATGTACATCATATAAAGCTTTGAGGAAGGCTAGGAGTAGAAGAGTTTTTGAGGCAAAAGTAAAAAATAAAAAAAACCTTTTGCTTGAATTTTCCTGTTTTTCAATAAAAGAAAACTTGGTACAGTCTTTGTAATACAACAAACTAGCATCAAATAAAGAACAGGAAAAGATAGGAAAGAAGCTTGTACACTATCTATGGATGAAGATCAAAAGGGGAAAGAACACACTGTTTTGTGCTCAGGATCTTACATGAAGCAGAAAATCAGAAGAGGAGACAGATGAAGAAGTCTTTGAGCTATCTTCAGGACTATCCAAAGGCCAGGTAATAAAGGTGGATTTTTACTATCCATATAACTTTTTGATTATAAGAATCCATGTGTCAGGGTACAGACAAACCAAGCCATCAAATTGCCAGTGTTGGGTACAAATGTCTGGTTTCCAGAAGGTAGGACTTTGGTTATGGGAAAGCAATATTTCATATCTAACTGTCAGGAAGGAACTGACTGAAAAACCAAAGGTGGGAAATAAATTGGGGATGAAAGTAATAATGAAATAACAGCCTTTGCTACTGGGCAAGTGGGAAAACAGCTTTGACACAACCTAGGGAGCTGAGACTGAGACCTTCTGAGAAGATAATGTAAGGAATTAAAGATGTTAAGTGAACTGGAAACTTTTGAAATGGACTGTTCTAAATGTATAATGACGAAACTTGTTTAAAGAGTTCAGGAACAGAGAGCAAAGAGAGACATTATGTGCCTGTATCAGGAAATCTCCAAATATCTAAAAATAAAAAAGAAATTATGTGATATCTGGAAAAAATTGCATGTGCTTGAGGACTGCTATAAAGGAATAACAAAAATTTAGACTAATAAATTCAGGAGGATTTTGATGTGAAATATATTTCAGTTGGAGATGTCAAAGAAAAGTTCTGTTAAAATGTCAGAACTAAGAAGAAAACAGAGGAGAGTAAAGGGATTTAGTAAGCAAAAGAGAAGACAAGCTGCAGACAGTGCTGGAATATTCAACACTTTCTTTGCTTGAGTCTTCACAAAGGTAAATGACAGTCAATTAAATTAATTTTGACATGAAAAAGGAAGTGCACTGTGGGCACAGTGCTGGTGGGAGTAGTGAATATTTAGATTTAATATATGTATTCAAGTCAACAGTTTCAGATGAAATCCACCCATAATTCATGGGTGATAATTCATACAGTAATCTGAGAAATATTTTAGAATACATTTGAATACATTTTGTTATGCCGTATATTTGGAAAACCGTGTAGTACTACAAGTTCCTAGAAAACTGGTCACATAAATGGAAATGAAATATGGCTAATATGTCACATGAACTCAAACTAGTTTTCTCTTTCTATGAGACAACTAACTTAGTGACCAAAGATGTAAATTGCATGCATTTTATTTTACTTTAATAAACTTTTTAGGTGAATTAAGGGTAATTCATAAGGATAGAAGTAATACTCTAGGGGAAATTGTGTCTGTGTACACAGACGATTTTAAAAAAATTGTTCTTGAAGAGCAGTTGCAAATGTTTTATATTCATACTTAGAAGACATTTCAAATCTGGTCCTTAAGGGGTCTATTCTGCTTAATTTTCTAGCCCATATTTTTATTAGTGGTTTGAATCATAAACTAGCAATCAGCAGGACAAAGATTAAAATAATACTTTCTAACCAATATGAGATAAAAGCTGCTTTTTCAGCATTCTCTATAGCAAAAGGCTGTGTGGAGATAGGGGTGCACATTTCAGAAAAAAAGAGAAAAGAGGAAAAACTTCCAGTACTAATTCAAGTAAAATATTGGTGATGGAACAGTAGAAATAGTCCTGCAGAATTACCATTGGTAATGGTCTGAGACCTGCAGCCAGCCACCACCAGAGATGGCCAGGGCAGAACTAGGAGTTAAACCAAAGAGGTTTACTTCCAAACTTATGCCGAGATGTTTCTGGAGCAATCAGGCTTTTACAGGTAACCTGAGAATGGGTCAATACTTAGGTTGTTGATTGATACTTAGGTAGATAATGAATTTGCAGTGGAGTAAGTTTAGTGAAGGGAGGCTGAAGTCTTTCTGAAAGACCATGGAACTTGGCAGAAAACTTTCCTAACAGGCAGAAAGAAGGAACAAGTGAGGGTATGCAAAGCTATTACAAGAACCCTAAACATACAGTTCTGCATGTGAAGAGGAAAGGGGTTCTAATGTGATTTGAGGTATTACTGAATGATTACGAAAAAAATTATAAATTCAGTTTGAAAAATAAGAATGTATTTGCAACAATGCAAAAAAAATAAAAAAAGAGGGGAAGTTTGTAGGGAGAACGAATGTTTCTTGTTATACTATCCACTGTTAGCTGGTCTGGGTCAGTATTGATCCCTTAATCCCTAGCCTTCTTGGAATGCTTAATTTACTTTTGTTATGTCTTGAGTTAACAGCAGACAACTCCTGTGTATTTTCTCAGTAGCTGAATTTTGTGGTTCATCTTTTCACATGAATGATTCTTTTATGCTGAAGCTTTGTCTAAATAGCTGTATTAGCAACTTGGCTGAGGACTACTATTTCATACTTGAAGAAGGGATTGTGTGCTCAAAACCTCATCATTGCCTGGAAGCAGAAGTATTTGAGAAAGAGGAAAGAAAAATTCCAAAAGCTGATTTTTCCATAAAACAGATAAAGATCAAAGGTTTGTATGAAAGATCCAGTTATGGGAAATGAAATGGCAAGATGGGCATCATCACACCCCAATACATATGATCAATAAGACACTAGTCAGGTCCCCATTGGTTAGAAAAAAAAAGATAATCTCAAGCTTTCATAGGCATTATGAGATTCTGTAGAATGCATATTCCATGTTACAATCAGCTTATGAGTCTTCTCTATTGAGTGATCTATAAGAACTCTTTTGACTGAGACTCTGAGCAACAACAAGCTATTGCACGGATCAAACAGCATATAGTTCATGCAGTAGCCCTTGGGCCAGTACAGACAGGACCAGATGAGAGAAATATGCTACTGCCAGGAAGCATGACTCAGCTGGAGTCTCTGGCAGAAAACACCTGCAGAAACCCAAGGTCAGCGTCAAGGGTGTTGGAGCTATGGATACAGGGCAACTTTCTGAAAGACCTGACAGTTGATGAGTAATGTGGAAAATAACATATGATTTGATTTGCATATAATCAAGAATCATGTGAACCAACAGAGAATCAGCCTTGCAAGAAGACAGGAAAATATGGCAATGACCCAGCCTGAGCCAATAATTAAATAAAATACGTCATCTTTCCTGTTCTGAGCAACCACCATAACACATGAAGCCCAAATCATGCATTAAAGAACTCAATGGACATTTTATGGACATTTTATGAACATTTTACAGGGATGATCCATAGACTAAGGGAATGATATCTGTGTATATATATTGTGTGACAGGAAGGAGAGGGGTGCTTAGTAAGGTTGTATTGTAAGACTTGATCATGACATACATTATATGGACTGAAAGGTAGAGATTGCACTGGGGTGGACGTATTTTGTTCATAGTAGCCTGTATGGTGCTGGTTTGGATCATGTGATGTTTTGGAAATTTGACTAAAAATGTAGATAACACACCTGCATTTTGGTTATTGCTGGGAAGTCTTGACACAGCATCAAGATATTCCCACTTTGCCCTCCCAGCACATAGGCTGGGGGTGTTCAAGAAGTTGGGAGGGGGCACAGCAAAGGCAGTTGACCCAAACTGATCAAACAGGATATTTCCCTACCACATAAAACCATGCTTACTAATAAAAAAAGAGGAGGAGAGTATTATAGGATGGCAGACATTGCTCGGAGGCTGGCTGGGCATCGATCTATTTGTGGGAGGTGGTCAGTGATTACCTTTGCTTATTAAATATTTTCAACCCGCAGATTTTCTCCCATTTGCTTTTCCTATTCTGTCCCCTGTCCTACTAGAGTCAGAGCTGGTGAAAAAGGTCAACCCACCCCACCTTGTCAATGGCCTTGTAAGTTACATTACCTCTCTACTATCCCATGCAGTTATCTTTTGATTGTCACAGACACAACGGTAGTATTACTGCACAAAGCCAAGAGGAACACTTTAGTTATGCAATAATTCACGGGAATTTCAAAGCATGCAGATTTTAGTACAACGTTCAGCAGGGCAGGATCTGTAGAAATGTGGAGGGGGAAAAAAGTCAATATTTCCTTGTCAAAGGTTGATCATGTGGGATTAGCAGAATGCCTTTACAGAATGAGGTAAGTACTATTTTAGACTGGCACTCTAATCTAGAAGGAAAGTATTTTTATACCAATATATGACTAACTACTGTAACATAAAGGCTATTACTACTAGAAATGTAAGATGAGTAAGGTGCTTCCCAAAGGGAAGGAATCAGAGGAAGAACAGTCAGGGAAAAGAAATGTTATGAAAGAAGATTCTTGAAGACACATGAAGGATTTGTGCTTATACAAAATTTTATTAATTATTCTCAAAATTATATGTATTGATAACAGAAATGAGAAACATTACCAAAAAAAAAAAAGGTAATTTTTTATATAAGAAGAACTTGGGGACTGGAATTATGAAATTACCGTGTTTCAAACCATGTAGGGGACAGAGAGAAAAGCTCCAGAAATGGCCTGAGTAAGTACTGTGGTGGGATTCACTTCTAATTTTGCACAGCTATATTTAAATTGGTCGTCGTAACCTTCGCTTCACAATCTACAGAGAAATGTGACTATGCTCACCCTCCTTAACTGAGATGCTCATACCAGGCTGAGGTGAATTACACAGAGTGTTTCTCTACACTGACTAAAAAAAGCCTTACCCAAGACGTCTAACTTTTAGGTGTCTGTGCTAGGACAGACATGTTTTATCCTGTGCTTGTTTGGGAAAAAATCTTAAGAAGTTATTGGAAGTGAAGTATATCTGCAAAAGACTTGGAGCCCTGAGCAAAGAAAAACTCTTTTTTCCTTGGGTCTTACAGTTTAGGCCAATGGATATAGCATCGTTAAACAAAATGATATTGGAATTTTAAACTTCATTATTATTGAATAATTAGCTTTCACTCCCTCCTCATCATTGCAAAAAATGGAAGACATCTCTGATCTTATTTGTGTACTAATTTATCTGTGGCTTGGATCAAGAGGTTCCATTATTGCCAGAGAAAAATTGAATATCTTTAGTAATAACCCAACATTGATCGCCACCTTCTGAAAGATATCAGTGAGAATAAATTTTTGCTAAACAGAAAGCATGGAAATTAAGTCACAAGCAGTAATTTTCCAAGATCTTGCATATTCTGTAAGGTTTCTAACCAGCTCAGGAAATTCTGCCTGGCTGTTTCCTGTTGTTGTTGCTCATCATTTTTCCTCAAAACATAACAATGATAGGAAAGTGCTGGACCTTGATCAAGATTTTCTACTCTAAAAACCACAAGGGAATCAAAGCAACAAATGTTGAGAAAATGCAATAGCATATCTAAGATTTAGCACTTAGGGGTGTCAGATGAAATCGCACCCTGAAGTGTTCCCATTTCTAAGTACGTATCCAAGATGATAACAGACAACTACTCCAACAACTCTAAATGCTCTAAAATCTCTCTAAGATAGTAAATCTTTATAGAAATGCAATTTGATGTATTTTTAACTGTGTTTTTCCATTTTTCCATTGGTCTTCTTTTTTTAAACTGTCTCCTAAGGAACAGACTCTTCTAAGCTTAGTAGAATGCTGTCGGGGACAATGAGATTTGTATGGAAAATGTGGTAAACAATCAGAACAAAAGTACCTTTCTGGAATTTTAATAGCACAACGTTCTGAACAATATGTGAGATTTCTCTCCAGATTGAAGATGGAAGCTTCAGAAATAATTGGGGTGTTGTATTCTTAAGTTTTTCACCTGATATGTCAAAGAGTGGCTGTTAAAAAAACCCTAAACCCTACTTTTTCTTTCCAATTTTCCTTGCATTTCTGTTTCTATATGACAGAACTGCTGAGAAAGTGGTCTTTTGAAGAGATTATTGACAATTTTTGGAGAAGCATTTCACAGAAACCAGATTAAATTAATTTTCATTATGTGATGAGAGAAGAAACACATTTCATACCTACATTCAGGCTATATTTCTGAATGGAAAGAACCTGACATGTTGAATACATTTCCACACTCCTTACTGCATAAAGGCAAACAAATGGAACAGAAACAAAACCCAGTTTCTTGACACTGAGAATTTTAAAGACTAAAAATTCACTCTTCATTGTAACCACCTTCCTTTTCATTTTGAATAGAAACTTGCTGTGCCTAAAGGACACTAATGTCATGATTTTTCAAGATGACCTGCAGTCAGAGCCATTTTCTTTGAATCAGTTCAAGTGCTTCAGAGATTTCTATACAATCTTCCAAATTTCTGAAGCAGAATACTCTCTACCAATGACACTAGACAGTACAGAGCTCCTCCAATATACTCATTGTTCATCCTGGGTTCTCCATTCCTGTGATATCTCCCCACTGAAATTACTGCCCCATAACAGAAAGGAATATTTTTCAAGCCATACACTGCATATAAACTTACTGTTCCTGTAGAAATATAGAATACAAAGGAATAACAGGATTTTTAAACAACAAAGAGCCCTGGTCCCTTATACCTGATTCACCTTGTAAGCTTAAAAAGGCCCAGTTATTTGAGACTCATTATACTAAGTCTGTCTCTACATCAGTCTGCTTCTCCCAAACAACTTCTTGACAATGCTTCTCTTCACCTCTGAAGTAGCTGTAAGCAAGTTAACTTTAGAACTGAAAGCAATTTAGCTTCATCAACTCAATATTGTTCCTACAGTAAACAAGGTCTGCCAAGAGTGTTTCCTGAATGAAGCATGACATTAACCAGGTAAAGTCCAATTCCACAAATTCAAAACCCATCCTGGACACTTGTCAGGCAAGCCTGATACTCAGCTTCCACAGCATATTATTTATTTGGCCAGGATCTCTGTTAAGTACAATCCTCTTGATGAAGGAACTTCCACGCTTCCAGTTTGTCCAATGTTTTGCTCCACGTTCATTCCAGAGGCTTCGCTGAATGCCTCAGCCTCCTCTACATGGTTGTCCAATGTGGTCCTTTTACGGACAACAGTTGTATGCCTTTTGGCAATTGATACTTATACTCCTACATTTTGACAACTTCCCTTGCCAATAATCAGTATGCAATGAAAAAACCCTGAAGCCTTCAAAAACTTTCCATTTCCTTCATGTTCTGCTCTCTGATTGAACAGGCAATAACACCATTCTGTAAGAGACATATCCTCTGGGCTGCTGTCATGTGGCTCTGGCACAAAACCAGAATACCTACCCTGAAGCATTTATAGGCCTAATTCACCATTTAATAACTTTTTGCCTCCTTGAAATACGGCCTCATGTTTATTCTTGTTGAATGATGGCCAAGTAGTTGGTGCTGTGTGAATCCAAGGCTACTGTGTGCACCAAATGCTTGACCTGAAGTGGATCTGCATGGACAAGTCTTCTTACTGGAAGAGACACTCTCAAAGCCTGGGCGAGTCCATGAGCACACGAGAGTGGCTACAAGGACAGATCTGTTTGTCATGCACCATGGTCTAACTCTCTTCTGGAGTTTTTGGCACAGCCTTTTCAGACCTCTTCCTACTAGAATGTGCACATTTTTCATACAACAAGGTGATAAAGATTGTGCTTAAGTAAACACAGATTTATAAGACTCTTCATTTCATGAGGTGCTAATAATATTCCTCAAACTTACAAAATATAGGCTTGGCAATGAATTTCAAAATACATGTCTGAAAATAGTGCACAGTTGTTAGCAAATAATCTAAGCTTCAAAAATGCAGATATCATCTGATAAAACACCATACCATTCCTTTGATTGTTATCATTTCAGAGGAGGAATTTTGTTTTAAAATTAGTTGCACGATATGACTCCCAGATCAGGGTTTTCATTTTTGGAAGACTACATGTTCAAGGCCAGGTTGGATGGGGCTTTGAAGAACCTGATCTAGTGAAAGATGTTCCTGCACACTGCAGGATGTGAACTAGATGATCTTTAAAGGTCCCTTCCAACTCAAACTATTCTATGTTTACTTTTATACAGAATGCAAAAGCAGCAGTAAAAAATCTGCCTGGAACGGCACTATAAAATGTGTCTTTGTTTGCAGGGGATTTCCCTTCATGGCAGCAAAATCTCACTTTTGTGGTCTTCCATCAAATGAAATGTGAGTCAGTAGTACCATAATGATATCTGTTGAGAAGTGACATGAGAAGGAAAAATATTTACATCATTTCAACAATTGTTTGCTGGCTTTTGGGATTTTGATTAGGTCAGGTCACAACAGCAAATTGGAAGCAGTAGAATTATAACCTGTGTAGCTGATGTTGTGGGATGATGCATGCTAATACCATCAACCATGCTGGATTTTGTCTAAGATATTAGATCTGTTACTGTTGAGGAAAGATGTTAAGCATGCCAAATCATTGACTATTATATTTGATTTATACTCAGAGAAAAGTTCAACTTTCACTTCCTTGGAAACCACAGAGGATAAACCATGGCAAAGAAGACAACCAAATTTATTCTGGTGAAACACAAAATTGAATAAAAGTAGTTTGTAAAAATTATGTAGGAACTTTTAATTGATCAATGTAACTGTATGAAATTTCTCAGTAGTGTAATCATTCTAAAGTGATAGTTCCTAGACTTAATCTTGTCTTTTCTAATTTCTTAGTTACTAATGACTTTAACAGTTTGTTTCCCTTCAGTAAAAAACATTTTTATTTTCATTTTATTGATACACCTTAAAAGCTCTTATATTTATTTAATATTCCTCTAGCATGTAAAACTTATGGGAAAATAAATCCTTTTTTTCCCTTCAGATGACATTTTTTTGATCAAGTTTCTGCTGTATTAACGATATACTCTCCAAATTCAAGCCATGTGAGTGTAATTCCATTTAACCTTTTGGAATGTTTTAGAACTATTTATTAGATCTTCTCCCATCTTGGACCAAAACTTCACATTAATACTTTGTTCTCTGAAATGGTATCTGTTTTTCATAAATATCCACATGTAAAAACACATGAAAAAACGCATCTTATAATGTGTAAATGTTGGACCTTATTTTACTTTTGAGTTTGGGAGCATATCTTTGTCAATATTCTTATGTACTTTTTGTCTTAACAAAGTTTAGCAAACTGCTAAATGACCTCATCCAGAGTCTTCACATTGACAGGAATATATTTTAGCTAAGCTTCAGTCTTGTTTTCCCATTTTTCTTCAATTTTCTGTCATCCTTTGTCTCTCTTGAAACTTTCAGTGATCAGTTTATCATCAACAATAAAACTGTGACAGTCTTTTTTGTCCATAAGGTCCTGAGAATATTTCATAGCCAGATCAAAGCTGGGCTTATCTCAATCAAGATATTACTTCCTAATCTTTCATTAATTTTGGACAATAAAGGCACATATATATATACTCAGGAATTCTTTGCAATCTTGACTTTCTCAGAAAAAAATTCTATGACATCTATCAGGAAAGCAAACCACACAAGTACTCCCATTGCCCCACACTGCAGCAAAAAAACTCAGCTTGCAATAAAATTGTCTTGTGAAGTCTTGGAGCTAGGTGAATATATTCCTCTTTTTACTCATTCATGGGAACTCTGTCAATACCCAGTAAACACTGTACAAGCTTGGGTTGGCAGTGTCTCCTATGCTGCCAGGAGACTGAGCACCCTGATGATAGTAAATGTGGGCTCGTAACATGCCCCAGGTCAAGCAGTCCAAGTGAAATAGGCCAGGCTCAAGGAGTAAACTGCTGCTTGAAGAAGAGACTAAGTTACTAGCACACATTTCATATCTCCAGCCCCATTCAGCATGGCCGAGGAAATTTCCTGTTAATAAATTTCAGGCTGAAACTGCAGCAATGAGAGAAGTCTGCAGCCACACAACCTCCACCAAGGTGGAGTAGAAGTGGATAGAGATAGTCTCTGCTCTCAATTTCACACCTGTAGCCATCTTTATTACAAACTGAAATGAGTCATAGAAAATATGTCTTAAGAACAGTCCAAAATGCAGATGCAGTGCTGGGATGTCTGCACATACATAAGCATTGTCCCACTGTTTACACTGTCCATACTGAAAAATCTATTGCTGATGTGTAAGTGAAAGGCGGCTCAACTATTAAGAGTAAGTTCTGTGTGATAAGAATGCATTTTCCTAGATATTGCTTTTATTATCACAGGGATTCTCTGACTGAGTAAGGGAGTGGCCAGAAAAAATCACCCGAGAAGCTATTTTTGAAAGGTTAATGCTTCTGAGATAAAAACCAACCAAATGCAAATTCTCTCATATCCACAAAATTAATCCACATGCATTAGCAGGTGTCTTCCTTAATTTAGATAAGGAAGTTTCATTGACCTGGGGAGAACTCCCCTTAATGTGTCATGAGATAGGCAACATGAGACTTGTGCCATGTTGAGAATGTTTTTTTCTATTAAAAAATTGGTTTCCTGTGGGATACAAGAGCAGTGTCATAATAAGAGAGCATATTTGTATCAATGTCATTTAATCAACAGTGAAGGAAAACATGTATTTCAATGAAAACATATTTCAAGGAAAACAGTGGTTAAAGACTAAAGTTCAGATGTGAAATCACACTTTAAATCCCAGTTTCAATCCTGTGTATTAAGTAATGCAGAAGAGAAAAATATTAATCACTCATTGCTAAACCATTAATATTTTCTTTTAAAATAGATCAAGCTCAGAGATTGGATCCAGAGTTGCACTGAACCATATTTTAAGGCTTTTCTAATTTGCCCCATTTGAATTTGAATCAGTATTAAAGTCTTATTAGCGTGAAAGATCGGAGAGCACTAATCATGAGGTTTGGCTAGCACCCATCCACTTCTCCCTTATTCTGAAATAATTACTTATTTCAGGTTCAAAGCAAGTTGTAAATTAATATTGTATGATCATGCCATTTTTGTGGAAAGATTCAGAATTCTTCATAGTTGAACTTAAGAGGACATATAAGAAATGCATAAAGATGCTATTACTTTGTTATTAGATGTAATTCTGAGCCTCCCAGAGAGCCCTGGATCACCCCAGCTCTGTGCCAGCCAGCTCAGTGCCATGAGGCTGAGCTGCCAGCCTCCAGGGTCAATGGGCTCGTGCAAGTTTACATCAGTGGTGGGCAAGGCTTCTTCAACAAGTGATTTCAACAAATTTTGAGAGATGGATTTACAGCACATCACCTATTACCTTTGTGCAGCAGATATGAAGTGGGAATAAGTGACTGTAGATCTTGTCATACCAGTGACAGTGATGCACAGAAACTTGTTAAGGTATCCAGGCTACATTCCCAACAGCTGTTGCCACTGTCAATACCAGCTGAACAATTTAATTTTGGAAACACCTCATGCTCCTCCTCTCTTAGATTTCTAACATGAAAGATTTTTTTGCTTTTAATCTAGCTTCAAGTGTGATTCAAAACAAAGATATATTAACAAAGGATATTAACAGCTCCTGGAAACACGAAGTCTTTCCCAGCTCTACTGACCCACTTGCCTGAAGGATCTGCTTACATTAGGGAAGTCAAGTCATCAGATCCAGTGTGTGTAAATAAGGAAGAAAATGACAAAAACATACTTTACAGGTCAGAAAACAGAAATGTCTTTTATGGTTTACAAATCAACAGTATTTCTCTTCATTTGTATGAAAAGCCTCATTAGCTGTATATTTCCCATTCTCAAGAAAATATGAAAGAGAAGGAGGAGAGAAATGCAACACCACAAATATGTAAAGTATGGCAATCTGGAATTCCTTACTGAAATTAGTTACGGAGAGACACTAATCACTGTACCCTCTAACCTGGCTTCAGGTCACTACCTTCATTCTTAATTTTTTCAAAGATTAACAATCAGCCAATTTACATATACATAGCTCTGTAAAAGATTTACAGGTTCAGATTGTACAAATGATCTCCAGATATCCCTGCAAACTTCATGTCTTGATGGTTCTTCCAAATTAAGTCCTGGATTATGGCCTCTTCCCCACCCCTCACCCCCAAAATAAAATGAAATTCATCCAACCGTAATGGAAAAATAATTGAAAATAACACAAACCCTTTGTATTTTGTTCTGTCTTTTTCAGAACAGGGTCATATTTTTCCTAAAACATATCCTGAGTGATTATAGCTTTACTCATGAAAAAGGAAGAATATAATTCAGGGAGAAAAGTTGTATTTTTGTGTGCTGCTGGGTAACAAGGCACAGCAGCACTGGGCTTTCAAGGACTGAATTCTTACAGAACGAACTAAACCACAGTAGCTTAACTTCTTGGCCAACTGCTGGATACACTTTAAACAAATTGTCAGCATTTTAACAAAATTAACCTTTCCTTTAGCTTCCTGCTGTGTGACACAGTAACTTTCATGGAAAAAAACCGCCCGTAGAACCCCTAGTCAACTTCCCTTATGTTATGAAAATTATTGTTTCCTACCTGATTCAACAGTTTAAAATCTCACTAGAATACACTTATTCATCAACACAAAGAAAATACTTCTTGAAAACAAGAATTACATTGCCAGCCCTGGTACTCAAAGTCAGACTGATCCAGCACCAACTGTTTGGGCTCTTTATATCTGAGTCCCCGATGAGGGCAATACAACTCCCTTTTTCTGTCTCCTGTATTGAGATTGGCACAACTCAATGATGGCTCATCCCAAACATCAGCTTTTCCTATGGAACATCACCACTGGGCTGGCTGCTTTTCCCTGAGACAACTGCTGGTTAACAGCAATCCTTGGCGAGCAGGCACATCCCTCCTGCCTACCCAGAGCGGCCAGCAGGGAGCAGAGGCCAGCTCCGCAACCCTGGTCCAGATGAGGGTCGATAGCCTGACCTATGGTTTTCGAAACCAAACCTGTCGCTTCTAACTGATGAGATCAAGAGAGTTTAGAATAGAGATTTCTGCTTTGTGTGTTAACAGCATCCACTGAAGGGGTCCCATTTCGTTTAGAGTGCTTGTGTTCTAGCTATGTACAGATAGTAAGTACTGCTAACCCACTCTAAACAGCCAAGTATGCTGAATGACATGATGTCCCTCTTAAAGGATATATTTGTTGTGTGTTTAGGCAGACGCACACCACTTTCCCCAGATATTCTGCACAATGACAGTGGGGGGTTAATGAGAGTTTCTGTCAGATTCTGGAAACTGTCCTGGCTAATCAAGCAGTCTGCAAATTCCTCTGTCACAAGGTTCACTGCCTCCACATTCCTTTGCAGAGTGTCAGGGTGATCAACAACAGGAAACGTGCTGCTGCTGGTTGCAGAGAAACCAAAGAGAGAAATAATCTGTTATTATAACAATTCTGTCTTTGACCAGGCTCAAGTTAGTGTTGCTGGGGATAGGGAATAGCTGGCCACAGCTGGGTGATGAGACTGAAAGCTGTCCACTGCATTCAAGCCTCCTCTGTAAACTGCTTCCTTATAGGTCTCCTCAAAGGCCACTGAGTGGCTTTAAAGCATTAAAAACCACCCAAAACAACAACCTAAACAAACAAACAAAACCATAAACCAAACAGGCTTTATTATGATATAAAGTGAGTCAGATAATATTTAAATAGAAAAAAAACCATCTACTTAAGAAAGTAATAAAACTGAATATATAGATTTTAGCTTTTTATACATAGCTCTTCAACTCCAAAACAGTCCTTTATTCTGATCTTGGTTTAGCTAGTTTTGTGGCTTCCTGTTAACAGAAAATTCTGTACAGCCTTTCCCGATGTGGACAGTTTTTCCTCTGTCCTTGTCAGGGGCTAGCCAGCTGCTCCCTGCTCCTTGCAGGAGTTCCCATCTCTGAGCTACATGTTCCCAACTCTGTACCCTGCTCCCTTGCTAACCATCCCTGACAACTCGTGAACCCGCCCAGTCCCTCAGCACACTTGCTTGAGAGCAATTTCCCCCATCTTGCCTTCTTTCCAGTTGGCTGCAGCCAAATTAAGTTGCTATTTGAATGATCAGCAACATCTGCAGCAACAAAGCAAATGTTAAATATGCCTAGTTCAAAATTTCTCATCTGTGTGGACCAGCTGGCTTTTTGGTGGCCAGTACTCAGGGTAAGATTAGTTAGACCCTGCTGTTCAGCCTTGGAGGCAAAGGGAACTGTGCTGCCCACAGCATTGTTAAAGCCATTAATTCTGTTAATATCTTCCTCACTTGTCTTCTTTCTTGAAGAGGAAGATGTGGCAAACCTGGCAAACTCAGCTCTGGAAAATACTTTCACAGATAGGGCAGACCTCACAGAGATCCCACCAGGTCTGTGCTGTTACTGCTACATTTTGGTCACTTCACAGTCTGCTTTGCATCCTGGCTGCCTTCTCCAAGGCAGAGATGACACACATCAACCCTTTTCCCTGCAAACAGACTGCAAAAGGACTGATATTGTACCCTGAATTTGAACAGCATCACCAAAACTTTGAAAGAGGCACATGTAGACCTATAGGGATATTGTGGATATGGCCATTGCAAGTAAAGTCTATCCCTTAATAATAATAATGATTAAAAAGTTAATTGATTAAAACTCATTATCAGAACAGGGTAAGAAGCAAAACAATATTCTTCTTAAGTCCATGACCTCTGTTATCGATACTGCAAATAATGGAGGTATAATTATAACAATTAATGACGAAACTCCTTAACTATGCAATTTAACATTGACTAATCTCTATAGCTCAACAGACTTGGTTTATAGCTAGTAATCCATGTGTTGCAAACAGTGGCTATGTCAAATTCAGGCAATGGGGTGAGTCACAGCTGAGAATAACCGAATACACACATTGCACTCTTCTTAGTTGAGTTTCAAAAGGCTGTATACAGGATTCCTTAATTTCCTACAAATTTACTTGATTTTAACTAATTTCACATTTATGTTATTTTTTGCCCAGGTTGCTCTTTGCAGTAGTTCTCTGTTGTTTGCTGTAGCATGATTTGACAAAAGTTTCTTACAGAAAAGAGCTGACAATGGACTGCCAATACATTGCAGTAAAACCATAGTTTATAGAAAACACATGCTGTATTTGAAACACAAACGTATATAAAAATCAAACTTACAACACAGCAACATGAGCAACTATTTGTAATACTCAAAGTTTCTTATAAACTCTGCTATTCTAAAGGTAAATAGAATTTGTAAGGTAGTAAACTATATAAGTATAAACATTTATACTTAAAAGTAACATTTATACTCATAAACTCATTTATACATTTATACTCACAAACTTTATAAGTATAAAACATTTAACACTTAAGGCAGGGTTTGCTAAGATTATGTAGAGGCCACAGAGTGTACGCCTAGTAAATAACAGGAAAGAATTCTTTGTTAAAACTTCTTAGTAATCTTCACTAATGTACATTTCTGTTTGTCTTCTCACACCCTTATCACAACCAAAGGGCTTCCTTTTTTTCTTTTTCTTTTGAATGGAGAGGGAAGGGAAGTACCTTATGTTTGTTTATATCTCTTTTGCTATAGATTCTGAATTATTAGTTCTTTTTTGTTACAGCTTATACGCATATCCAAGGAGCTTACATTAATCAACTCTTAGTCAGTGTTGTCAACAAACTCACTAAAATATCCACCAAAACCAAACAAAAAAAGATGAGATAAATACAATCAAAGCAAATCCATTTAGAAGGTGAATGACCATTCGTGGTATTCACTCAGCTCTAGTTATTACACATATCTTTTCCTGCCTCTGGGTAGTGAGCTAAGCTTTGTTCTCAGTATCTGAAGCAACTTTTTCACAGGAAGAATGAAGTTTTCCAATGTTTCCTTTTTTCAACTCACTTTTGTCGTATCCTATCATTTCTGTCTCTCTACTCTCTTTCCTTTCTATCTGCTCCTCCATGGACTTGCTGGCAGGCTAAATTATAGAAAAATCATAATTAAAAATTATTCCTTTCCCTGCTTCACAGAACACAGTCCTTACACTCAAGTCATTTCACCACAGTGAGAACTTTTTTCATAGTCAGGCAAACAATATTACCTCAGGAGAAAGGGTGAAGTTTTCAAACCTGGCTTTTAAAAGGACTCTGCTTCCTTAACTTGTTGAAAATCTTCAGGCTTTACAAAAATTGAATCCTCCATGTCATTTGTCTCTAACCGCAGTACAAAAACATCCTAATAACTTTCATTCATACCTCAGATAATGAAATATAACTATTAGTATTGTGGTCCTGAGGTTCTAATGTTTACCAGGCTTGAAGGATTACTTGCTTAAAGGGTGTTTGAAGGAGAAGGACAAATTTCTCCTACAAGAAGAGCAAGGGGTTAAGTGTATCTCATTTTTTCCACTTGGAATTTTAAAAAATCTTTTGAATACAAGACTGCTTACAGAGCTGCTCCTAATTTTTTTCCAGTTCACATACAATTAAGAAGTTAGAATATTTCTCTAATTTCAGCAAATTGTATAAGGAAACAATATGTGTTGGATGTCTACGGATCTCATTCTATTACTGCCAAGGAAAACCACCGTGAGAGAATAGAAGAAAATAAAATGTTTGGGACACATGAAACTGTGAAAGTTGTTCCTAACATCAAAACCAATTAGATAGTAGAGCCGATATTCAGGGAGGTTATGGGAGTGCTAGGTGGAAGCAAGGTCTGAGGACAGACTAAATGGTGGTAAGACTATGACAATGACACAACAAGTTTTTGCTGTGGCTCTGCGTGTATCTGGGTGTAGCAATGCGAAAGCAGAGACAGTGTCTCTGTGTCTAAGTGACAACAAGGTGTGTGGGTTGAAGTTCCACCTGAATATGAGGAAGAACTTTTTATTCTATGGGTGACTGCACACTGGAACAGATTGCTTATCTGGATGCGATCCTGTGTGCTGTGGTCTGGGATGACCCTGCTTGAGCAGGGAGGTTGGACCACTGTGGTCCCTTCTGATCTGACCTATTCTGTGATTCTAGTAGATATACATCTATTTATCTATCTCTCAAACCTAAAGGAAGATGGATTTTCATACTTTTTGCCCGTCTCAGAGTGGGAAAAGATTGGAATTTTTGAAAACTGAGATTTTACAACTTACTTTTTGGTTAAAGAAAAGGGTAAAAAACACTTCTTGCATAATTGCCTTTGCAAAGAAAGAAATATGTTGCCCCTCAAACATAATAGCGATGGTTTACTGCTTAGCAGCTGGGTGGAGTTGGATTCGGTCATCTCCTACCCTATTCCTGTTTCAATAAAATCTTTCCTACTAACCTTTTGGCTAGACAAACAGGTGGTTTGCCTTTTGATGAGGGAGACAACAAGCAAACCCCTCTCATCTCTCACTCAAAATCTCCCTTCTTACAGAATATGGGAAAAGGAAAACAAAACATAGCAAACTGAAACTTTATCAACTGTTCGTTCACACCACTGTGAGGGAGAAAAATTCTCTTTGTTGCCTAAAAGCCTTTACAATTGCCTTTCACTATGTAAATTGATGTCATTTTAACTAAGAATGTTTAAAATTATCTCTACAAAACCAAAACACTGAAGCTTTAGAAGTTTTTCCCTATTTTTTTCATTAATTTCCCAGTAGCTTTATTTGAATTGTTAAAGACAAAAATTGTTAGAAGTTGTTTGAGTTATTAGATTCTCAAATACATCCACATACATGCAATTATTGTAACAATGTTATTTAAATAATGAGTTTAGAATTTTAAACATCCCCATTTTTGTTAATCAATACATTCAAACATTCTCAAAATATGCATAATGTCAACAAAAGTGCAAAATAGCTGCTTGTAAGTCACAACTGCCTATGAGACTGAATGTGTAAACCTACATTAACACTTCTTCAAAACAGGAATAATCACAAAGAAACAATAAATGATAAAACAGAACCAAAAGAAACACACAAACAGTAACCAATACAAACCCAAAACTCCATGATTTAAATAGAAACACAATAAAGGGTTTAAATATGCCTGTGTGAGGAGAGAATGAAACGGTGGCCACCGGGATGTGAATGGGAAAGTTGTGTGGAGATATGTATGTGTGCGTGAACCCTAATACACTTTATGGAAAGATACTTTAAACACTCATTCAACAACACTACTTCAAACACAACATCCACAACCTAACACATTTCCTTTACAAATAAAGATGATACCTTTACCCAATTATGCAAAAATCACCCTCAGATAAAAGGTTTTACACATCTACAAACCCTGGGTAATTTAAGGTTGCTTGGAATATTGCATGAACCAATAAAGTTATCAACAGTTCAATAAAGGCCTTATCATGATAGGCCCTAGTTTTTATAGATAATTAAGATAAGTTTGTTTATGTTAAAAATGTTTAAAAAGTGTACTGTTTTACAGCTTGTTAATTATATAAGGAAAGGGAAATTGTGGCAGGAAGTATGTTGCAAGGCATTATGGGAGATGTAGTCTTTGGTACTCTCACGCATGCTCAGTAGAGTGCTTGGATGTTATTGGTTGAAGGATAATGTGACACGTTTAAACGCTGTATTTAAACTGCGGTTCTTTGCAGTAAAGTTAATTCTGCTCTGGCGCTCGATGGTGTCAGCAGTGGGCTTTGTGAAGCAACAAGCACCTCAGGAGACTATGAATGTGGTACTTTATTCTATGTTCTTATTATCTTGATGCAGTCATTCGGCAAAATATGATGCAATGATAAAATAAGAAGATAAAATTTCAGTATTTGTCAATTATTTGAATATCAGGGCACTTGTTCTTCCCAGATCTTTCTAGGAATGCTGAACACAAATATCCCCAAGCAAAAGCAGACAGAACAGTAATTTTATGAAGAACTATAAAGGCTTGCTATGCTTCTCAAGAGCCAGTTAAAAAAACAGCTGGTGGAGAGGACAACAAAAGAACCCCAAGAACCATGATTCATCACTCACAAATACTTTCATATTGCTTCATATTGAATCACAAACAAGGATGTAACTTGTTACAGATTCCTTTGAGTTCTGGGAATTGTTGTTTCCAGCCACTAAATTTTCACCAACAAAACAAGCTGGAAAACCTTTTCCCTCCAGAGAACTGTTCAACTTAGATAACACTATGGAATGGGATACAAGTTATTAAATCCACTGAAGTAACTTAGCTAAATTAGTTACGATCAAGGTTTATGTTCTCTTAGGACTTTATTTAATCAGCCTCATCTCTGTGCTAAATTATTTATATTACAGTCTGGCCTACAAAACTCAAACTGAAGTTGCAAACACATTGCATTGAAGGTTTAATGTCCAGTTTCCTTCTAACTTGAAATCTTGTCTTTATCTTGAAAAGGAAGAAATAAAAATCAAACCCTGCAATAAAACAACCACAATAATATTAAAAGTTTCTTTTAATTTACTCCAATGAAACAAATCTTGCTTTACCACTACAATAAGTGAGAGGGAAATTAGGACAGCTGTCAAGAGTCGAAGTACCATTTAGTCTAAAATAAAAACTTCTTCTTTTCCAGTTTCTTTTAAATTAAAGCTGTTTCACTGGCACAAAAGAAATAATGGTTCAGATCCTCTACCTGAAAAAAGCAGATGCTCAGCCATAAAAAGAATCACAGAAGACTTTGCAGTTGCTCAGCATCATTTACCTGAGCATCTCATGGCACATCTCAGTGCTTCACCATTTTACTGAGGCAGAAATCAAGGCATGTGGAGAGGAAGGTCTACAATTTTGAAAGCAGCCTGTAGCTTTGAGTGCTTCCATGTTAGGAGGGTTAGCTTTCAACAAAGTTTATTGCCAGTGTCTGAAAATTTAGGTTCAACTGGCATAATGTTTACTGCATTACACATCTGCTTTTATTAACCAGGCTGGTGTTTGAGGGCCTTTACTTCACCTCTTCGTCTAAATTCCAAGTACAGGTATCGTAAAATTGTGTCCAAAATTTGAGACTGATGATTTACCATGAAATGACTGTTGTAGTTTAACTCCAGCCAACAACCAAGCCCCATACAGGCACTCACTCACCCTGCAGCCAATAGGATCAGGGAGAGAATCAGAAGGGTAAAAGCCAGAAAACTCATGGGTTGAGATAAAGACAGTTTAATAGGGAAAGCAAAAAATGTGCCCACAAGCAAAGCAAACCAAGGAATTCATTGCTTCTCATGGGCAGGTAGGTGTTCAGTCATCTCTGGGAGACCAGGGTCCCATCAAACATAACAGTTACTTGAGAAGACAGACACCACCACTTCAAACATCTTCCGTTTCCTCCTTCCCCCCTCTTTATATACTGAGCATGGTGTCATATGGTCTGGAACATCCCTTTGGTCAGTTGGGATCACCTATCTTGGTGGTGTCTTCCCTCAGCCTTGCATGCATCCCCAACTTCCTTGCCAGTGTGGCTGTACAAAAAACATAAAAGGCCTTGGCTCTGTGTAAGCGCTGCTTAGCAATTACAAAACGTCTGTATATTATCAACCCCATGTTCAGCACAAATCCAAAACATAGCCCCATACCAGCCACTGTAAACAACATTAAGTCTACCCCAGCTGAAACCAGCACAATGACATATTGTAAATTGCCAATAGACTGAATGATGGTCAGAAAAAATGGATATCTGTAGTTCTGAACTCTACGTAATTTTGTCTCCTCTCTCCAAGTCTTCTAATGTACTTGCAAACCTCCTCTTCAAAGAATTATATTGAGGAGCTTAATATTTCAAGATCTAAAGAAAATTAAAGATAAAGTATTTTATCTCAAGTGTCTGCTTCATATGGAGTAAATTAGAAAAGCAATATGAAATAGTAATGCTAGGGATGAACATCAAACCACACTATGAACATCGGTCAGTGACACCTACATCCACTCTGGACCAAACATTACAGCTCAGTACGGATTTCTGCAAAAGGAATGAAATTGCAGCCTCCTATCATGTTTCTTACAGTATAAACTGAGATTCTTCAAGACGTGGTATAAAAACGCATACTTATACAGACAATTTTTGAGGATCAGCAAATTATTTTATTTACTCCTAAAGCTGCTTAGGAAAGGGTCATGGCAAGCTCTGGGGCAATTACCAGACTATGCAAGGGTAGGAGCAAGAGCAGAAGGATAAGTCCTAGAGCTCACATGTCTGACTGTCAACCTTCTCAATTGGTTTGCATCACTAAATGGGAGAATAACCAAAAAATTATTTGGCTAACATGGCACTTCATTCCTTTCAGAAATCAAAATTCACGTTCCAATCTGACACTCCCTACTTTGTCTGCTAAAAAATTACCAAATCTCACTGCTAACTCCTTGTTCTGCTCAGAGTGAAGGGTGTGCTGTGAGAGATATGACAGAAACACTCTTCAAGAATAATTGGTACATCTAAGTGGTACACTTCTAGCAACAAACTTAATTAAAGTTAAAGTTTTAAAAGTTCAAGCTTCACTTATGGAGCTACTTAACCAGTTCCTTACATCTTTAACTGACTGCCATTTGCATGAAGTGAAGAATAAAGCCTGTTGTTTTTGGTGCTTTGCTACTAGAGATGTAGGAGAGAAGATTTTGTGAATGAAACAAAATGAATTTGTTTGTATTGTAACCTTTCCTTTTCCTGCAGGATGTGTAAGTCTGATGATAAGCCTTTTGACACATGGGCACTGTAGCTCTCTCTGGAGCTGCCAGTGTGAGCCAGCCAGAGGAAATGGAGGAAGTGATGCTCGTAACACAAGGAGTCAAGGAGTAGTCTTTTCCTCTCTCTGCAGTGACCAGATCTAACTTAAACTGGGTATATAAGGGGTTTGCCTTATAAGGAGGTTCGCAATCCTGTCACTTAGCCACGTGCTTTATTGACCTCTAACTAAGTAGACCATGCAGTGGGTTATGCTGCATTCCTAAGATCAGGTCAAATCTGAAGCCCACAGAAGAAGACAGAAAAAATTCCAATGCCTTCAAACTAGATAATCGTTTCCAAATTTTGCAACCCTTAAATACACTTATCATCACAGGGCACCTGCTGGTTTGTGTGGGCAGAGGAAAGTAGGGGGCACCACACTGTGCTGGCACATCCCCTGACATTACAAAAACAAGGGATGCCTGACACCTGAAGGAAATCAATGCCAATTTGCTCATAACTGCTTGGCAGAACAGCAATTACTTCACTGATTAAATAATTGGTTAACTAACAGATAAAAATCAAAAGTTAAAGGTAACTTCATAGTGTTACTATGTAAATTTTTTTCTATTCTGTTTTCAAGTTGTTATGTGTTCTGGGAAAGTCCCACTTTGTCTCTCAAAGCCTATTGCAGTGGAAGTGATTAAAATATCACACTCTAGCCTCTATTTCCAAAACAAATAAGCAGCTTTTCTCTCTGGCAAGGACTGTAAATGGGCCTTGTGCCGCTCTCAGGTACTCATTGCACTTGCCAAATGCTTTTAAGCACAGAGCTCAGATCTAAGCAATTGGGTCACCAGACAGGAAGGACCAGCTAGAAGGTGATGTCGTGTGTAGGCAGAAGGGGGATGTTCTCGAGTTTCAGACTTCAGAGTATTTCCAAATCAGACCAGGTCAACCCTCACTTCTGCTGCTTACTCACAAGCACATTCACTTCAAACATGGAGAAAAGAGCTAAAAATGTGAGTTTCAACTCAGGCAAAGCTTAAAGTCAGACATCCAGGTGGACAGCATAGCTTCATGAAGCAATAGAAGGGTCAATATTCAGCTGCCAAACCACTTTTACCTGCTAGGGAGCGTGATAATACCTTGTCTTTTTGGAGAAGAGGTGTCAGGAGCACCACGCTGCAGAGGAGAGAGACATAAATCCATATCATCTTTGCATTAGCTCTCAGTTTTTGGGGAATAACTGCTAATTTTAGTGTCTTGGCCAGACCATATGGCCTACATGTCATTTCAGATATAGGGTGTGCTCTTCACTTAATAGACAACATGCTGTAGCACACGAGTAAATAGAGGCTATATTCTGACAAAAAAGCTGCAGTTTTACATACATATGAACCAATTTCCATCAATACATCTTGATTTTGAGACCTTTTCTCTATCAGAGGCTTGTATTAATATTTGGTGTGAGCTGACTACCACCACAGCACCACAGTAGAGTGACATTACAAAGTTCCTTAAGAGAAATATCTAATAGATAATTGTTTAACATTGGACTTAATATCTAAAGGGAAAATATCATCCTCCTTCTAAATACATTAAATCAATAATATGCAATGACAATAATGAAATTATTTCACTTAGAACACTAATGGCAGTCATCATATCTCTTGTGAGTGCCCTTTAGACTCTCTTTCCTACAAAGGGTGCAAAGGGCTGGAGTACAGATTCCACAGCAGCTGAAGTGTGCTAACACTTGGAGACAGGAGTCCCTATATATTACACTAGCAGAGAAGGGCACAAGCTATAATCTTTATCACTACATAATTTCCAGATACAGCTTTTTCCATAAACAGCTTTTAGAATCAGAGTCCCATTGCACAGGAGCTGAATCCAGCCTTGGATTTGCAGAGGATGCATACACTGCTGATTAGACAAGGGACAGATTTACTTAATGAGTAACATGTAATCTTATTGAATCTTTGAAGTGAAACCTTTGGCTGTTCCAGATGAAAACAAAGACCCAACTGAAGGAGGTTCTCACCTTTCTGATAACGTAAAGTGGTAAAAGTGACTGGCTCAAGTGTTAAACATGAGTTTCATAATAAATAGGAAATAGTAATTCATTAGGCAAAAACCTGTATCTTTCTTAATTTTTGGACACCAATTTTATATAGGGAAGATTTTCATAGAATTCAGAAAACTGGTCATTAATCTAAAACAGGCTCATTTACCTGTTGTCAGAAGCGTGTTTAGCACAGCAATCTATGACCACTAAGCCCTTTCTGCACCCTAGAACTTCAGAGTGCTATAAAAGCAATTATAGCAGAAATGGATTCAAAATACATCAGAATATGAGCAAACTATAAATTCCCTGATATATTCAATAAAGAATCTTTTGTGCTATTTAAGAAAAAAGAAAACAAAACAAAACAAAACACCTCCATACTAATTTCCCTCCATTTAAGTATCTGTTAGTCAATTTTAGACCACAGAAATTGGTAGCAGTAAGCCATTTAGACTTTAGACCAAGTCAGGTCTAAATTCTGACCTCAAAACCAGTCTGTACACCAACAAAAATGATGTGAAATTCTAAATCAATGAAAACTGATGCAATTGCTCCACTCTTGCTGTGTAAGTACATATCCATGAAAGCTCTACAAGCAAAAGCAATCATCTGTTTTGTAACTGTAATACTAATTAGTTATAAGAAGATTTTTCTACTCAGAATTCAACTTTCTGTTTCAAAAACTCTGGGATACAATTCTGACACTTCATGCAGGCAGTAAGATAAATGTGGTACCGCTGCAGGGTTCCCTCCTCCCACTCCCTTTCAGCTACCTCAGAGTTTCTGGAGGGCAGCCAAAGCAGTGACTCCTGCCTTAGTTTGCAGACAGCCCCGAAGTGTCATTCTGGGAGAGAAAGCTGAAGACTTGGGCAACTTTCCAAGACAGCCCAGCATCACAGGTGTGCACCTCCACTGGAAATGGCAGGGCCCTTTGTTGCCAGCCTTGCTTTTCCAGGCAAGGGCTCTGGCAAACACTTAGAGGTGCAAAGACCCTCACTATTGGGGAAAAGAGGATGATCTGTATTGCCTTTCCTCTTCCACATTTTTCCTCTTTTCCTTTAAAGAGATGGGTCGAGACTGTTGAGGGCCTAGGACATCCCTGATCAATAGCAGTCTGAAAGATACAGAACAAAAAAAAGGTGGCCAGAGATGGATCTTGATGCTCTCTGTCTATCTTCTGCCATGGACAGTCTAGGGGTCTTTGTAGGAGGATATGAAATAGAACACTCCTGAACTTGTCCTGGCACAGGTTATTATCTGAAATGTGTTGATGCACACACAGATAGAAAACACGTTCCCTAAAATGGAGATGGTCCTGCCTCTCAGGTTGTCAGTAATGTGGTCTTTGATCCTGACAAGGCACTTGGCTATTTGCATGCTTTGGTTTCCTGCTTTGACAGCTATAATAAAAATCCTTCCCCAATATTGCTATAATATTTTAAGATATCAGTGGTTGTAGCTATCTGCTTTGCTCCTCTGCCAGGATTTTATTACTCAGCAGCAGGAATGACAGACCTAGACAAACATCTGTAGCTCAGCTACTCTAGTGCAAAATATTATATCTTTGGTGGGAAAACGGAGCACAGCAGTGTGGATTTAACAACAGCTGAAGCACAGGTATACATGAATGAAAGGCAGGGTAGATAGGGACGGTAGTATCTTAAATCAAGCCAGTACAGTGAAAGATGTCAGTTAAATAGCTAAAGTGATCACTCTGCTATCTATATATATCCATATTTATCCAGAATAAATATGATATACAAAATTATAATTCAAGCATTCTATCAGAAAGTCCTTAACTTATCCATCTTCCTAAATGACTTTCATGAGAGCATCTGTTGGGAGGGTTTTTTATGTTGCAAATATTGCTTTTGTACAGTTTTCATTAACTAAAGATAGTTGCATATGATGTCATGGAGACTGTACACCATTCATTTTATGTTGCTTCTACACAGCTAGTTAAAGAAGTATTAAGACAGATTAAAATGGGTTTCCCGGTCTTCCACTGGACATCCACATTGATATTTGCAAAGCAGAAAATATACAATCATTCAGTAAACTATCTTCCATTATGGCAACAATGAATAACACATAAAACAGTCTAAAACTAAGCTCTACTATAATAATTCAAGAACATACCAGCTCCAGGAGTTACACAGAAGTCCAGATAATCTGGAGCAGGGAAAGTGTGTTCACACTAGAGGTACACAAATAGTACACAAATAGTTGTGGTGAAGAGAAGGAAGCCACTTCATTTGTGGGACATCAATAGCAGCCTATCTGCTCTTGGGTTCAGTCACTGTTGTAAATCTCCTTTCCACCTACACATGTAGGAAGATTAAGAAAGACACCCACATTGTGGCAATGAGAGGCTACTTGCTTAGGGAACCACCCCTTGGCAAGATCTTGTTGCCTTTTTTCTTTCCTCCCCTCTCCTCAACAATTTTTAAGGCTGAAATCTGAGTCCTGAAGACATTGTTCTTTTCTCTTTGATCTTGCATTAGGTTTGATAGGGAATGGACTAATCCGAGAGTAGAACCTTTATTAGCAAACTGAAGATCAGGTTTCTTCACTGAAGATGTTAGACACTACAGGGTTTTATGGCATTTGTGCAGACTGAAGACATTGTTTTAATTTTTTTTTTCCTCACCATTCAACCTATTTTAATTTAATTCTGTAAGTCTGTTTTGCCCACAATGGTAACTGGTAAGTGGTGTCCCTGTCTTAATCTTGACCCACAAGATTCTGCATCTTATTTTCATCCCCTGTTGAAGAAGAGGAGTGAGACAGTAGCCAAATGGGCATCTGACAGCCAACAAAAGTCAACCCTCCACAGGATGCAAGAGATAAAAACAGCCTTCAGAGAAAGGAATCCCTGGCCCTCCTGTGTGGGCTGTCTCATCCTCTTGTGCAGTGTAAGGGTAAAATTGTCACTATACTTGACCCCACAGTCATCACCATGTACTGAGACTACTGCTGGGCTGTTTTCAATTTTTTTCCAGCACTGACCATTATCCAACACTCAGGCTTCTTTTATCTATGATTATCTTAGGAGTTAGCTTTTCATGGTCACTTTATTTTCAGCATCTAGTTTCTCCTGCTTGACCTCAGTTTATACTAAATAATTACAGAATCCTCTAATGCTTGGGCATCACCTAATAATTCAGCTGATTTAGATTTGCATATTATTTAATTATTAGTCACACAGAAGGAAAGGAGGAGCCAATTACTTCATTGAGTTTTCCCTTGCAGATGGAATGACTTACCTTCTTCCTTTACTGCCTACATAAAAATACTATTTTTGGACTATTTCTATTAAAACTCTCTTTAAGTAATTTCAGGGATTCTAGATGATTTGTGAAATAAGTAATTTTACAGGCAGAGAAACCAACAGATCAGGACACAGAGCAAACCTGCATCAGAACAGGATGTTCAGATTCTAGCTTCATCCCAGCTACCCCTTCCAACAAATGATTATTCCTGAATTTTGTGATGAAATACCTTAACCTATACCTTCAGTATTTTTGCGTTTAGATTTGGGATTTCTCTGGTTTTGATCTTGATTCTTCAAAGTTACATCTATTTTTTCAAGTTATGTCATAGTTTTTTGATATTTTCTGATATTTTCTTAATAAAATTTCATTTATTTATATATTTGAAAAAAAAAAAGCTTCTTCTTTTCTAACTCATGCTTTACCCATAATCTCCTCCATTTTTTTTTATTTTTTTTTTTAATTGGAATAGAAATAAGCTAGCACTCACAGAGGTCAATACTTCTAATAAATTCAATGAGCTCTGATTAAAAGTTCCAAAGGCTCACGCTTTCCAGACAGAGCTCATATTCTGTCTGGAACAGCTCCCAGATCAGGCATGTTTTAACAAGTACACCTATGATTGAGCTGAATTGTGGAATCAGAAGTACGCAGAGCTGGAAAGCCCCTGACAGTTTTTTCACTTCATTCAGAAAGAGAAACAAAGAAAGACAGGGGTCAAATCCTCCTAGAATTTCCTGAGACCCAGTCCTATTTTAGAAGAAGAGATCCAACACTGCTAAAATAAATGATCAGTTTTCTGTCTTCAGCCACAGGGCAGTGTGATATACTGCTACAGGGGTCTGAACGGTCATGGGGACTCCAGCAGCACACATGGCCCTCTGAGGTGCTGTATTGGTGTCTGTGTCCAGGTTTTGGCAGCAGGGGTGGCCTCTGTGAGAAGAGGCCAGAGGTGTGAGATGTGTCTGACAGCAAGCCAAGGTCAACTCCCCCCATGTGGACAGAGAGCAGTTGATCCTCTTCTAAGATGGACTGGTCATTGTGTCCAAAGTCCTGTCCACATGGCCCCAAGGATAGCTAGAGCTGTAGACAGTTCCTTTCTTTTTCACACTTTCCCAGCACAGATGTCACAAAGATAACCCTACCACATGAAGGGCTACAAAATGTGGTTTGATCTTTCTGTAACAAGGATATCCCAACTCACTACGGAAACAGGCTATATGCCTCCACAGACCCTACTTGCCAAAGCATTCATGGTATCATTTTTGTCAGAGAAGATAGAAAGAAAAAGCTTTTCTCCATTAAAAATGCCTTCCCCTTCATCCTGGCATGTGTAACATCAAACACAGCAAACAGCTCTTCTGGAACATGCTTATGTTTTCCCCATGGTACAGGGTATATGAAACTGTTTTCTTCTCCTCTTCTCCAGAGTCCATCCCAGGCAAGTAAGAGAGGATATAAATATTTCCAGTGCCATACTACAGTCAGGACACTGTGCACTCTCCTAGCATCCACCAGGTTCAAGAGAAAGCTGAACAAATTCATGGGCTATAACTTTTCCCAGAGTTATTATACACAAAGGCAGCTTCTGGCTGAGGAAGTACCTGAGCTTGGGAGAACCTGAGTACCTGAGAATGGGAAAACATCTGCAGGAAGTACTACTAGATGCTCACCATACTTATACCCTGGCTGGAGATAGTATCCTGAGCTGGATGGCCTTGTAAAGCTTTTCTTCAGTTCTTATATATCACCGTTGTTGAACAAAATCTAATTTTGTTCCAAATTTTTTCGAAGCTAGATAAAGATCATAAGAAAGCTGTCTTCCACAAACCACATCCTTTGTAATAGCCATTCTCTCTTCTAGCCATCAGTTGCATGACTATTATGCCAATTTTCAGTTGTCTTATTCATGCAACTTGCTTTGAAAGGAGAATTAATAAAACAAGTCCAGTGGTCTCCTGGCAACTAATTTTTGCAAAGAAAACATGCCTTTCTAACACAGAGGTTTTGTGTAGATCAAATGCATTACTGAGTTTCTGAAAAACATTTGAGAAAAATATTACAGCAGAGGAGACACCTCTGGTAGTTACATGATAGCTTTCCTTTTGTTTTCCAGGTCAGGACTGAACAATTCAGGAGGAATAGCTTCAGACAGCATTTAATTTACCTTTTGGACTGCATAATAAAAATGTGACATCCAGAAACAATGGATAGAAACTGTGGTCTGTCTAATTAAATAGTTGATTCTAAATGTCTTTCCAGTGTATCATTCTACTATGACATGGATCAAGATCAGAAAAGTTAGAATTTTTCTCATGTGACAAAGGTAATTTTGTCAAAATGATATTTTTTGGGTTTTTATCTACTAATTGAACATACACAGTCATAACAAAATGTTCCAGAAGGAAGAATAATGATGTTGTTATTACCATTTTTTACAATTTTACCATTGCTCTTTTACTATTTCCTAGTTCTTTATAGTATTTAGTAATTCACTCCACAGTCAGATTGTCCAGTGAGAAGATCCAGTGTCTTTATTAATTGCAGAATAATACAGCATACTGTGAAAGTTTTTGGGTTTCTGGAATCACTGAGATGACCATAACATTCTCAGACTTAAATAGTACATTAGCACAGTACTTCTAGTAATGTTATATAATATTATTTTCTTTCTTTGTATGAACTTTACTCCAAAGATACCTGGAAAAGGCGAGGTGCTACGAACATTACCTTAACTCTGTTAAGATGCTGTCTGCACTGGCACATTGAATCGTAGTAGGTTCTGAACTTGAAAAGTTGCATTCATTGCCATAACACCAAGTTTAATTTTGTGATCAGTTTGGACAAGATGTCCATGGTTAAAACAAAGGAGTCAGTAATTACTCCACATAACTCTCACAAGCATAAGAAAACATTAGAGGGAAGCTAGGCCTTCATCTGCCCATTCTTCTTTGTGATACCACATCTGAACAAAGTGATGTATTTTTAAAAGATTCTCAAGACCATTTAGTTAATGACTTACTAGCTTTATTAGTTCTGTACATTTCTGGATGATTTACTCAAGAGAAAAAATTACAAGACACAGTTCAGCCTTTTTAAGATGTAGCATCATCATGACATACTCACTGAAGAGACTGTAGAGACATCAGTGTTTTCAATATATAGTTTCCCATCAAATAAGTTATTTATCCTTCACAATTATTTCTGTAATGATATCCTTTCTTTGCCAATAATAGTTAATCTGAAGGCAATTTTTAATCGTCTTTCTAATAACCAGAGAGAGTAACAACCTCTACAACCTCACTTCAGAACCTTAACACAGATAGTTGTTAACAAATGATGGCAATAAAAAGAAGATTTATTATTGTTTCCAAGCATAGGGATAATTTTTATATGTAGTTTAATTATCTCTTTCTGCTATGATATCTTTTTAGGTTACGCATATTATGAAGTAGAAAGGTTATAAAAAATCATAAATATCAGACTAGGAAAAGCCACAGCACCATTGAGTCAGTCCATGGTTATTCTGTCTGAGGAACTGACAGAGCCGGACCTTTGGGATCATCGAATCTGCTGTTTGTTGTGAGCTGCATGATCATATGGATTCCATAAGTCAGGATCCACAGTAAAATTAGAGATGTTACCAGGCCCATCCAGATTCCAGGAGTGAAGAAACCTGTACAGTCACTTGCATAGGAAAACTGGTTGTTTTCAATGTTGAAGCCTTGAATCTGAAAATGAAAGAAGCTAGATTAATGAGTGCAATTAAGCTTCAAGCGTCGTCCCTACTTTCAGGAAGTATGTGGTAATTACAAAAACCCACACCTTTTAATTACCAGTCATACCCTGCCCACTAAAAAGAGTGCAAACAAAATCCTCTGCGTAACAGTTTTCCAGGTCTCCTTTTCACCCAGGAAATTAAAGATGCAGAATCCATCTCTTTGGCAAGAAACAGGTTTCCCGCTTCAGAAACTTGTATTACTTTTAGAAGTAAAGTCCCAAAGGGGAAATGTGATCAGTATTCTGCATTCATTGTAGTCAAATCAGTATTCTGTATCCATGTGATCAGTATATCAGTATTTGTTGATCATCAGCTCAATGACCACTTCAGAACCAGGAAACTCAAAGCACTCAAACTCATAGAGTTAAGGCCTCCTCAGATCATGAGATTTGTTGAAATACCCTGAGAGATTTAATTAATAGCTCCTTCACCAACAAAACTCCTGGAATCTACTTTAAAACACACCTAATGAAGATGACCTTTTATGGTTGAGTTTTAGTGAAAGTTGAAGGAGAAAACAGTTGTGAAACCTTTCTTCCTCCCTTCTTTGACATCACAGACTCAAAATGGGAGGGAGGACTTGCTTTATTGAGGTATGGGATATGTGTTGTCTATTAATATGAAATCTATATAAGCTTTTCCAGCAGTTAGAAAAATCTGTTAACTCTCTGCTTTCACTGAATTCTCAGTGTCTGCCACTGACTGAGCTCCTACCATACTGTTTTCTTCAGAAAAATCAACTAATTTAGAGACATATAGCACCCAACTGTACAAAAAGTATCAACAAACTGAATGCCTTTGATATCACTAACTTTAGACATTTTGTTCAAACCAAAGGATTAGAAAACTATGAAGAAAGGCAAGACAATCCCCCCTCAACATGCATGTACATAACGACATAAACATTGATTCCTTCAGAGGGAAGGGAATCTAACTGGTTGAAGAAGAGGAAGGAAAGAATTAATCTGATCTGGTTTTGAGTCTTTCTTAAATAATTTTATAAAGAAAACTGAAGACTGGGATTCTTATGCATATACAGAATCTTTGAAATGGGTGTGTAAGGAAAGCACCACACATCATAAACCCACTGTTAAAAAGCAAAAAAAACCACACCTAAAAAACCCCCTTAAAAATTACTGTTTCCTATAAAATATTATAGAATAAAATTAACATTTAAATCACTTCTCTCATACAGTACGCAAGAAAGCAGAAGATCATGGATTTCTACTTTTATGTGTTCCCACTCCATGATTATTCTATGATTCACAACAAACTAAATGGAAAGCTTTAGTTTATGTGTGGTAATATAAGAGCTTCTACTTCTTAGGAAAGCTGTTGGTACAAACATTGAACAAATCAACTTGTGGCTTGCATACCACACTACACCAGTGAGCACTCTGGGTTTGAGTTCACTCATGGCTCAGGTGCCTAAAGTTAATGTGTACATAAATATGTCTGCTACAACCAATGTCTGTACCTTCCAGAGTGCTGATTAATAAAACCATTACTAAACACAGAACTAAGGGCTCCTTAGGTAATGTGGAGGTGAAGGAAATTTTAGAATTCAACCTTTTCTAGGCCTTTTAGAAGCATCTTCCCAAGTCAGATCATAGTAACTTACTTGCAAAGACTGTCTGCTTTCACCAAAGGTAGTCAGACTTCTGATTAAAGCAGGATTAGTGAAAACAAGCTTTTGGGCTGGATAACTGCTTGCACTGCTTTAGGAAATGCAGGTGATGGCAAAAGCCTTTGCTTGTGTGATAAACTGAGAGAATGATTCGAGCTAATTAAGAGAAAACAGTGTAAGGTCAATATGACCTGGAGAGAGAAAAGAAAAACAAATTGTAAAACTTAATTGGGCCCCTATGAAAAGAAAAAAGACAAGTTACCTCCCTTTTACCCTGTGTAGGATTTATAGTGAGAGAATTTTGTTTAGTTAGCTAGATAATAGCACCTTTCTTAAAATTTATAACTTTGCATAGATAACAAGCAAACATCTGTTGAATGTATGACCTAACAATGTGTAATGTTTATACTTATGTATCTAACATGTTTATACTCATGTGCCTAACAATGTGTAATGTTTATACTTATGTATAATGAATATTCATGTAGTAGCTGGAAATAAATGTGGAACAACTGTCTTCTTTGGGTGTGACAGGTGTTGGGAGTTGTTGGACCCCTCCCTGATCACCCAGCGCTGAATTTGCTTTTATCATATAATAAATTCTGATTGGAAATTGCCCGATTGGGTTTCTATTTGTCACACTTGTTAAGCCACTGCTTCGAACACAAATGAGAATGTGAATAGCAGTCATGAAATGTAACCTGAAAGACTTATTTACAATAAAAACAGAAAGCAGGTGATGATTTATGTCATTTGTGTTCAAAAAATGGATTGAAATTCTGGAAAACAATACGCACTTCTTATCACACTGACAAGGAATCTCTGAATCTCTTACCAGGTATACTTGGTTAAGAAAGGCTTTGCCACTTCAGATTTAGTCAGAAACACTTAATTTTATTATTTCAATCCTATTGGTTTTTTCTTTTTTTTTTTTTTTTTTTAAGTCTGGATTGTGCTTATTGAACCTTTGAGGTGAAAGATTAAATTGTACATTCTTAAAAAGCTATGTCTACTTTAAACAGGAGATTAAGAAAATGCAGGGTTATTTTATTGTTTTTCTGGAGCTTCATCATTTCTGTTGGGGTGCTAGATCACAGGTGGGAGGTAAAAATGTGACTCCGAGCAGCATTTCTACCTATAGAAAAGCTAAAAATACTTACATGTGGTTCTCTAAATTTTATGAATGTAAAAGTCTTTTGGATACAGGCCCCTGTACTGCAGAAGTTTCAAATTTAGTGTTTGGTCTAGCATTATTTGGTCTGCCTTGGTTATACAAGTCTTTATTTACTGTTAATTTTAAAAATATTTTCGAATGGAGTTTTTTCATCATTTGACCCTTGAAAAAGCCTTCAAGTAAAATATGTTGTTTTCATGGCTCTTAAGTGTACACTGAATATCTAATTTTTGAACTTAGAAATATTTTAGCCACAAACAATCCTAATATTCTTGATTTTTAATTTTTAGTAGTTTTTCTTGGGTACCAGGTGCTTCTAAACTACTGTGACACATAGTACAGAAAAACAATGCTTTTGGTAGCAGAGTCCTCTTTAACTTCATTGACAATTCTGAGAATCCTCAAAAGCCTGTGGTAGAACAGCCAACAAAAACCAAACCAAACCCAGAGAAGTTTTGGTGCTGTGAACAGCTATGAGTGGTGACATCCTAGGCTATGAGAATGCCTAGACAGCATCCCACAGAGGTTCTTTAGATAGAAGTGAATGAGCTAGCTCCAGAACTTAAATGAAAGGCTGCATCAGTTCAGCCTTGCCTTGGAACAAGCTATGCAAGGCTTCCATGCAGCTGCCATGCCCCTCTATTACTGTGATACTGTTTTCAGGACCCAGCACTGCAAAGTGCTGGGTACCAATTTGATTGGCATTGGATCCTAGTTTCTAATTCATTGCATAACACTGACATGAAAATCATGTTCCACAGTTTCAGCAACAGGATTTTGTGCTGGCTGCAACCACTGAGCACATCCCACATGCTTTTTTCACTACGCAACAGAGTTTGGGGGTTTCTAAACCTCATTCCAGAACAAACTCTGATATTGAGATCACATTTCACTACGTATCAGGGGAAAATATCTAGGAAAGTATAATCTAGTTCAGATGGAACTTGACAATGTGCCCAGATTTGTGACTTTCTGTTTTCTCACATAGCAATAAAAATTAGAACAAGACTTTTCAGATTTTGTTCCATGCTTAGGATTTGGTCAGAGAAAAAGGACTTTCTCAAGAGGAACTGTGAGTTCTGTTGTCTGAACAGTTGCTCCTTCAAATCAATAAGGAAGGTGGGAAACCTATTACTTCTGGTATTGATTAAGACCACAATGAAAGGATGCTTACTAAGGATGGAGTAAGGCCCCTAAGATTTAAGAAGGCATTAGTTTCAAAGCATATAGAAAGTCAAGGAAAAGATAAGTGTAAGAGAACACTTGTATTTTCATTGTTCATGTACTTTTATATCCCAGTCATGCAAAAGTCTAACTCCAAAGAGTTGACTAGGCAAAGCAGAGTTGCATGAACTTCGGTATTTTCAGGCCTTTCCATAAAAAATAACATCAGAAGGAATCTTCATAAGAATTGTGTGTAGTGGTACATTTTTTCTCAAAAAATTGTGAGACTTGATACTGGAATTTGTGGAAATCTCAGCACCAATGATGTTCCTTTGAGATTTCCATTATTTAAGCAGGAATGTCAAGTCTGGAGTCAGATTACTGAGATTTGGTTTGTTATCAAAATCATAAATACAATTATATCAGTATTTGAATCTAGTTATCACATGTTTGTCTAGCTCATGTTTGGCAAATAGACTACAGTTTCAAATTATTCCTATCCCTTTCACCAAAGAGATCCCTTAGTGCAATATTAAGATATATATGTTGATATGCTTCTCCTAATTCAAGAACAAAGTTCAAAATAAAACAGATGTAATCATCTACATCTCACATGTGTAGTCTGTACTACCGTACTAAATGCACAGAAAACCTATGTCTCATTCAAAAAAAGCCACTTGCTTTCCTTCTCGGCCATGCAGGATCTAGTATTGCTCTTAATTGAAGTCCATGGCAAACCTTCCATTAAATCTAATTGCACTGGGCTTTGTTTCTATCTGTAGGAGTACAGACAGTCTATGTCACCGGAAAGAGCAACCACACTAAGCTGTACTTTCCTAGGTAAACGAAGTGCCAAGAAATCAAATATAAACAAAGTAAGCAGCATAAAGCCACCCACCTAAGAGGCCCCTGTTTCCAAGAGCAGCCCAATTCATTAAACAGGCATAGGGACTTAGTCATTCTTTGTCTGATTAAGTACATTTGGTTTAGTTGGTTTTTCTGTTCAGTGGACAACTTCATAGTTTCATTTTTCAGAGCTGTGCTTTCATGTTCTCCTTGTTCAGCAGCTGGTGTCTTTTTTTACCCTTACTAAAAAGCTCACATAGGGGAACAGCTCTTTTTTTATATTTTCCCTCAGGCTGAAATGAAAGTAAGTGCATTATGAATGTGTGTCATTCACCGTCTACAATAGCAAGTAATAGTTCTTGGAGTTATCTCTGAAATGGCAATGCATACTCACCTGCAACCTGGAAATGAAAACATCCCAATTTTTTGCCTCATTGTTGGCTGGAACCAGCCTTGCAGGATAGAGATTGCTTGTTCCCACCAGCTGACAATGAAATGAATACTCTGCAGGAGCAGAGATGACAGAAACATTAAATTTAGCAAACTTTTCTCCATCTTGTATGATCTCCACTGAATCTAAAGTGGACCATTGTCTAGCTGAAACTTCATAGAACTTGCTGGTCATTAAAAACCTAGAAAGATAACAGAAAAAAAAGTCAAAAGGTTAGAAGGAAAAAGTTAATACCCATTTGATAAAGTACTAGTGGCAGATAAAGGTTCACTATTGCTGGCTGCAAACATCACAGCTGATGATGACATGGCTGATCATGTCATTGGGATTGATTCTGTGAATGTATTTACTGCATCTTAGAGTTTCATCTCACAAGCACAGCTTTCCATAGGTGTGGCAAGCAAGGAGCAAATGCAATTTCATTTTTTAAGGGCCTCTGCCAGTGCTGTATTTCATAAGTTACCAACAGTTTATAATCAGTAGAGGAGAAGCTGAGAGACTGTCAGAAAGCCTGCAGTGGCTCTGAATAAATATTTTATGGGATTTTTTTGAAAATTGCTTTTATGATAGGTACAGGCATGATAGCCATTCTATTTTATCATTGCAATTCTTTCTTGGCTCAAATGGCTAAATGGTATTTTCCTTTGCAAAGGTCTGAGTTTGACATAGAAGACAGTGTTTTCTCTCACTGGAGGGTGGGGAGGCTCTTGTCAGCTCTAGTTTCACAATTTGTGGTAGGTTAGGCACAAATAAATATTCCTCATTTTGAAAACATCTGCATATATGTGGTATTGCAGCAGTTTCCAGTAGTTTATAATGATGGAATTTATATGTGTGTTATTACCAATACTGTCTGAACACCTCTCAAATGTTCTGAAACAGAAATAATTGAGAACATCGAGAAGTACATCCTGATCCTTTACAGATCAGGACTATGTCCCAATCTTTACCACTTTTTATCCAGTTCTAGGCATTCAAGCTATCTCATAAGGAAATGATAAACCTTTCTTCTTATTGTATGTTGCTTAATACTTTATCCCTACTTGGTCTACACATGTATTCCCCTATACAGTTTGCCAGTGATTTGTTTTGACTATTGGTAAGCACAAAGGATTTAGAAAAGGAATCTTTTTAGCAATAAATGATACCTGTTACTAAATGAAATATTCTAATATGTCTATCCCCCATGGGTAACGCTGTATGTTGACTTTTAAATTTCAGGTAATACCCTAGATCTAATAATGATAGGTTTGAAAAAACAAGCATTCATCTATAAATGGGGCACGATGTAGGCTATTTTATATTGTATAGGGTATCTGCATATATAGGGTATATGTATATATAGAAAGAATATTCTCCATTGTAGAATGTTACTTGTTTGTTCAAATTAGTTACTTTAAGTATCATATCATCCACAAAACACAGAGTCTAAACACAAATCTTGTCAGGTTGGGTTACTACAGTAATTGAACCCTTTCTTTTTCTTTTTTTTTCTTTTTTTTTTCTTTTATTTTATTAATAATCTGTGGCTTTTGATTCATGTAACTTCAAAAATCTCAAGAGTTTCAAAATGCTCAGAAGGAATCCTAGAACTCAAAGTGTCATTAAACCGAGAAAAGGATGTTCTTTCTTATGGCATTCCTTACTTTTTAAGTCTAAACAGGTCTATCCAGGCAACATTCAGCTGCAAGCATCAGTGAAAAAGAAAAAAAAATTCATCTAGTACACATTCACAAATATTTATGGACAAAATTCTATTGTTATAGAGTTACAAAATTAAAACATGTATTAGACTTGATATTAATTGCTAGAAGAAAGGAATCTTTTTCTGATATACAGTACAATCTGAACAGAATCTCCATGGTGTCCCTGTAGCAATGCTACAGGCACTAGCTGAAAGCCAGTTATAAACACAGTTATATGTTTATGCTAACCACAGATGTTGGATGTGGTCTGTGCTTTTGCTGAGAGGATGAGAAAAGTGGTAAACAAGACAATTGCTTGTAAACTTATCATATGAACAAACAAGTTTTATAAGGCCATGCATTCTCCAAGAGAACACTGTCTTCACATCGCATCAAAGACTAAGAAGCTATGTTAAGTTGCAGATTTATGAGAATTAACATTCTATTTCATAAACTAGTTGAATGTGGTTGACTTACTAATACATGCTTTTATCTTCAGCATTTTTTCAAACAACTGGTAGTGAATAGCCTCCAACAAGCATGCACTTAAACGATAACTGATGTAACTATGACTCATTAAATTAAAAAAAAAAGATAATCAAGGAATAAAAATCTATAGATTTGTTTCATTTAGTTTAATATTTCCTCAGATGAGCAGATAACAAATAGAAAGAGCACATTACAGCAAATGAATGACAAGAAAGGGAGAGAGAACAAAGGTTTTATCTTCAGAACTGAAAATACCTTGGCTTTTATATGTTATGTTTGCATTAAACATTAGAGACAATTATGTATATTAGAGACATCATGTACTTTATGTACGGTGGCACAAAATTTCCTGGTCATGGGCCAGGCTCCCTTTGTGCCAGATAACTATATGAACTCTGCCACCACCTGTTACTGATCACACCTCATATGGCTAATCATTACAAGCAGAGATATTTCTGAAAAGGAAGATAGCTAGAATTACTACTGTTTTAAAGATTCGGAAAGAAACACAACTATTAAGTAAAAGACTTTAAAATGTGTGGTTTGCATCAATTCTATTCTTTACATGCTATGAACAAAAATAACAGTCAAGTATGTATCAATGTAAGTGTGGAAAATACTAATGCTCTGCACTTCCATCCACTTCGACATTTTTTCTCAGAGAAAATGACAGATAAGTGATTGAACAGCTGGATATCAGTTTATGAGAGAGCTGAGATGATGCTTCTTTCAGCAAAAACCCTACAGCTCCCATTCCTGCTGCAGCAATAGTTTACTTTTCTAACACTATCATGACACTCTACAACCACTCCCTAACAGCTCATCTCTCAGTGGCAAGTGCAGGAGGATGAGTGGGACTGTAGTTCTTGCTAAAGACAGGGAGAGGGAGGTGACAGCTGCTTGCACAGGATGAAGCAGCTATTGCAGCTGCTAAGAAGAAGTAGGATGTGACCAGCTGCTCAGTACATGGGGGTAGACTGGTGTTGGTAATGGGGGCAGGCTCTGGATCTGGCTCATGCTGATGAAGTTAGAGCCTCTTTTATTGAAGAATAAATTGAGCTACTTGAACAAGATCCTCTCTGGAGTCACTTTCTGTCTTCAAGGGATGCTCTCCTACACCCAAAAAAATGGCCTTTATAAGGCGAAAAAATGCAGTTATGGCTCTAAGCTCTGTTCCTTTCCACCTCTTTGCCCTGCTTGTGTCCTGTTTATTAAGGCAGACCATAATCTTACTAAGGTATGATCTTGAACAACAAATGTAATCAAAGTTTACCAGAAGGGGAAAGCAGAGGTTGTACTGTATCTCTGTAGATTTTAGAAGCCCTTGACAAGAGACATGCTAAACATGATACACAGGGTGAATAAAGTGTTACTGAATCATGAAAAAAAAATCAATGACTTGCTTTGGTTCTGTTGAGTATATCTTATAATTTGCATTATATAGCATACAATAGTGTATTATGGTAGCCAATAGAGGCCTAAAATGACACCATTGTCTCATAAATCAAGTGAAAATCCAACAGAAAGCAGCACAAATAACCAGGTGAGTCTTTAGTACTATTTTTAATTTATAAAGGCTTCTGAGGTGCTACGGGTTGAGACCAGCCAGTAGTCAAGCACTCATACAGCTTTTCCCTTACTCCTCATCCTCAACTGGATGGTGGGGGAAGATTAGAAACAGCAAAACTGAGGAAATTTGTGGGTAAAGACAAGGACAGCTCAATAAGTTAAGGAAAGAGGGGGAAAAAAACAATAAAGCAACAATCACATGCAGGTCAATGCACGATGAATGTCCAAGCAATGGCTACTCTGGAAACTACTCCAGAAGCTACTCCCTACATTCTTTCTCTATTCCATTTTTTATTGCTAAGCACCTGGGTCACCCATAAAAAATTGTGTCTAAATCCCCTGAGGGCCCAATAAAAACCTGGATCACACATGACTGCATGGAATAAATCAAAATATTCTGCAAAACACAGCCAGCCTATGCTAATATTACTTGCTGGGCATGACAACACTCAGTACTTTACCTGAGCTCTCTTTTCAAGTCCTCACCTATTGTGGAGCCTGAATTTTTTATTCCAGTTTCAAGGGCTGTTTTTACATTTCGGTATTTAGATATAATATGTTCAAGTAGAAGCAAAGGTCAAGAGAAACTTTGTGAGTATTTCACCTTTACTAAAACAGGCTCAAAGAATATAAAAAACATTCCTCAAAAAGAGAGAAAACGTGAATCATTCAGCTTTTGTACTGATATTCTCATTTAAATTACAGTAGGTCTGTTTGCAGAATTGCTTTAAATTTCTTCTCTTCAGATACACCTCAGATTCATGACCACATTAAAGTTTTTGTCCAATAATTAATTAAAATTGCAAGTTTTTATAATGATGACTAAACATAAATCTGAATAACCCTCATTAAGTCTATATATGTGCACTAACATCACATTTGATCTTTTTACACCTGCTTCAGAAAACAAAATCTAAGATAAATGTTTTGACTGCCAAAAGATTCTGATCTGTAGTACTATTGACTACTTTAAAGAAGACAACACCTTTAAGATCTAGCAGTTAACTAGTTTTGAAGCACAGGGTCATGCTCCATAGGATGCTTTATGATTCATATTATTTTCTTGGAACTGTAATTTTACTAGAAAGCCATGATATTATGCTGAGGATGTTACATTCAGGACAAATGTAGAAAACAACCAGATTCATTCATACAGAAAGAGATTTCAGTAGAGCAGCTAAGATCTGTACTAGAATGAGCAAAGATGCAGAATGAAAATACAGAGCACTGTTTTGGAGGGTCTGGCTCTATGAGAGTGGGACAGGAACAGCAACGAATAGACAGAAATGCACCAGGGCAGCATCAGAGAGGGTGATATTTTGAGACTTACAGTAAAAGGAAAAAATACAACTTGTACAGAGACTTGGTTTTAGAACAGTATTTTTGGAATGAGATCCAAGGAAAATATTTACTTAATTCCCTGGGGTGTTTACGGAAATACATGTCCCTTTGATAATTTACAGTATTGAAACCAAGGCATGCTTGACACCATCACCAAGGACAGTTCTCAAGGATCCTATACACAGCTAACTACAACAGTCAAAAAGTAAAAATACTATACTAACAGCAGTCTTATCTGTACACTATGTTCTTTCACAAGGCTGCAGATGCTTGAAGGAGAGATGTTAAATAACAATGCATGTCTGCCATGGTCTCCGATAATGACTATAAGTGTCTCTATGCACTCCAAATACAACTTGAAACACATCACTGACTCCCCTCAACACAAGTTCTGGAGATTCTTTTACCTAAATGTACAATGCCCTTCTGTCTCAGTGTAAATAATGGTATTTATTCATTCAATCTTATAATTTTACTGTCATGTGCCTCTTTGGCTCTTTTACCAATACATTGTTCAAGGTTTTGTTGTCTCCCTCATTATTACTTTATTTTCCTCTCTTTGGTTTCCTTGGAGTTCAATTTCCCTTATTCAAAATGTGAAAAGCATTTTAGATGGCAAAAGTCATGTGTCTTGCTGCCCAAGCAAACATCCAGTTCATAATCTGATATACAGAAATTTAATTCAGTGCAAGTTCCCTGACCAAATCCTTCCCAAATAATTTTAAGCAACTAACTGAGGTACCAAAATGAAAAGAGCAGGCCACATTATCTTTGTCAGAGCTTAAGAAAATAATCCTTTACTGCTGTTCCTGCTGCTGAGGAAAGAATTTCTTTACCAGCAGCTGAATGACAGCATGTAAACACTAGCAGATGCTTTCCTCATCCATAGAATCCACTAGTGAGAACAACATCTGTGAATTCTCAGAGTGGCAGTGAATGAAGTTAAATCCAGCTGGCAGGCAGTCACAGCTAGTGTTCCCCAGGGCTCCGTGTTGGGGCAAGTTCTGCTTAATATCTTTATCAGTTACTTGGACAAGGGGATTGAGGGCACCCTTAGTAAGATTGCAGATGACACTAGGTTGGGTGGGAGTGTTGATCTGCTGGAGGGTAGGAAGGCTCTGCAGAGGGATCTGGACAGGCCGGATCCATTGGATCCACTGGATGAGTGGATCAGTATGAGGTTCAGTGAGGCCAAGTGCCATGTCCAGCACTTGAGTCACAACAACCTCATGCAGAGCTACAGGGTGGGGACAGAGCACCTGGAAAGCTGCCCAGCAGAAAAGGACTTGGGGGTGCTGGTTGACAGTTGGCTGAACGTGAGTCAGCAGAATGTCCAGGTGGCCAAGCAGGCCAAAGGCATCCTGGCTTGTATCAGAAATAGTGTGGCCAGCAGGACCAGGGCAGTGATTGTCCTCCTGTACTCGGCACTGATGAGTGCACATCTCAAATCCGCTGTTCAGTTTTGGGCCCCTCACTACAAGAAAGACACTGAGGTGCTGGAGTGAGTCCAGAGAAGGGCAAAGAAGCTGGTGAAGGGGCTGGAGCACAAGTCTTTTAAGGAGGGGCTGAGGGAGCCAAGTTGTTTAGCCTGGAGAAAAGGAGGTTGAAGGGAGACATTATCGCTCTCTACAGTTACCTGACAGGAGGTTGTAGTGAGGTGGGAGTCAGTTTCTTTTCCGAAGTAAGCCCCAGGACAAGAGGAAATGGCCTCAAATTGCACCAGGGAGGTTTAGGTTGGATATTAGGAAAAATTTTTTCAGTGAAAGGGTTGTCAAGCCTTGGAACAGATTACCCAGGGAAGTGGCTGAGTCAACATCCCGGGAGATGTTTAAAATCTATGTAGATGTGGCACTTAGGGACATGGTTTAGTCGTGGACTTGGCAGCTCTGGGTTAAACATTGGACTCAATGATCCTAAAGGTATTTTTCAACCTAAATGATTCTATGGTTCTCCCTTTGATTTTTCTTCACAGGTCTTCCCATTCCCTTGCTTTTCTTCCCTGTTCTCATGGTAGCAGAAACATTGTCTTGTGATCACCCATGGAGCAGAAAAATTAAGATTTTTTGCACCTTCATTAACCACAAGCTAGCACTAATAGAGTGTACTGGCAATCCACATTAGGACTAAATACAGCCCTGGCCATGCAAGTAGACATGGAATATTCTCTATAATATTTTACAAATCACAGTTAGATTTATCTGAGACAGGATCATGGACTGATCCTATTAGTAAAACAGGATGCTGCATATACCAGTAACATACAGTATGGATTTTTGCCTACAATATTTTTTCAGAACTTTGTCTGAGCATATTAATATATTTTCTATATAAAGACTGCATTATTGTTCTCCTGCACCTTAACTCCTCAGAAGAGAAAACAATAAATTCAAAAACATTTTCATTTAACTCCTCCTCTTTTTTGCTCCTAATTTACAAACAGGTGTTGCAAAGATCTATTTAAAAAAAAAAATCATAAGTTACCTTATCTCTAGGCTGCTGATTCCATTCACTGGCTTTGTGTATTTTAATGACAGTCTAAGAAAAAGAAACAGATTTTTAATGTTAGAGTAGTCAACTTTAATTAGATCATTGTGACATTTCAATTGGAGGGAATATTCTAAATCAGTAGGCAATTACAAAAGTCATATAGCAAAGGTTCAGTACACAGAAAAATATGACTAAATATTTCTAGGGTTTCGTTTACCCAAATTTTCAAAGTAAAGGAAAACTGAGATTATGTTTCATTAATGTACTTCCAGCTGAATTACTAACTAGTAACTGGCAATACTTTCCTTCAAGGGAATGAACTTATGATTTCATTTATGCAAGTAAACTTCTGTGATTGTGAGATCAGGCACAGGGAAACCTGTTTGGACCAAATATAAACAAACAAGGAAGTAAGGAGCATAAGAGGGAAAAAATTTGAAAATAGTAGGCTGCATCTGAGCAATTTTTGTGGTCTCGATTTAATTTTTTTCTTTTAAGAATATCCAAATTTTTTTTTAATTTTGAATGCTTTAGAAGAAGAAAATTAAACTAGCACTAATTTGACATTGCATTATTTCTGATTAGTTTTCAGAATCACATGTATTATGAAATGTCTTATGCTTACTCACGTTGTGTTGCTGTCTGAGCACTCAGAGGCAGAAATATCCACATTCTGTGTTACAAATGTTGCATTTGTCAAATCTACAAAAACTGAACTGTTGGCTTTGAGGCTGAAATTACTAGCATAAAAAAGGATGCATGTATAATTTCCAGTGGTCATATTCAGAGGAGGATATGATAAATCATCTTCTTCCTCAGTGGCCATTAATTGACGTCTCAATTCTGCCACCACATTGGTCCTTCTAGAAATCTGGAATAACAGCACATTAACAGTTCATCTCCTTTGTAATAGTTAATATCAACTGAACACTGATCTTCACCATTCTGTACCATGAGCACCCATTCTTAAATCCTCAGTCAACCGCAGTGTTTGTTATTGTCTGTCTATTTAACTGGCAGTGTGGAGGCTAATGAGGCAGTGTTAACCTAGGTTCCCATGGCCAGGTGTCCACATGTGAAAACAACCGCCACTGATACTAGGCAAATGAATGTAAAACCATGTTGGTAGTGTTGTCTTAAGATAGTAGTATGCATTAGTGCTACCAGGTAAAAGAATTAATTTTCCCCCAGAAAGGTATACTAAAAGAAACAAATGGTTTTTTCTGCACTAAAATCACAAGAAAATTTCAGCTTACCAGTTCAGAGACCATCACCCCTTAACAACAGTAATAGTTTTTGCACTCCTTATTTTAACAGGCATGAAAGCAGACTACTTAACTACAGCATGATTTTTTTAGACTCTTCTGATGGTTTCTGGAAAAAGAAGACCTATGCTTATTTGGCTGATGTGGTGAACTCCTACAAGAGACACATTTGCTTTTAGGAGATTTCCGGGAATTCCTTTTAGTAGGTAATGTTCTAAAAAATGTGCCCAGAGCATCCTTGGTAAAACAGCCCCACCGATATCAACAGTTAAAACTAGCTGACCTTATCAGACAATAACTTTATCCTGTTCATGTCATACTCCTCACTTTTTACTCTGTTCATGTCTGGCATATTCCACATATTTTTAAGTCCCATGTCAGCTTCACAACTTTGTATGCTACAAGTGGTCTCTACCCTTGTATAGCTTTGGGGTACAAGAAATGAAAGGTATCACAGGAATTACTAGAACAATAATTACATAGAGCTATTGCCTAGAACTACTTTTAATGGGTTTAGAGACAGTCAAGGACCATTTTCCAAGTCTGGAACAGAGGGTATAATATCACTTTATAACCTGCCTGTGGAGAGGAGCCCCAAAAGATTTTGCCACCTTAACCACTGCTCTGTAAATGCTATTGGCCATCTGTTATTTGTAACATGTCTTTGCAGATATCTCATTCTATGAATGAAACAGAATAGGCTACATTAAAACCCTTTGACTAAATGCCCCAGTGAAGACTGCAATCTTCCTCTCCCTTACATGCATACTTTATGAATTTCTTTTTAATTCAGAGTAGTCTCTTTTCAAATACATCAGAACATGCATTATTTTAAATTAATACCATTTTCTTTAAAAAAGAGGGTACAACAAAAGAAAATATTCAACTTTTGATATAAAACTTTTAATCTTTCCTTAGGCTTTCCTGAAATGTAATCATTTTATTTCAAACTGAGGGGAGAAGCTGAAGTCTAAATTATATCCTGTCTAACCATTGACTTCACTATGTGGGCCCCGTCTATCGCCTAAAGAGGGCTTAAAAAAACACCTACTAGTAGCTGAAAATAATGCTACATGGATACTGTCATTGAGAGAACTTGGGAGATGAGGTTTAAGTACCTTAAAATAAAAAGAAAGCTATTAAAATACAGTCATAAGACTACAGCTTTATTTCTGATCAGTACTTTGTCATGAGGTTCTCACATAGAGATTCCCTTCCGGCTCTGAGAAAGCATATGAGCCAAAAGGGTGTTTGTCCAGGAAGAACGCGTTTTAGGGACAAAGAAATCCACTAGCTTTCCATTATTAAATCTGTTTTAATGAATTTGCCCATGCTGAAGAAGGGAGGCAACACAGCTTCCCAAAAACACTCCTAAAAAGGCTTTTGTTTCCTTCATATTTGTGAATGACAATGTAGGCATCCATGGACTGTGCAGCCCAGAGTGTCTTTACTTGCACAGCTATAGGCAGGTAGGATCACTACACTAAACAGGAGCCCAAAATTATCAGCTCTCTGAAGAAATGTCCCCCAAACACTCACTGGCCTGTATATTCACCCCTTTAGCCTGGAGATGCATTTCACTAACATACCTGTGAGTGAGGTAATTCTTACACTGAGTTATTGTACATCAAATTAGATTATTTAGGAACAATCCATAGTGGAAGTGTTGCTGATCATTAAACCATACTTAATTCTGTTGTTTAGTGTGCCCTACACCTTTACCTAATCTGAGTTGTGGGATATGTGAGTCACCATCTTGTTCTCTGGATTTATCAACGGCATTTTTTATCTCGGATGTGCAGTGAACAACCACAAGAACTGATTAAATAAGATACAGAAAAGAAAGGGTGTCATTTACATTTTCCTAAACCAGAACTGAATGCTGTAATTACTTAGCTGAACCTGCAGTAGAGGTAGCCTGAAAAAAATTCTTCCTTTTGACATGTTTTGTAAGCCTTCTAATTCAGATTAATCTCTCTAGGAAAGGAGAAAGGAAGCTGATCTGGCAACATCCTGATGCACAAACACACTAATCTTTTTCAAAGCAAACAGACCTTACATCCAAAATTATTCACTTGTTTTGTTGCTATTGCCACAGTTTTGTTGGCTGTTCCAACATAGAATGGCTAGAGACAAGAAAAAAAGATTTGTGGCCATTTCATGTAATTGAAATTACAATTGGAAACAAATATAAATCCAGTGGTTGTAAACATATAGGAGAAAAATACAAAATGCTGTGAAAATGAAACTTTCATTCACTGAAATGATGAATAGTAATGAACAGCAGAAACAAGCCACTTTTCACATGAATTTTAACATAGGATTTAGTGCAGTATAAGAATGAGATATTGCTTAATAGCATTAATTTTCACAAATGAAGAAAAGAACCTGGAAATATTTCAGGAATGTATGTGTAGGCCAAAGCTCAAAATACATTGTGAAAGAGGGGGCCAAAGAATCCTTTTGGGCCACTTGTGATGGTCTGAATCCTGAGGTGAAAGTTCCAGCAGGAGAGGGCAGGCACTGCAGCTGCTACCACAGCACCTCAAATACCTGTTATCTGAACTGGATTTTGGGTTTAGCAGCTGGAACTGCATCTACATATCATGTACCAACTGCAATTCTATTGACAGGATACCAAATTGACTGTATGCCTGCATTTGCTGTTAAAGCAATTTTTCATAAATTTCTTTATCAGGGACCATTAAAATCTTTTTTTTTGCAAGGTATCCTTTAAAAAATGTCACTAGGAAGCTGCTAAGTGCTCAGTACAGGGGTACTGCAGAATAGTAGATCATGCTGCTTGCTGGGGTTTGGCTGTGCCACATCAGAAGCCACTCAGCATTCACATCCCAGCCAAGTATCAGCACATTACAAATGCTTTTCCTGAAATTACCATTTCAGATTTCTTTCCACACAAATTGGACAGTTTTCCTCCATGTTTTCTAACTGATGTAGCATCATGGCCTCACTATGGGTAGTATCACCATGCCCTCCCCTAATATATCCATTTTTCTGAAGGATAGTGTACCACAAATCTGTGGTACAGGCAATGGTTGGTTGTATCTCACTGCTAAAGGTCAACAATTTGAAAGTCAAACATTAGAATTTGGTATAACTGTGAAAATGTTCTTTGCAGTGTCAAGTTTATAAAATCATGCACAAAGCAAGTAGAAAGAATGTATTTGATTGCACTTATTTCATTCATCTGCCAGTGCAAGACTGTAGCATAACAGTGCTTTAAGCTGTCAAAATCTAGAACATTAAGCAAAGAGTTACCAATTATCTCTATTTTTGAAAGTTTGAACTGTTTACATTTTTATGATTTCTAATCTTTTGGGGGTTTTGATTTTTGATTCTCTAGGCTGACTTGTGGCTGCTGCATTCTTGGAAGTGTTCAAGCCGAGGTTGGACAGGGCTTAGAGCAACCTGGTCTAGTGGAAAGTCCCTGCTCCTGGCATGGGGGTTGGAAATGGATGATCTTTAGAGTCCCTTCCAGCCTTATTTCACATATTTGTACAGCAACTGTAAGCCTAACCAAGATATCAGAATAAATGTCAATAGCAGGACATTTTGACCAGAAGAATCCTTCATCTCTATTTTCCATCTTTATTAATATTTTGATAAAGCAGGAGAAAAAGAATACACAGAAATGAGGCACATCACATCAATAGCAATCATTTACTAACAATGATTAACATCATTTTAGTGCCTTGTAGGATATATGACCAACCTTACTATCTCACATTGTTATCTGATGTCCTGTCAGACGTCACATGCCCTGTCCAAGCACACACACTTCTACCAGAAAGCCAAATGGCTTGGGCATTGTGACACTCAGCTTGTACCTGGTGTTCTGCATCTCCCTGGTTTTTTCACAAAAGCAAGGCTGGGACATGAATGTTAAAGTCAGAATGTACGCCTTATAGTAAGTGATAACGATCTCACTGCAAAATAAAATATTTTCTTATAATTGATAGAACTTTTATGACTTGTGGAGAGTACCCAAGTTGTGACCAAATGCTTCAGGAACTTCTTTTAGAAGGGACAATAAAGCTGCAATACTTTTTATGTTGCTCAGTTCAGCCATGGCCTGCATAAACACAATCTACAGTGTCAGCTCACATGCTTAGGGGCCAGATGGGCTTCTTCACATGCATGTCCTTTAGCAGCACTGGGCTATACAAAAGATCTCTTGACTGTGATTTACAGAAAATGTGACTACTCCGTGACACCAACATTTTGCAGAGACAAGTGAGTTAGCAGTGACCATGAAAGCAACAGAATCCACTCCAGACAAAGGTACTGCAATGCAGCACTTGTGAAACCAATCTTCTTAAAAGGCCTTAAAATAAGGCAAGGAATTTTTGCATGTATGGCACAAACACGCACATCTATAAATGCCAGAGTAGTCCCAATTTTCTAAAGAAAATTACATTTCCTGTTATTTTCTTGCTACAATTTTTAGTGGATTTTTATATGAAACTTCTTCATCTAACTTCAGAAAGAGCAGGAGTTAGTCTATAAAAATATCCTGAATTTAGAAAGTAAAACAGACTGTGTATAAGCTGGAGTAGCACTTAATTCTCCACCATAAATTTCATTTAGGACAAATAAACCAAACACAGTTATTCCAATGAAAACAATGTCTTGGTCATCTTCAAGAGTGTTAAAACTCATTTACACCTTTTTAGTAAATCTGATTTTGCAATGCAATATACAAAAGAGAAAAAAATGTATTAGGAGCTGCACTGTAAAACAGAATTAATTCTGAAAGGAATCTACCAGATGTATGATTCAAGTAATATTTACTGATGCCAATCTCCCCAGCTTTAGCATTAGATTTCTGGTGCTGTTTCAGGCAATTCTGCCACGGAGATTAAAGAAGCTACAGATTTTGCATAATTTTAGACTGCCAGGGGAATACCCACTTCCAACTGGTTGTTTTCCCCACTTTCTTATGTCCATATGTGGAATTCAAGTTGCCATGGGAGATGTGAAAAAGGATGGAGGAGTGTCTGCTGCAATAAAAGGAAACAGATACTTAATGAGAGTTGGACAGAGGTTATATGGGGTCTGATGGGTTACCTAATTGAAAAATGCAGATAGGAGCCAAAATGTGTTACTCACAGTGCTGGGAGAGTTGCCAGCACTGTTTGTCCCAGATGTAGGCTAGTCACAGCAAATTAAAAATCTGAAAACCCCTAAAATTCTCCCTTCCTCTACTTCATATTCTGATCCTGCAGCACTTTGGAAGACTAATCTGCAAAACTGGGGTGCCTGTCTCCCTTTTTTCCTAACTTGAAGAGAGATGTGTAGACAAGAAAATAACATTTATAACAAGAAAATATTACCTTCAAATTTTTATTGATAATCCAAGGAATTTACTTTTACATCTTTTACTTTAAAAAATTACACTTAATTCCTCCAATCCCTCGGGTCTGTCCATAATAAATTAGCTGCATATTTTTCAGATTCTCCCTGTAAAAATACTGTGTCCAGTGTGACACCACCTTTCTTTGCTTTCTGCATCTCTGTGTGTGACAACACTTTTGGAGAAAACAGAGAAAGAGAGACCTTGCACTGCAGCAACTTGCCAGGAGAGTCCAGCTCTCTCTTCTGAGTTTTACTGAATCAAAAGATAAAGACCAATAAATCTAGAAAGATGGATTTTTTTCACAGAAAATCTATAAAGAGGTGCTTCTAGTCTGCTTTCTTGCACTCAATCTCTACCTAATTTTTCTGACAGTAGTGTATGTAAGATAGAAGGTATCCATATAAGTAAAATCCACACCAGAAAGTCTAGACAAAGATAATCTTAGACATAATATCCATGCTTTTTTGAAGGATATTACCATGCTTTCATTTCTTCCAAGTTTGTCTCAAAATAGATGTGTTTCCACCAACCTAGGGGAAAAGTCTAGTTAAAACTTCCAGTTAACGGCTCTCAACCAATATCAGCAATCTCAGTTTCATAATTCCCTTCATCTCCTACTAGTCTCTAGCCCAACAACCAAACCAAGACCAAAGCATGCAACCTTTGCCAGCAGTTAGGTGGAACTGTCACCTCTGTGGCTGCCAGTTATGATCCTTGTCACGATGCTTTGATATGAGACTTTGGTAAATTGAAATTTATATGGTGAGGCATTTTAGAAAACAAATACCAACTTTCTTCCTGCATTTCTGTGGGATTGGTTTAGCAACTTGATGCCCATTGCTGTTCCTACACCATAGCCAAGCTTCTACACCATGTAATGGCAAGCCTGGTTGGGAATTTGGCTCAACCATAATCAGTTGCTCCTGATGGAATTCAGATCCTGAGAAAAACTGTGGATCAGGACCAAGGAATATTGTTAGGGTCATAATTTAATTTCCTTCAAAGGGAAGGAAGACAAGAAGTACTGCAGGTAGATATTTAGGGCAAGGCTGCTCTGACCACATGCAGAAGCTTCCTAGCTGCACAGCCACACATCTCTCAGCTCCTGGCTTTTCAGCCCTAGAGATGTCTTTGGAGGATACACATACACTGTGATTCTCTGGGTAGGTGTGATCATTTCCCATTTCTAACCCTTTGCTTCCCCAAAGTGCCCAAAATGGCAACATATGTCTGCCTCTGAAAAAGATCATGCTTATGGGCTTTGGTGACTGGAGATGGCACTGAAGACACAAGTGTCTCTGCTCACCAGTAACAATGAATGGTGAAAAGATTCAGAGGTCCCCCAGGCAATTTGCAGATGCTTAATCACAAGGGTCTTGAGATTCCAGCTGGTTTCACTTAAAGTAGGGAAGACTGCACGAAGCTTGAGCTGCCACCTACCCAATTTCCAGCTGACAATCACTTTTCATTATAGATTTCCTGATTGCCAGCAGAACAATGATTTATGCGCAGCAGGCTTTTTTTTTTTTGTATGATGTGGCAACTATTTTCATTTCCAAAGGTGGAAATTCTACAACAACCTAACAGGTGAGCATGAGGAGGAAAGTCTGTGAGATTCTTTAGAATCTCTGTGAGATTCTAAGCTTTGCTTAGTCTGTCAGTTGCCTCTTCTGGCTCTTGGCCTTTAGTTAAATAAGTTACATATTACTTTTCACAGTCCTGTCCCAGAGAAATGCTATGTCAATATCCCAAACTTCCACTGCCAAGACATGAGAACAGCTAAACTGTGAGAGAACAAAGGTCCACCTTGCTCACAGCCAGTGCTCCTGATTGTAACTGGCAGCTAAAATAAGGGTAAATACAAAGAATACTTGTCCTGGGATGCCCTCTTTGATTTCTGTAATCTCTGGGTTACAAGCTTTCAGAGCTGAAGGTTGCATTCAAATGAACACATGTATTAGGATCTTCTTTCCATCCATCCTTCCTATTTTTCTTCCATTAGTTTATCTAGTTACTGAAAGCTATGTGCTTTTGTCATCCAAAAATAGTTTACTTTGTTTCTTTAAAGGAACTTGGTGCCCCTGAATTCCTGTGTTATGATCTGTGAGTGATGATAGTCATGAATACTGTCCAGAGACAGTGAGTAATTATTACATATTCAGACCATCCATGTTATTGGTGGTTTTATTTATTATTTCCCTCTTGAATTGTCACTTTTCCTGCCTAAAATATTTTAATCTCATAGCTTTATTGTAACCTTTGGACATGGGAGTCCAGAACCACATGCACTGTTCCGCTGGTAGACTTGGAGTCACCAAGGGCTTAGTGAATCAATTGACGATTGCTGCTTTGCCCTCCTCCTTTCCAACTGATGGGTAATGCTCTGCTTGCTATTCATCCAACTGCTGACTGCTGGGGTGTTCCAAGAGATCTACCCACATTTGCACTGTGATCCTTCTTCTGAGAAATAGCAGCCACTCACTACAGTGTAATATGCATATTTAAGGCTTTCCTTATGTGTTACTTTTTTTTCAGACGGGATTGCATCTGTATTTTTATCACCCAGTAATGCAGTGCTGTGAGTGGTTTCTACAACTTGTCAGTACATCAGCTAACTCTGGCACCTTTGTATTTCATCCCCCTTTCAATACTAATGACTCTGTTGAACAGCACAGGCATCAGCATCAATCCTCATAGAATCCCACTGGCAAACACTCCCCACTGTGAACATTAATCCTTTTATTTTTACCCTTTGTTTCCTACCTTTAATGTTTTTTACTTCTTCTCCAAAATAATTCTACTTTTTTATCTTTTTTACTCTAGCAACACAATTACTTTTACCTGTACATTTTATGCCTCTCAGAGAACACTGAATCCATACTGTATTTTCTTTATATATCCACATATTTATGACTTCAGTTTCAATTAATTTTGTCAGTATGGAAGGTAGGCTTTCCGGTTGTATTTCTCCAGAGATATGGAGCCTCTTTCCAAATGCCATGTCACACTTGAAAATTCCTCATCCTCTGAGATGAAGGTCGAACTATTTTATAATTTTCATATATATTATACAAATTATAATTCAAAAGTTGTACATTAGAAATCACGATGACAGTTTGGCAGTTTCCTATTTTAGTTTAAACTTAGGTGAAAAATATACAACCCTGATGATATGACACTATTAATTTTATTGATTTATTCTGAAATCTCTTCTACTGCCACCTCAGTAGCAGAAAAAGCTCTTGATGCTCAATGATTTTTGAAAAAAGCCTCTGAACTGAGAACTTGTCTATGTTCTACTATAGCAATAATCAACACACAGGTCATTTGGCTTTGCATTGTAACTCGTTTTTCTGAGTTCCTCTTTTTTATTAGATCCAGTACTCTCTGAAAGAATTCCTGCCTAATGTGTTTTTATGAATAGTTTTTATGTCTTGTGCATATCATTCCTCTGAATCTCTTTAGGCCTGTCATATAATATGGTACTAAATTTGCAAGAATTTATATTCCTTTTAATTTTCCTTATGCATACAGGAGTGTGCTTTTTGAAGCATGGCTTTATTACTTCTATCTCACTCTGCTAATTATAGCACGGTTTGGTATATTTCCATGTGAGGAGGAGGGTGAGGGGAAAAATGACTTTTTTACATATATTTTGACCTTTTAATATGTTGTATTAAAACTGTTTGTATTCCAGATAGAAACAGTGTCAGTCAACATAATTAGTAGAGACTACTGTACAATTCATCAAATCACAGATAGATGGATTATTTAGATCTTTAGGTTAAAGTCATATCACTTGGATGCTGTCTTCAGCCTTTGTCTTCAAAGACTGTTCTCAGAATAGGACTCTAGAATTCTCAGAATATTTATCTTTGTCTCCTTGAATCCTAACTTCTTTTAAGATACAACAGCAGTCCTTTACAGATCTATTATCTCACTCTAATACTTTTTTAACCTTGGAATTTTCCTTCCTGAAAGTTTTTAGCATGCCTACCAACATTTCATATCAATATGCTTGTTTACAGTTACACACTCCATATATTCTATCCTATTTTAGCCTTATACTTTAATTTTATTCTAAATTATTAGTTTATGACCTCTGCTCATATATGAGTATATATATATGTATCTTTTAGAGTATTCATTGAAATTTTTATACCTGCATTTTACAAATTCCTTTTTTTTCTTAGGAGACAATTCATCCTCACCTATGTCCTTCTCCACCATCCCTCCTCCACTTCAGTTTTCCCAGTCCTTAGTTTTAAATGCAAAATAAACACAACTTGCTAATTTGATCTATATGGAACATTTGTACAGGCTTCATCTATGCCTTAAAAAGTTAATAGCAGAAAATAACAAAATTGTTCTGATCAGATAAGAATAATATCTTACTTCCATGCTACCCTTCATTTAGCAGTGAAGTAAATAAGCATATATATATATATAAACATAATGTAAAATGTAAGCTAAAGTTGTAAAAATGTTTAAAGTAAGTGAATCTTAACTCACCTTAGTGCAAAGTCTAGAGTTAAAGGTTTTCAGTTAAAAGTTTTCAGTTATTTCTCTGAATTCCCCACTAACACATGGCATGAATCATACAGAATTGCTAACAAGCATGTCTCACATCTGTGTCATTCAATTTCAAAGCTAATTTTGCTAAATGTTTTCCTCTTTCTTTTTTTCCCCCCTAGCATGACAACTAACTGGCTACAACCAGCCTTAAATGATTCTTTTGTAATTATTTAAAAATACTCTACATATATTAAAAAAATATACTCAAAACTGAGTTCTACCTGTATAAGAAAAGAATGCTCAAAACTGAGTTAGATAGGAAATAATCAAGTGTACATTCTTCATCTACAAGTCAAAGCTTATTTTTAATTATAATGGCATCCTGTAAGTGGGGAGAGGAGAGGACTAAAGGATGAGGAAATCCTCTGGTTTCTTATTTTAGGCTGGAAACATCGATGTTTTATTATACTATATTAAACAATAATTGCTCAAATGTAAAAATACAAGACTAAATGAATAAGGCAATTCCTGTATTCAAGGATGAATGAGGATATTAAACCTTCACCCCTCCAACTCCTGCAAATGGCATAATAAGTATATTTCTAATGCTTCATTCATGGGAAATCTCATTTTATGTAGTGTTTAAGTATAGTAAATGGTCAAAAGCATTCCATTAACCAGAAGCCGTGAAGTCAATGGGGTGGCTGTTGCAGCATTTAGTCTCCTCAGAGTGGTAAAAGGAATAGTCAACAAAACAGAGAGGAGCTGGATGTAAGTGGAAGATGAAGCAGAGCAAAATGTGATGCATTTTAAAAAATATGTTAGGTAGAAGGTAGAAACAAAGAAAACGTAAGCACAAGCACTTGCCAAAGAACATAAAAACTTTTCATACTCTTTTCAGCCAGGGTGCACATCAATAGCACCTCAGGATACTATGAAGAGATGTTTTTTAAGAGTCAAAAGCAATCACTTGTGCTGCAGATTCCAATGTTACTTTTGGCTGAATAAAGTTTCTATAACTCATATTGCTTGGATCTGAGTGGAATCCAAGACTTAACACACAGAAACACCAACTAGAGCAGAAAGCTTGTAAAATGAAGCAGCCCAAAGCTGATGGTAGCTGAAGCTCTCTGAAAATGTGGAGGCAGCAGAGAAGGTTCACAGTGCATTTCACAGTGCATCTGTAACAAGCGAAATCAACAAAATGAATATCAGCTGGGACATAGCCATAAATCTCCTTTTAGCAATTTGTAGTCCCTTAGCATTCAATCTAACTGGAAAAAGATGACAACTATAAAACTCTCTTGCAGCTTCAGAAGAAAACTAGTAAAAATGTTACACGGACACCATGAGAATCTGAAGGATGGGAAACATGATGAGATTTATGATTTGAAGCATTAACTTTAAATCACTGCAGCCTTTTTAACCTCTCCAATTACAACAGCAGAATAAAATTATGCATTACAACCACAAGCAAAAAAACATAACTAGCAGCAAGCACAAGTAGAAGGGTGACCTTGATCAAAGACCCCAAGAACACAGAAATTTATATATTCATGAGAAATACTGACGCAAGAGTGGAACAAGGACTGCAGAGGCATTTGGTTCTCCAGAAGAAAAATTAGCAATCAAATGAGTTTCAAAGGAAAGAAAGGTCTTGGCAGGAGACTCCTCAATTCTTGGGACAAGTTTCTGGGTTTTAATGGAAAAAAATATGAGAAATGTTGAGTGAGAGTTGTCTGACTAAACATGTATCAAGATCTGACCTAAGCATGAGGACTACCTTTATGGTTGTCAGAGACAAAGGAGATTATCATTCTGCAGCAGTCCCCTACAGAACAGTCAGAAGGATTATACCCTAAAAAGTCCTTGATTGTAAAGAGAACCTTGGTTGATAACTTCAGATGTAGACCTATACACTTCACTTGCTCAGAATTAGGTGTTACAAGTCATTCTCTCAGTGTCACCCCAACTCAGCCACACCTAGAAGGCAAAGCATTTCAGAACAAGAGTCATAAGACTTAGCACTTGCTTTGTTGGAGGAAGGCGGCTCTTTTATGAGATGATGGGAGGAATCATGAACTGCTTAGTGAAACCATTTCGAGCAGGTCAGAAAGTAGTTTCTCTTTCAGAGTCTTAATTCTGCCTTCCAGCTTCAAATCATAGAATCACAGAATAGCTTGTGCTGAAAGATACCTTAAAGATCATGTAGTTCCAATCCCCTGCCGTGGGCAGGGACACCTTCCACTAGATCAGGTTTCTCAGAGCCCCATCCAACCTGGCCTTGAACACTTCCAGGGATGTGGCATCCATAACTTCTCTGGGCAACCTCTTAAAGTGCCTTACTACCCCCACAGTAAAGAATTTCTTCCTAATATCTAATCTAAACATACTCTCAGTTTAAAGCCGTTCTCCTTTGTCTTATCACTACATGCCCTTGTAAAAAGTCCCTCTTCAGATTTCTTTTAGGCTCCCTTCAGGTACTGAAAGGCTGCAATTATTTCACCCTGAAGCTTTCCCTTCTCCAGGCTGAACAATCCCAATTCACTCAGCCTTTCCTCATAGAAGAGGTGCTCTAGCCCTCCAATCATGCTGAAATTGGAACAGAACAAGAGCCAGCCTGAACAAATCTCCATCATGCACTGGGGTAATGAACTGATAATTATGATAGCCCACAGGCATCTCTGTCTGCACTGCCTAAACCAAACAGCTCTTTCTCATCAAATCAGAAAAGAGGCTCAATCATAGGGGAGTTTTTCTTCCTGTCTCATTAATTCACTTTCTGTGAAGCCAATAATATCAGTCCGGAACCTTTTCCAACATATGCATTTCTCACGTTTGTTTTTCTCTGCTTGAGGCAATGGAAGAACAAATGAACGTAATGTGATGATGCCTTTAAGCCATTAACTGCCCAACAGCAAGGACGTAGAGCTTGTGGGAGAGAAGCATCTCAAAAATGCCCATTTTTGGGAGCTTCATCGTATAAAATTAATTTAAGTGACTAGGAGTTGTCCTTTTATTTTTTAAAGTGTAATACTTAAAGCTGATCTCCTTAATCACTGAGAATAAGACAACTTAGTAAATGCAAATCTTTCATACTGAATGACCTGCTATTGATCTACAAATGCACTAAGTAATGTAAACTCTTTCTCAATATGATTAAAACCTTTTACTTCTCATATGTATGGATCTTGGCTATCACTGGGGAGCTTCTAGATCATACAATAGAAACTTTATAGCTTAAGTGAAGGGAGTTAAGTACTTTTGCTTATGGTTATGAAACAGTTCTTATCTTTCATGGTTCAAGCACAGCCAAAGACATGCAATACATACTAAGAAGAGTTTACATGCAAATGTACAGACTGATGAACTCTCAAAGGTACATTATGCTGTCTTTTCTAGCTCTGTACAGATGTACCTTGAGTGCAGTAAAATAACTTAAAGTTGTCATGAGGGGAAAAAATGTTTCAAATGGCATTTATAAATTCAATATATCATTCAATTTATACAATTAAGAAAAGTTTAAATTGCTAATTTTTAAAAAATGTAGAACATCTTAAAAGATGTTGATTTAATTATTTAGAAGTGCTTCAGTTGCTCGAAGTGTTACTTTAATTTAGAAAGCCTTTGAAATATGCAGAGATTTAAAATTCAACAAACTTTTAAAATCGATCAAAAAATTCCTTCTCTTAACTCTATTCTTTCATTAATTAAAAATATTTTTCATTCCAATTGTTCTAAATGCAATTTTCAGCTAAGAATGCCCATGTGACTTTGGTTTCAAACAGTAAAGAGCCACAATAATTAAGTAATTTTTATTTTTATTTTGGATCTATGTTAAAGAAAACAAAGCAAACTCAGAGAAAAAAACAGTTTACGACCTTTGCAAGAACAGGCAGGCAACTCAGGAAGAGTACAAGGATGTCATTAGGTCACATAGAGAGAAAATTGGAAAGGCAAAAACTCGGCTAGAACTCAATCTGGCAACTGCTGTGAAAGATAATAAAAAGTGTTTTTATAAATATATTAACAACAAAAGGAATGACCTCTTCTCCCTGGCAACTAGTGACAGGATGACAGGAAATGGTCTCAAGCTGCACCCGGGGAAGTTCAGGTTGGACATCAGGAAGAATTTCTTCACTGAAAGGACTGTCAAATATTGAAACAGGCTGCCCAGGGAGGTGGTGGAATCATCATCCCTGGAAGTGTGGAAGAAACTGGATGTGGTGCTTAGTGCTATGGTTTAGTTGACATGATGGTGTTCAGTCAAAGGCGATTGGTCAAATGATCTTAGAAATCCTTTCCAACCCTAATGATTCTATGATTGTGTTACCATATCAGGAACTCAGATGTGTTACCACTGGAACAGGTAGAGGTGTTTCTTTCAAAGTTGCATTTTTTAGGATTCAGCCCATTTCTTGTATGTTTCTCTTTATAATGGCAACTGGATTCTGTTTTCCTCAAGGCAGGACTGTCTTCCATTTAATCACATTAAAATTAAAAATTGAATATTTTTCGATTGCAACCTGAATGTCATACAAAAAAATAACTCTTCATAAATAACCATTCTGCATTGCTACTTACTGTTAACATGATATGATGTGATCTATAAATGATGTTCTGATTATTAGCAGACTTTACCTTCCAGCTGTAAATACTAAGTACTGACTGAAAGGAATGAAACCAATTAATTTAAAAATGGATACACTACTAGCCTTCAATTAATTAATAACACCGTTTTTACTGACCAGCAGGAAGCCTGATAAAGTTCCATGAAGAATTCACTATAAAACCATTGGACTTAAATGGAGAAAAAATCCTTAATTTACAGTTCCTAAAAACAACAATAAGTTCTAAAGACAATGGCAGATTTATGGTCTCCTAGAACAGTAAAACTTCTATAATTATGTGATATAGCTATCGTACATGAAAATTCGTGTAATATTTTCTGGTCAAAACCTCATATAATACAGATTGCTTTCCTGCTTAATCTTGAAAATCATCTACAGCATTTCTCTGTAAACATTAAGTTGTTGAATGATAAAAATCTGACAGTTCTAGGTACTGAAGATTACTCACCCTTGAAGGTCTCACTGCAGTATAAATTACTGAAAAATGAATCCCTCGTTCCTGCAGATCCATGGTCACTTTTCTGATTATTTTGTCTGTAAATAGAAATATGCATAATTTAACAAACTCTGTAAGATTAGAAAGCTAAAATCCTACAGTAGTTGGAGAAGTAATGAGCTAGATGTTTAAGCTTATTTGCTCTATTTAAGCAATTTAAGCGCTCATACCATTTATAGGTCAATAGGTAAAAATGGGATAACATGTTCAGTGTCTTGACAAATGCAAAATTTCACTGAAATAATACCAAAAAATACATTACAACAGTGCAGAAAAAAGCAGTGGTTTTGGAACTGAAAAGTAAGTATCATAGAAACAGTACCCAAAAGTTTGAACTTTGGGTAATTGAAAACAAGAGCAGAAGAAATCACTTAAAAGATGAGAGCAGGATGCATATACTGTTAGTCAAGGGATGAATTAATAAATAAATAATAAAGTTTAAGAAGTATTATTCTGTGAATTACAAAGTATACAGAACCTATCACTGAGAAACAATACTCAAAACACAGTGCTTAGTGTGGAGTATGATATGCATAATATTGGCAGCAATATTTCTTTTGGCTTCAGTGGATTTAAAGCCTAGTTCTGCACCCTCAATAGGATACAGAAAATTTTGCTGTTGACTACAGTGGAGGCCAAAGGAGAAATATGGTGGAATATTTCTGGAAAAGGAAGGAGAAGTCTAGTAAGGAAGAGAGAACCTTTCAAAGAAGTCAATTATGCCTCTACAGAAGATCCTCCTTCAGTTCTGAAACCACAGGCAGTTGCAACAAATACTTAAAACCGATAAGTATTTTCAAGGTCTATGCAGGAATATTAACATCTGCTTATAAGGAGCATAATAGTTATGAATCATTAACATTATTAGTCTTGTTATTTGGACTGCTAGAGAAACAAGCAAGTAGACTCACATTTACTGTTTCAGTGCCTTCCCACTTCTCATCCATGTACCAGACTGGTGAATGGATATTTTATAGCCTGGACACACAGATTTCTCAGGTTTTGAGGTTATATTTTACAGAAATTGTGTTTTATTTTCATCTACTGGAAATGGAGCTTTTATTATTATCCTCTTTAATCTCTTCTATTTACCCTAATTATGGTCTCCTGGCTGAGTAAAATGTTTAGCTTCTGTAAGAATGCAAATGCACTAGTTTTTCTGCAGGTTTTAACCAAACTGATTGCCTCATAACAGTCAAGAGTCATAGCTATGTAAATTTTCCTTCTAAAAATTATTGTTAAAAGGATCTACTATCAGAAATATACTTATTAGTCAGAAGAACAACTGCTTAACTACTACTACTGTAATTATATTGGTTATGGAGATCTAAGGCATTACATAGCATAGATTCATAAATTTTGGAAATTCTCATCAGATTCATAGATTTTGGAAATTTGCATCAGTCTCAACTAAAATTTGCAGAAGAAAAAAATAATACTTATAAAAATGCACAGATTGACTTCGGTTTTCTCTTTCATTAAAGAAATCAATAGCTTTCTGAAATAACATGTTATTTGCATTTCACTTCAGAAAGGAGCTACGTGTAACTATAGTTACCAGTAGCATCTATAACTCGTGCCTTTGGGAAGATTCTAGAGGCAATTCCTTCATTCAGAGAAGCTTTTGTGAACAGAGTTGATATAGATCTTTGTCTGTGATCAGAACTCTACCTCATGAAGTATTTTCAAATTCTCCAAGGAAAAGGGCCCGGGTTGTCCACTATACTTTAAAGGCCCTAAATTATATGCCTACATGAGAGCAGTAGTGCAGATTTTGCACTTGGTCATGCAAAGTGGCACATCTTCCCTGATCCACACATCTTTTTCCCAATTAACAGCTAACTGACATGAACCCAAGAATTGGTATATCCTGATCTTCCGTCCTCCCACAGGTCACCCGTTAACTTTGCTTTTCCAAAACAAAGTGGCCTGAGACAACAGTGGTATGACTAGACAGTGTGCCCTGGCCTCCAAAAGGGCCAGCTGTGTCCTGGGTGCATCAGGCAAAGCATCGCCAGCCAGTCGAGAGAGGTGATTGTTCTGCTCTGCTCTGCACTGGGGTGCCCTCACCTTGAATATTGTGTGCAGTTAAGCTAGACATTAAGCTATTAGAGAGTGTCCAAAAGAGGACAATGAAGATGGCAAAGGGCCTCGAGCGGAAGCCACTTGAGAAGTGGCTGAGGGCACTTGGTTTGTTCAGCGTGGAGGAGGCTGAGGGGAGACCTCACTGCAATCTTCAACATCCTCACGAGGAGAAGTGGAGGGGCAGGCACTGATCTCTTCACTCTCGTGACCAGTGACAGGACTGGAGGAAATGGCATGAAACTGAGCCAGGGGAGGTTTAGGTTGGATATCAGGAAAAGGTTTTTCACCCAGAGGGTGGTTGGGTACTTGAACAGGCTCCCCAGGAAAGCTGGTCACAGCACCAAGCCTGACGGAGTTCAAGAAGAGTTTGGACAATGCTTTCAGGCACATGGGGCTGTCCTGTGCAGGGCCAGCAGCTGGACTCAATGATCCTTGTGGGTCCCTTCCAACTCAGCATATTCTATGATTCTATGGTTTGGGAAGCTTATTCTACAGTCTGTGTAGCTGATGAAAGAACTGTCCCATAAAGAAAAAGCCAATGTTTAGCCAAGGCCAACATTAAGCCAAGGCTTAATGCTCTGGGGACAAGAAAAGAGAAAATAACTCCTCTGCCATTCAGAGATGGAAATTCAACTGGTTGTTTGAGTATAAAACCCATTCATTTTGGAGTACTGCAAAAACATAGAAAAGGACTCACTAATGATTTCAGTACTAAGATACTTCTTTCTTAATTTCAAATCTCCTTCTGATTTTACACCCCCAGCTCTGAACAGAAACAGTCATTGGCACTAATAACACTGTTTAATTATCAGCCCACTACACTACACTGTATACTCCCAAAACTACCATGTCAGTGATTGGCAGACCTTATAACTCAATCCCTAATTTAGAGTTGTAAGTGAAAGCCCTGCAAAAAAATGAGATGCCGCTCAGTGCCTCTTTGGTGTATGGCATCTCTTTTTCAACCAGACGTTAGGGAAGAAAAAGTTTTTTTTATAGTGTCATATGGAAAGATTCAACTCTAACAAGTAGTCCTTAATAACCACAATCCCAATAAAAGACTTTGATATCAAAGGCAATGAATTGTTTTACAAAGATTAGAAAAACATTTCCTATTCGTGCAGACACCCTCTGTTGAGATCAAGGCCTTGGAACTGCTGGATGAGCCTGGCACCTTCAGCTCCCAGTGTGCAAGGTGAGAAACAAGGAGGCAGTCCAAGCTGCATGGAGACACAAGGTTCGTACTTGGAATACGAACAAAGGCCCATGCCTGAAGCAGAGATGAATTATTACTACATTTCAGGTCACAGAGCCATATCCAGTTTGGTGGATTTTGAATCAGACACTCAGTATTTCAACACTATGATAATCGTCTGCTTATAAGTACTACAGATGGGGGGGAGTAAAATCTTTAAATAGTAAAAAGCAAAGACCAAGAACTAGAGTACACAATCAGCTCCAGTGACAACACAGACTTAAATGATGAAATGTTGGTTATATCTTGGTCATATTACTCACCATTTTCAGCAATTGCTTCTAGGGTGGAAATCTCTTTTAAACCACTACAGAAAGAGTGGAAGAAAAATAATTAAAAATCTTTTCTAGGAAAAACAATGAGAACCACAAATGTATGAAGATACTGACTAGTAAAAGCATTACAGTCAGTGTCAGTCCCTCCATCATTCTCTCGTCTCCTCCTAATGACCATTTTCTTCTACAAAGCCATTAAAAGTACAAGGATCATAATCTTCAGCTGATTCCTTAAACCCCTCAAACTTCCTAGGCTACTAATGTTATTTCGATCAATCTTCAGGCAGCTTTCTTTTCATTTGGTATTGGCCCCTTGTCTACCATTAGTACATGAGCTCCTTAAAACAAGTATCATGCCTCTTTCTGTGAAGTTATGTGACAGCTAGAATTGCACTTCTTTCGGACACAGATATATGCACCTTACACTGACATGCATGTCATGATGTCCAAATGCCCAAGTAAAAGGCTGGGGAGAAGAAAGAGCAGGAGCAGCTGAGCAACTATGCCTTATATTTTCTAAATATACATTCACCTGAAGGAACAGTCTCACTCTACCTCTGTTAAATCACAGTCCTCATAGGGCTGGAAACATGAAGAATTATAGCCCACCTCTTCCTTCCAGAGTGATGAAAATCAGTCTCTTTATTCATATTAGCTTCAGGTTTGTCTGCATGATTAGTTGCTTGCTTATTTATTCTGCCAGGGTTTTTTTGACCCCTGGTATGCCTTCTAGCAATTAATTCTGCAGGTTAATCATGTGTTGAGTAAAATAATTGAGCCTTTCTGCTAAAAGTGTGTTGCCATTTAGTTTTATCAGCTGTCCCTTTGTTCTCATATAATGAGTCAGACAAAATAGACATGCCTGACTGCCTTGCTCAACATAATTTATCTATTATACCTGGTAAGCTCATCAGGGGGCTTTGAAAAACACTGAATTCACCCTTGTAAGAGCCCTGTAAGCTTCTATTCTGTTTTTTGAATTTCCTGAATACAACTGATGTTTGCAAAAGCTCTAAAATTCATGCACACATGTGGGTCAGTTCTGTTTGTGATAAGCTCCTACCTGACAAGTGGTTGTAGTTGAACCACCAGTAAGTTTCCTTCGGATGCATTCACTTCCAGCTGAGACACATTGAGATTAGTTACATTTGTTAACTTCCAATCTCCTGACTCCTGAAGAAAGCTCAGAAGATACCTGGTAGCCTCACAGTCAACAGCTGGTAAAACTAAAGATGAAGGAGAAGACTGAAGAATTTCCTGTAATAAATTTATGAACAGTTTATTTACTTGCTTAATATTTAGTTGCTTAATAATTACACACAAACCTTCTTTTTTTTTTTTTTTTAAGTATCCTTAATTTAATATTCAAGGTGAGGAACCACCACGGTAAACATCACGTGAATTCTCACCAGCCTGATGCTGGCGGCAGCCTGCTTCTGGAAAGGGGCAGTGGAGAGACACTTGCATTGCTCTTATTCCTGAACATTCTTGCAGCAAGCTTAAAGTGCTCAGTTACACCATCTTCTTACTTGCCCTTTCCACACGTGTGGTGTAAGAGGAGAGACAGATGATGTAGAAGTTCTCAAGCTAAGAGTGTACTGGAGATGAGCGTACAGGTTTTGAACGCTCCCAAAACCAAAGCTCACACCACCCTCTAACTAAATGCCCTCGTGAGTGACAAGGAACAATGTCAAACACCTCCAGTTCCAGCAGCTTCAGTAAAGAGTCATATTTTGCATAATAAACACTCTGTACATCCTGGTGGTACAGCACATGGTACAGACAAGTGTCTAATTTGTAGCTGCTAATTAAAAAAGCTATATATTTCAGGATGTACAGAGCCTCCAGACACAAAAACAAACAAAGCTTATGTCATGTACTTTCTACTTGAAGTAGAAAAGTAGCTTTGTTTGTTTATAAAGCTCAGGCTGAATTGGTTCAGATGATAAAGCATAAGGGTATCCATCAGCTTATTTACAATTCTCATAGCTGAGTTTCTGATAAAAATACTTGAGTGAAATTAATTGAAAAACATTCTCATTCTGTAAATTTTAAACCCTCATAGTCAAAAAACATTTTTCCAAAGATTTTTCTTGATAATAAAATTAAATATTTGGGGAAACAAAATACAAGATGAAGACTTGAAAATTATCAAAATTAATGTACCCCAACTTTAATGTTGTGGTAGGTTGACTCTGGCCTGTTGCCAGGTGCCAAACAAATCTGCTTTGTCACTGCTCTCTTCAACTATACAAGGAAGAGAAAATAAAACAAAAGGCTCATGGGTCAGGAAGAGGTCACTCACTAACTACTGTCATAAGAAAAACAGACCTGACTTGGAGAAATTAATTACAACTTGTTAACTTTGCTTTCCCATTTTCTACATTTAAGTCTAGACTAAGTCTGTCACTTAATCCAACATTCAGATATTCAGGTTGTTACAGACTCTTTCTCTCCCTCTGATGCAAGTGTTGTAGTGTTGCTAACACTTTCCTCCTACTGTTCTTTTTTCCTTTTTGTCTCTGGCTGCCTACCACTTTTTTGACCTGCTTTGGTTCTTTCTAATTGTTCACGTTTTCCTTCCTAGGCAAGGGCTAGTTATTTTCACATTTCTATAGATGCTTATAAGAGAGGATTATGCAGTATTGTCTGACTTGCCAGACTAATAAATAAAAAACTGCAGAAATTGAAATAGAGCAGAAAGCACTGATCTTGTTTACAGGTCTTAGAGCAGCAATTTTAGCACCACCTGGAAGGAAAAGATAAATTTTGGTTTGTTTACAGATATGAATTTAGAGCTGAAATTCTGAGCATTTCAATGATTTCGGTTTTTTTTCAATATTTTAATCCCTTGTCCCATAGTAGCAGCCAGAATGACAGCAGTCACTTTTTCCAAGGATATATATTAAGTAGATTACTCATATATTGTAGAATAAGATATAAAATGCATCATTACTGAGTAATATCTGAACTGTGCCTTTGCTCCTAACCAATCCTACACTGCCACCTGTCTCAGCATCCAGCCGTTGGTATTCAACTGTTTTCCATCTGAAGGGTAGAAACAGCTGGATATCAATTCCTTAGCCTCAGTCATTCTAATCATGCATTTTGTTCGTCCATCTTGACATTTGGCAACAGTGCACTTTTCTCTTCAATACCCCTATGTCACTTTACACATTTTAGGGTTTCAGTTACTACGCTTGTTCAAAAAATGAGAACTCCAAAAGAGGGTGGAGAATGAAGAGGACTATTGAGAAACACCTGATTTTTTATCATGCTAAAGAAAAGAGGTACAACCACACAGTAGCTAGAAATGGGAGAGGGAGGGGGAGATGGAGAGGGAGAGACAGAGAGAGGAAAAAAAGGGAAAGGGAAAGGGAAAGGGAAAGGGAAAGGGAAAGGGAAAGGGAAAGGGAAAGGGAAAGGGAAAGGGAAAGGGAAAGGGAGGGAAAGGGAGAGGGAAGAAAACCTCCTATTGAACTGTCAGATGGACAGCAGAACTTCCTACACCAAATGCAGTATCTATAACCTGTTTATGGGCAGCTTACTCTGATTATGAGCACGTTTACTTTCTTTAGTGTCCCTTCAAGCAATCTCCTTGGAGAAACAGATAGAAACATCATTCTTGGATGACATATACCACTGGTCAGGGTTTTTTGAAGGTAGGTTTGGGATGACTGTCCACATTTCTAGCCATCCTGAAGTAGCTGCATTAGGATAAATCTGTGCCCAGACTTACTTGTCCTTACTTCAGTGTTATAACTGCACTGATATTACACCTAAGCTATTTGAAGCTTGAATGGTGTAAATTTAGGTCTATCACTAAAATCTTATTGTTGAAATCTTTGTTAAAAACTTATGCATTTGCCTGTAAAAGATCATGTAGGTCTACTCAAGGTTCTGAATTAGTTCATTTGGCATCAAAGTTGATAGACAGTCCTATAATAATAAATATTAGTTGGGAAAAAGATTCCTGTTTGAGCTGCAGAAATATCTGGAAACCTATGTTTGAAGCAGACAGGCTCTTCCATGTAAAAGAAATAATTTGATTATTTTTTTTAACTGTATGTCATTTAAAATATTAAAGTATTGTATTTATGTTCTACAGCATTGGTCAATGGGTTATGTGTAAAAACGAAAAATCTATTTAAACAGATTAGGAAGGTCATCTGTTTCTACACACAGTGATAACTGCAAAGAAAGTTATAATCATTTAATTTTAACTTTCCAATTACTATCTATCTTATAAACTCTTACACTGTAGGTGTATCCTTCAAATGTATGCATAAAGCTATACATTATGATTTTAATGAAAACTGATCTGATGTCCTTCTGCTAATAAAGTGTATTGCAAATACAGGAAGTACTGTTGAACAAACCTCCGTACTACTATGCTGTATAGCGGGAAACATGACACAAGATTTTTTTTTCCCAAGGGTTACAGAACCATCCAAAGAACTAGAGAGAAGAAAACCTGAAGTCCAAGAAAGGGAGGAAGTATTCCAAAGAATTAAATACAGACTATAACAACAAGGAAGGATTATATTGGGGAAAAGCTTGACATGGCTTTTGTGAAAAGTTTTGCCTCACAATTCTGCTGAAAATCTCCAAAGGAGTCAATAATCATGCACACTAGGAAGCTCTAGCTGGTACTGTCCACTTGGATCCACAAAAGGCATTTGGCAGTCTTGAAGCAATGACTGCTAAAGAAATGAAGCTGCTTTGGTGAGAGAGAGGCAGTCTTCACAGGAAGGTAGGTAAAGGATAAGTAAAGATACAGCAAGCAAGGGGTAGAAAAAATATATGTTACTGCACTCGAGTCTGTTCTGTTCCATACGTTCATAAACTATCTGGTAGAACGATATAAATATTGAGCTAATGAAATCTACTCATTATGCTGAATTATTCAAGGCAAGGGCTGACTGATGAACTACAGAAGCAACTTATGGTACAACCTCTTGGACAACAGAATGATTGATAAGATTCAATGTAAATTGATTTTAGCAGAGCGCAGGGTGAGAAGAAAACAAACCTAATTTTATCTACACAATAGTAGGTAACAGAACTGAGTGTTACCCTTCAATAATGAAACCTTGAGGGTTACAACAGCTCTTTGAAAATGGCAATTCAGAGGCTGATAGTGATCAGAATTGGAAAAATAAAATATTAGTAGTGTTTTAGAACAGGCTAGAGAACCAAACACCATGTCACTGAATAAATCTATGATGAATTTTATGTTGATTATTATGCAGTTCTGCATGTTTCCCTGTCAAAAAATAATGTAATAAAACTAAAAGAAATGAAATAAAGAAAATCAAAACTATACTAGGACCTCTGTATCACATGTGACTAAACAGTATTTCTCAGTCTATGACCACTGAGTGATGATACGATGGAGTTATAGGACCACGAATGGCAATGACTTACAGTCATAATTACGCTGTTGCACAGCTGGCCACTAATTGGAGTTTGTTACCATACATTGCAGTTCTAAGGAGCTGAGCATTGTCTAGGGAAAACCAAAACTAATATTAAAGAAAAACAGTTTGTAGGGTAGGGGACTGCTTGACAAAGAAGTTCCCCAAATGCTAACCTTTGTATTTTATTATTTAATTTAAAAGTTGTTTGGAAGTTCAAGAGAAATGATCTACCTGTAAGATTCCTTTTGTATTAACTGGAAATAGAATTCTTTTATAGCATACGAACCCACTGATACCAAAAGCTCAAAACAGCTGCTAATGTAGCTGAACAAATCTAATATCTGAAAACGTCTCTGAGGTTTACAGGCTTATATCTCTTTTACAAATAACACTTTCTTATTGTAGTACGCATGCTGCTACATGCACATATACATTCTAAGTGAAATCTCCTGTTTAGGTTTATGAATAAATTTGCATTTCTGTAGTTTGAAAGGAGAATACTTGAGAGACATGGGACTTTTGTTGTAGCTTAACAGATCACTTGTATAATATAGACTGTGAAGGTAAAAAAATTGTGATTATGCAACATTAAAGATTCTAATTTCCCCAATGAGAAAATTCAAACTTGACCTTCACTTTGGTCTGTGTTGAGTGAATATTATAACAATTTTTCATAGCAAGATTAAGAATGGATTTCTTAGCCAAAGTATCTCAAATGAAGTGCAACTAATACAGTAGAAACTGAGCAAATTTTTGTAAACTCTGTTACATCCAGTATGGAACTGAATGATTATAAAGATCCTTTTCTGGACCTACAACCTAAACCCTATGAAATAAAAACTAAACTGTGCAATAGATACTGACAAAACTCTCTGTATAGGCACCTAGGTGAAAAAGAAATATGCAATTTATACATCTCATTTTCTTTCACTCATGTTACAGCATCTCACCTCCCCCAGACTATGCTAGAAAAGCACCAAGATTGCAAAGTCCAACAGAACAAATCTAGGAAGTGCTGGAGTTAAGGTGAGCAATTTGTTGAAAAAAAAACTTTCCCATTTTAAAGAAGCCATAATGAGAAAAAATTTCTTAGCTCCAAGACAGAGAGGGGACAGAGGCAAGGTTAGAAAGCAAACAGTGGCTGACATTTATTCAGACTGTTGAAAACTTAGGTTTAAATCTTTGCTCTGCCAGAGACAGACCAAAGATTTACTTCAACATGACCTTTTGTTTATCTGAGGACCTCCTCACCAGCCCTCAGTAAGTCTTCAATCCACCCACCATACTGCCTAATTTCTAAACCCATTAGTCTCTGGACTCATCTCTAGCCTTTAGAGCCTCTAATCTCTATCTACAGTACTGATAGAGTCCTGATTACAAGGCAAAAGAAGGAAGTTTTATATACTTTGATACCCCTTCTCTTAAACATCCAAGGCCTACTTAAATAAGACCACCACATCATTAGGAACTTGCAATGCCACTCATTGCAATGCGTTTCACACAGCTTCTGAAATTAAACCAGTTCTGCAGTCAGACAGCAACAAAAATTTGCTCCAGCCGCAGCCTTGCAGAGATGTTAAACCCAGAGAAAATAAGGCATACCAGAGAAGTACCAGTGCATCTGCCTGCAGACACAACCACTGATCCTTACATTGCAACTGATTATGACTCCCATTCATTCCTCAGAAAAACCATGTATGTACTCTTAATAGTTGGTTTTTGTTCCAGCATCAGTGCTAAAATACTGTTATGTGGCAAAGAGATAAAGATCTCCCGTTTCAGCCATGCAAGGAAGATGTGAGATTCTTAGTATAGCTGTAGAGATAGGTAATGTGTGAATATTTATGTATTTAATTACACATAGTGCTTGCTGTGTAATGCTTGGGAATTTACACTTCTTTGTGTGCTCTGATATCATTTACATTAACTCTGTTCATCCTGCACTGCCTCCAGGAATATCTTTATCACTTCCATGTGTGAACATTTTGTCTAATTATACTTTGATAAACTGTCATATAAGTACAATCATAGATCCTGTGCCCAAAATCTGTAAACCTTCTCAGTGAGGACAGAAGTTGAAGCTGCTGACTGACTCAGGAGCACTCCATTTTAAATTCTGTGCCTGAAGTTTATTTCAAATTAATCAAGTAGCATTATATTTATTATAGTATTTATTGATATCTTAATTCAAATATGAAACAGTTAACTCCCTTCAATTGCTATGAAAATAAAATAGGTATTAAATTCTGAAAGGAATAAATGATTGATTCCTATAACTTCTTTCTTCCTGTGGCTTCAAAATAGAATTCTGGGGTCTCAGTCTTCAAGTTTATATTCTTTTTTTCAATAGAAAATTGCAGCATGTTTAAGAACAATTTTGTCAGTTATGATGAATTCTGAAAACTTTAGAAATAAAAGAACTACAAAGCACACATCTGCAAATTCAGTTGATTTCCTTTAATATATCTGCTTAAACTGCAAAAATCTCAATAAATAATTTAAATAGAAAAACTTCTGCAATTCAGTTCCATTTTCCCAGTTATTGTCTGTTTGCATCTTTCTTACTCGTTTTTTTTTTCTTTTAATTTTAAATACTGCATATGAAGAAATAAAAGAGAGAAATGCTTGCCTGAACATTTTGAAACGGATTCTTGTTGCCATAGGATTCACTGAGGTATGTGAAATCATCTACACTAAGCTGAAAAACAAAGAGAGTAGGTTGGTGAGAAGGAGCCATGGCATTTCATTTAGGTAGACTTGTACTCAGCATTGGTGAGAGAAAAGGAATCGATGTCACATACCCTATCTTGCAGAAACAAGACGAGGTTTCTGGAGTTCTGGGTAAAAAGAGATTGCAAGAGTACTGTCAGCTCCTGTGCTGAGACAACGTGCCCTTCATGCATAGCAGGGTCTGGATTCCACTGTGATCTGCAAAGGAATAATTTTTTTTCTGTAAAATTTCCTACCAATGATGATACCTCTTCTTTCTTTAAATATGCAGCAGCAGATAACGATATCCTCATTTTTAGATTAAGTTTACAGTTTAGTTTGCTTTCATTCTACTCAACAGAAAAATAACTTGCCCACTTATTCCTGTATCTGACTGATTGTGTTAAAGCAGGAATAAATTTCATCCAACAGGGTAATGTCTTTCTCTATTTTCTTGTCTGTGTGCAACAGCACAGTTGCATCTTTCCGAAGTTAGTTACTAAGTGGAATGAAGAAGAATATGTTGAAAACCTTCAGAGAGAATTCTCAGAGGCAATCTGAAATCCCAAAACACTTACCAGCAGGTATGTTGCTGGTCAAGAGAAGTAGAACTCAGACTAGACCATAAGTCGTCATAAACTAGTAGTTTTTAATAAAAGCTTTTATTATGTAGAAATGTCTCTTCAGTGTTATTGTAAACATGTTCTCTCCTAAGGTTTTCATGATGAAGGAATCATTCTGCAGAAGCTGCTCAGAAAAGCCACCTTTCCAGCAGCAGAAGCTCTTCTGAATGGAATGGTTCAAGACACCAAGAAAAGCTCACAATTCTTTTGCCACTTTGCTAGTTGGGAAAAGAGACCAACCTCCACCTGCCTACAACCTCCTATGAGGTAGTTGCAGAGAGCGATAAGGTCTCTCATCAGCCCCCCTTTCTCCAGGATAAACAACCCCAGTTCCGTCAGCCAGTCCTCGTAAGACTTGTGCTCCAGCCTCTTCACCATTTTTGTTGCCCAGTCAGTATGTTTTCCTGGCTGATTTACTGTGAATTGCAGGGTGAAACGGAGATATGTGACTGCCACAGATTGTGGATACACTGATGGTGTGCCTTACTGAATGCAATCAACCAGTCCATCTCTTTGAACTCTTCACCTCAAGCGATCAGCAAGAGATCAGTAAGCAACGACATGGGGTGAAACGGGCAGTTGGCCAACACACATATTGATTGCTATAATTGATCGCTCACACAAAATTTTCTGTCCCAATATGCAACAGCCTTGTGCAGTCACCCACATTGCAGGTGCATCAGACTCACCACCACAGAACCATCCAGGGGTCCTCAGCTGTGGAGGCTCACAGTGACAAGCATCTTTGCTAATGTATGTGCTTTCCTGCACATAAGTTTAAGGAAACTCAAAACAAAGCATTAATTTTTCTATATAAGCATAGCATAAATGAAGGCAGTAATATATTTTCAATTACTATAAGCAAAAATCATTCCCAAAACAAACACATGAGGGCGCAATTGCAAGACTTAATGAATTTATTTCCTCAAACTCCCTCTCTTATCTATGGAGGGAGAGAAATTCTTTTGAATATTGGTTCAAAATGGCTAAATCAAATTTCTTCTGTTTATCATATGCAATAAGAATTCCTCAATCTCTCCTGCTTTGAAAAGCAACCAGGGAATATTAGTTTAAAGGCCAATGTTAGATAAAGGCACATTTTTCATGCCAAAGTTATTTGGAGAATATCTAGTGATATATTACTATTTCTTTGTGGAAAGTACAACATTGTGACCTACTGAGTTATTCTCAAGTTGAATGGAGAAAGATTGTTGTTTTTTAAAAATCACTTTTCTCCAAGTAGAGATCTGCATTTTTCTTTATAGAGGAAAGAGGTATTTGATTTACTAATGTCTCTGTAAGGACTGATATCACACTTCTCTTATGCTTTGTGCACTACATGTGTTGGTGAGTTGCAGGTTTCATCTCTAACATTATCTTTAATAGCATGATTATAGTACAATAATAATGCATAAGACAGACTTTGAAGTGTTACATTTCATAATACAGCTGGGATTTGCCTTAAAAACTCTGACTATTTCTAAATAAGAACAAAATGTAGTATTCTTCAACTATTCAATATCAAATCCTAACAGATAACGTGGCAAAGGGTGATGGAATAGATCAGTGAATCTCGGCTTCTATTGATCAGTGAAGCACTAAACTTTTAAACTGGTGGGACGTGTTCCTACAAAGTAAATAGAAATCCATTGATAATTGCTGCACTTCTGTAGTTAACTTTCCTAAAATTCTTATTAGTAGTTTCCAGATTTCGTGGGCCTGTAGATCACGCACTGTAAACCTTGCATCACTGCAAAGTACCAAGATGTAAAGCACAGAGTCAAGGGTTAGCAACCAAAATTTGCTGTTAGAGTTAATTTATTTTAGAAATAAATAAATAAATATATAAACTTTCTTTTCAGTTGCTTCATCAGCCTTCACTAGAACTAATTTCAGCTCCACAAGAACTTCTCCTTTCAAAATGCAAAGGAAAGATGGCAGAAGGAAGATTTCTTCCAGAAAATTTTCTATTTCTGAAAACACGAAACTGGCTTAACCAGTCCACTATCCTGATTTTCTTACTCTAGATTTGTATAAACCAGAACAATCTGCAGTAGAACAAGCTGATAATTGCATCTTGATGGAAAGTTTGCTTTTATTACCATGAGGGATTAACTGATAAGACTTTGTTTATATTGACAATAGGTGTGTTGCTTATATAAACCAGAAAGTAGGACAAAGGAAGCACTGATCTTTTCTTAGATGCTTAGGATCACTTTTATGCTAAGAACAGCTCTTTCCAACACTTACTTGGTTTTTAAATACAAAGGTTTATTACTCATACATATGCCCATCTTATATAGGGGTGAATCACTTAGTATTTCGAATATAAAAAACCCCTTGATGTTGAGATATCCATTTATTTTCTTCAGGAAAAAAAAGTCAAAGCTACCAAGTCAAACTTTTTCAAAATTTTTAGATTTCTATATGCAGTGGTCCTCATAGAGAACAGAGTTTCAGGTTTCGGAAATGCATAATAGATGAGTAGACACATGTAAAAGGCAGTAAATAAGTGGCCCATAGTCTTCTGACAACTTTACATATCCAGTATCGACCTGAACTTGCCCAAGTTGCCATATTTCTGGAAATCCCTAGAAATCACACAAAATCCTTAAAGTCTGCATGAATAAAATTCCTGGTTGGAAAAAGAGGAGCCTATCTCTGGTTCTTTTAAGACAGGTTCAGTCTTATTTCATAAATTATACACAAACCCCTGAATTTCATCTCTTTGGATCTGTCAAGACTCTGCAATTGCTTCTAATAACTGGTATATATATATTCAGCAGTGTATTTAAAAACCTGTATTAAAAAGAACATTGAAGTGAAAAGTCAGGGTTCAGGAGTTAGGAAATGCAAGGACTAAGGTTGCCTACACAGTTTTTGGTCAGCTCCTTTTTGTGACACTGCCTTATGGTGTGACTTTGAGTCACAATGTCTCCAACAGTCATGAGACAGACATCTCAAGGATGCCTTAGGGTGAATAAAGCACATCTACTTCAGATTTTTAGACTATGGATTTTATTTACTTCTTTCTGCCCGGTTTAGAACACCAAAGTTATAAATAAAAATGGGTAAAATGATCTATTGGGTTGTTTGATGGCCAAGAGGCAGATTTATTTATTTGAAAATTTTATTGCCATGAGCTGATTTACCAGAATCGACGCTACACAATATATAGTTCTGCGCGCACACACACAGAGCAACAGCATAAGCAGGAATACATTCTATTAGATTTCTTACCTCTGAGTTGACCAAAGCAGCATCGGCACATGATCCACAGACAGAGACATTTTGAACAGCATAGCAAGGGTGCACAGCAGCGGGGCTGGAGCAGTAGAGTAGAGCTGTGCCATGGCTCCAGGCGAGTGCACACGGAACTGGCCAGCCACAAAAGAAAAGTCCGAGCGTGTGCACAGCTGCACTTCCCGGTTGGGTTGCTGTTATCCAGATTCAGCCAGGCTGCTGGGTGACGCAGCTCTCTAACAGCAGGGGGAATTTTCAAAACATGAACTTCCTTCACTTGAACTTGGGAGTTACTCATATTTTTAATACTCTTGGGTTTGGGATTTAAGCAGCTCATAAAACTCTCTGCAGTAAAAGCATAGACTGTTTCCTCTAGTGCAAGGAAGAGTCATGAAGTCCAAACTCCTGTCCTACACAGGCTGATAAGAGAGTTGTGCAACTTCAAAATGGAGTTTATAGAAAGTTTTCTCCACTGCACAGAATGTATCCTGCAGAACTTCTATCTTCTTCCCCTGTTACATATTATCATGTCCCTCAGCTTAGTTCTTTCACATGTATTGAGAGCTGGTGTCACACATTTGGGTGTTGACAGGTTTGAAATCTGCAACAAATCTACCCATTGCAGATTCCAGCAAGAAGCAGGAGAGAGAGAAAACGTTCAGAGTGTATCCACTTAAATATGGAATTGTTAAGCTATCTTTTGCATGGAGGATGCTATCCCAGAAATCAAAAATATCTAAGTCAGGGGCAAATTATAATCACTTCAGAAACTAACATGACTTCAGTATTTCACAACTCTCATGCATGATCAAAATAGTCATGGAGAATTCCTTCATGCCAGGAAGCAAATTCCTCTGGCACACATTTTTGTGCCTGCCAAACACTGAGCTGTTTCTACACCCCGTGACTAGATTAGGCAGCAGCAGTCTTGACACGTTAGGCACTGGGCACTCCACCATCAGAATAGGATGTTAGAGACCATACACAAAAGAAACTCTGAGGTTTGTTAAAACAAGTTGTGATAAGGCAAAAATAAGGAACCACAATGACAATTGTACAAGAACTCACAAACAGATATCAGAAGACATGCATGTCTGGATCTGAGCACACATAACTGGATCACTTAAATCCACTTACCTTAGCCCAAAGCATACTGTTATAGTAAGGTTGTTTAATATAAGGCAATTTGTTCATCAATTCAATCTGAAATCAAATTTCTGGGACAAAAATAAAAATTTTGAGGGAAGCAATAAACCAAACTTCTACATGTTCCTTTTCTTTTCCATACTGATAACACAAAATTTAGCTCTTTAACTGCACTATTCCCTCTTTTTCCTCCTCCGAGATACATTAGAAATCCTACCTCTTCCCTTTAACAAGCTAGTGTTTGTTCCCCAAGAGTCACACCACGTGACTGAGTATCATCTAAACAATTCTTGAACTCTGTCAGGCTTGGTACTATGACCACTTCCTTCCACTGGGAGCCTGTTCCAGTACCCAACCACCCTCTGGGGGAAGAATCTCTTTCCAATATCCAACCTAAATCTCCCCTGACACAACTTCGGGCCATTCCCTCAGGTCCTGTCACTGGTGACCACAGAGAAGAGATCAGTACCTGCCCCTCCTCCTCCCCTCACAAGGAAGTTGTGACTGCAATGAGGTCTCCCCTCGGTCTCCTCCAGGCTGAACAGACCAAGTGACTTCAGCCGCTCCTCACACAGCTTCCCCACAAGGCCCTTCACCATCTTTGTTGCCCTCCGTTGGACACTCTCTAATAGCTTAATATCTTTCTTATACTGCAGAGACCAAAACTGTGTACTGGGTTTGTACAAAACATTTCTGGGCAACAAGTAGAAGAACAAGACCATGTGGTTTCTACCCTGCTTCCTCTTCCTCCCCAATACCATGGCAACACAAACCACAGGACCTCCATTCAATTTCTGTATATGCTCTAATCACTGTGGGCCTCATCATCACATACTGAACTTTGGATTTTCTTCACTGTTTTATTCTTCCAACATGCACAGTTGCTGGGTATACTTTCCATATTCTACCTTATAAAAACAGTCTTAAAACTTGTTGAAACAAAACTAGATTGTTTAGTCTCAGATTACCATATTACTTACGAACAAACTTTTAACCAAAACCAAACTGACTTCCTTTTTAGTATTTCTCCACAAACCACAGTTTAGGAACAACTGAAGTGAATAAAGCTTTGAAAAAAAGCAATGAAGAGAACCTATTGAGTGGGATTTTAATTCGTCTCCCTTGGTAAATTTAGCTCACAAATGTATCCGCTTATATTTTCTCCTTTTTTTTCACTCCTAAAGGGTTTTTTTGGCTAAACAATATGAAAAAATATACCTATTGCAAAGATATTTTTAAAAATATTACTTTCATTCATTTAATTGTAATTAGATGAGATCACAGTGGTTCTTTTATCTGTGAGCAGGAAACTAAACCCACTTTTGATTACTGTAAAAAAATCTGGATTCAAAAAGAAGCGTGAATGATGGAGGTAAATCCTGTAAGCCAGACTATAAGGGATGACTGTTGTAACAAGGACAATTGACAGTACAAGATAAGCCAAGAGAACTGTGCACACACAGGTGATAAAAGTAAGTCCCATTCATTTTGCATGCAAATTTGATCCTTAAGCAATAGATTTGGGAGCTAACATGATACTACAGCAGCATATTAAAGAACTTCTGGTGAGGCCACATCTGGAGTACTGTGTCCAGTTCTGGGCCCCTCAGTTCAGGAAGGATATTGAGGTGCTGGAGCAGGCCCAGAGAAGAGCAACAAGGCTGGTGAAGGGACTGGAGCACAAGTCCTTATGAGGAGAGGCAGAAGGAGCTGGGGTTGTTCAGCCTGGACAACGGGAGGCTCAGGGGAGACCTCATCACTCTCTACAACTCCCTGAAAGGAGGTTGTAGCCAGGTGGGGGTTGGTTTCTTCTCCCAGGCAACCAGCAGTAAGACAAGAGGGCATGGTCTTAACTTGTGCCAGGGGAGGTTTAGGTTGGATATTAGGAAGAAATTCTTTACAGAGAGAGTAATCAGGCATTGGAATGGGCTGCCCAGGGAAGTGGTGGATTCTCCATCCCTGGAGGTTTTTAAGATGAGACTGGATGTGCCATGGTCTAGTAACCATGGTGGTAATGGATCAAGGTTGGACTTGATGATCTCAGAGGTACCTTCCAACCCAGTTGATTCTATGATTCTATGATTCTTCTATCAGCTCAGATAATAAACATATTCAAATTTAGGCTCTTTAAAAAATAAATAATATTTAAAAGAATCCAAGATTTGGATGATTTTTTGTTTTTAATCTCAGTTACTATTAGCATAATTTCCTATTGAAAAAGTATTTTCTATATGCCAAATAGGAGTCAGTAACTTTGTGTTACCCTGACATATTTAATTTATAATCCTGCTTTATCACTGTTTACAATAATTGTATTATCTAAGAAGGCAACTAATGTTTTGTTCATTAGGACATCTTTTTAGGGCAAGGAGCTGGGGGAAACAGCTTCTTCTTCCTTTGAGACATAAATAGGGAGATTTACATCCTGGAAAAAGCATGGATTTTCCTCTTGGAGTGGGAAAGCAAAATGCATGTGTTTCCTTGCAAATTACCATATTACTCACTTATGCATGTGGGAAGACAGCTAGAATTTTTCCCTCTGAAAATGAATTGCCAGTGGTGTTGGAGGTGGGTTGAAGGCAAATTTTGCTCCATGTTCCAAAACTCTTGCTCACAAGAGTCCTGTGAGGAAAGCAGTAGGTGTTGATGGGCCTCATGTCTCTGCTAGTGCAGAAGGAGCAATACAGGCCTTATGGGCCACTCCCCTTTACCTGGGAGTGTCCAGGAAAGAACTGATTCAAACACAGCATCTCTCCTGTGTTTGAACAGGAGGGTTCAGGAGTGTGAATTCCTCCTGTGCTTAACCTCTGAGCTGTGATTTAAGAGACTTAATAAGCTTATCACTTCAGCCACTTATCAGAAGTGAATGGAGAAGGTTAGAATTTCACCTCACAGTCTATTCTCCTTTGAAGAGGCACTGACAATTTACAGTCATTTGTTCTCATTATCCTGGAAGTACCTATGCTCCAAAGCAGACACCTTATTACCAGCAGATCCTAAAACCATCTTGTGAGTAACTCTCTGAAATTCAAGCAAAGATGATCAGCTGTGCTTGTAAAGAATTTAATCAGTTCTATTAGAAATTGTCAGGTCTGACCTTTTATCTGAATAGTTTTCTTTTCCTGATAAAATGCAATGACTGCTCCTAAAACTCTAGTATTTTTACTCTTCCTCTGATCTTTTCAGTCAGCTTTCCCAGTATTCTCCATTGTCTGATACAGAGAACACTTTAATTCTTCATACTTCTCCAGTACCATTTCAATATCATATATAAGCTACATAAATGGGGGAAGCAATTCAGTAACTATGGGAGAAAAGTTTTAAATTAATTCCTTTTCAAATGCAATACAATTATAAATGCTATGGACAAAAAGTGGTAAAAAAGTCATTGGTTTTAAATTCAGTAACAATATCAATAAAGCATTTATAATGATCCAAATTAACAATTAAAGACAACTAACATGAAGGATTTTATAGTGATTTCAATTATGATGCATTTTTTTAAAAGCTATACTACTGTAATTATGTTGGCTTTACTTGGCTTTGCCCTATCAAGAGAACTCAGATATCCGACATATTGAAAATACTTTTCCATTTTGCAACAGCTCTCTTTCCATACATTGTATCCTCCAAAACTTTCAATTTCTATGCTTTCAAAAGGCATTTTTTGAAACTGATTTGTAGGACATTAGTATTCATTTCATACAGGTAGACATTTATTTTGCGGACAGTCATGTCCCAAATATCAGTGAAGTATCCAATTCACTATAATTACAAACAAATTTTAACTATTTACACAAGAGCTTTTACAGTGTGATTAAATGGCACTGCCATTGTTAGGAGCTACCAAATGCTGGTGATGAATGAAGTTACATCCACTCGGTGGACAGTCACAAGTGCTGTCCCCCAAGCCTCAGCACTGTGGCCAGTCCTGTTTAATGTCTTTTTTGATGATCTGGATGAGGAACTGAGGGCACTCTCAGTCAGTTTGCAGACAACACCAAGTTGGATGAGAGCGCTGATCTGCTGGAGGGTAGGAGGGCTCTGGAGACAGATTTGGACAGACTGGTTCAATGGGCCAAGGCCAACTGCAGGAGAATTAACAAGACATAGTGCCAGGTCCTGCACTTGGGTCACAACAACCCCCAGGCAAAGCTACAGGCTTGGGGGAGAGTGGCTGGAAAGAAGCCCAGTGGAAAAAGACCTGAGTGTGCTGGTTGACAGTGGACTAAACATGAGCCAGCAGTGTGCCCAGGTGGCCAAGGCCAAAGCCATCCTGGCTTGTATCAGAAACAGTGTGGCCAGCAGGACCAGGGCAGTGATCGTTCACCTGTACTTGGCACTGATGAATATTTCTCAGTATTAAACTGCACCTCGAATATGGTTCTGGGCCTCTGTAGTGGGTTTCTGTGGCTGGGTTTTGGTGGGGGGGGTGTGGTGCTACAGAGGTGGCTTCTGTTAAAAGCTGCTAGAAGCTTCCCCTGCTCTGTGGAGCCAAGGCCAGCCGGCTCCAAGACAGACTTCCTGCTGCTGGCCAAGGCCGAGCCAATTAGAAGTGATAGTAACACCTCTGTGATAACATATTTAAGAACAGAAGAAATTCCAGCCAGGGAAGAGCAGAGTAAGAACACGGGAATAACAAAATAGACACCAAGGTCAGTGGAGAAGGAGGGGCAGGAGGTGCTCCAGGTGCCAGAGCTGAAGCCCCTGCAGCCCGTGGTGCAGACCATGGTGGAGCAGCTGTGCCCCTGCAACCCATGGAGGACCATCGGGGTGCAGAGACCCACCTGCAGCCCATGGAGGAGCCCATGCTGGAGCAGGTGGATGCATGGAGGCTGTGACCCTGTGAGAGGCCCAGGATGGAGCAGGGTCCTGCTGGAGACTTGCAGCCCATGGAGAGGGAAGCCCATGCTGGAGCAGGTTTTTCCCAGGTAGGACCTCTGGCCCCTGTGGGGGACCCATGCCAGTACAGCTCATTCATGAAGGACTGCATCCCATGGAGGAGTGACCCATGGGACAGCAGTTTGGGAAGAGTTGCTGCCTGAGGGATGGACTCACGCCAGAGATGTCCATCAAGGACTGTCTCCCATGGGAAGGTCCCCCCGGGAGCAGGGGAAGGACTCCTCTCCCTGAGCAGAGGCAGAAACAACAACTGACCGTAACCCCCATTCCCCATCCCCCTGCACCACTGGAGAGGAGGAGGGAGAACATGGAAGGAAAGAGGGGTGGGGGGAAGGTGTTTTGAAGACTGTTTTATTTCTCACTCTTTGGCTCTTATCCTGTTAGTAATAAATATAAGTACTATACTTTGAATCTGTTTTACCCCTGAAGGTAATCAGTCACTGACCTCTCCCAGCTCTTAACTCATGAATTCTTAGCTGGCTTTTTTCTCTCTCGTCTGTCCAGTTGCAGTGAGAGAGCGGCTTTAGTGGGTACCTGGCATCTGGCCTGGGTCAACCCACTACAGCCCCTCACTGCAAGAAAGGGATTGAGGTGATGGAGCTTGTCCAGAGAAGGACAACAAAGCTAGTGAAAGGTCTGAGGTGACAAAAGGAAATGGCCTCAAGTTGCACCAGAGGATAGGTCGGATAATAAGAAAAATTTCTTCACCAAAAGAATTGTCAAACATTGGAACAGGTTGCCCAGGGAAGTGGTGGAGTCATGATCCCTGAAGATATTTAAAATATGTATAGATGCAGACCTTGGAGACATGGTTTAGTTGTGGACTTGGCAGTGTTAAGTTAATGGTTAAACTTGGTCTTAAAGGTCCTTGCAACCTAAATGATTTCAAAAAACTCCACCACCACATTGCATTGAAATCAATGGACTACTGGCTTTTCACATTTGTTGGACCTATTTCCTTACTGTTTATTTAAATCATCCTTCTGGGGTTGTAAAGTACATTTTTTATAATCTGTTTGATAAGAAAGGTAACAAATTTATAAAGAGGCAGATTACTATCTATGAGACTCATGTTTTCTTTATTGCCATTCAACCATAATTTAGTTCAAAATTCTTTTTATCACTCTGGAGGAAACTCAGTATTAGCAGCCATTCCTATCTTAAGGCTCAGATCTTGGAAAGCACATAAGTCCACTGTAATGATCATGTGCTCCAATTCTACAATTAGTTCAGTACTAAACTAAAATTTAGAATCTGAATTTAGTAGTAAAATCAATGGAAAGGCTCCACTGACGTTAAAATTCACAGTCAGACCAGTACTGGTTCTACAGTTCATGTTCTTTTGAGGGAGTCAATATAGTTTTCAGCTGTTTGCTGCCAAATATATGCTTATTTCTGTTTTCAAATGTTACTGCTTTTTCCTTAACACTTTCATTTGTCAGAGCAAAAGACTGGGTCAAAACAATCTCTACAACAGAGGTTTCAAGCAGAACCTTGCAACTTTCTGTAGGACTTTTTGAATTTACAGCATATCATGTTTTTCTCTGTAACTATAATCAAACATGCACATAAACTTTTACTTACAGAGGGAATTTAGTTCTTCAAATAACACAAGCTCCTCAAAAATAAGCATGTTCCAGACAGTCTGCATTGTGCACTTCAAATTATAAGTATGATTAACAATCATTTCAAGATCTTGCATAATATAATTACATGCTGGTGGTTCCACTATGACCATCCAGATGAGCTAAAAAATTAAAGTTTTCTTTTGCACAAATGTTTGCCAGGCAAAGCAGCTACATTTGCAAGAGTATATCTATTCTGTTGTTATGCTGGAATTCAGGGTTCAAGGGGTTTTCTGCCTTACATACTTAAGACGAGAAAAATAAATTTAATACAGTGCTACAGTATTATTTTTCTAATTAAAGGGTGACAAAGAACTAACAGAATTCACCCAACAGGTATATTACACTATAGACGGAATGTTCCAAGCAACACAGGCACATACGGAAAAAGAATCATTGCTCTAAAAATTTAGAATTTACAAAGCTCATTATAAACATTTCATTTCTTAAATAATGAGGTTACAAAACTTGAAATGCAGTTATATTAACTGATCTAGATCAAATTATTTTATCCTCAAAAGTTTATTTTGATCATTGTAATATATTTAAAGTACTGATGAACATGTGTATTTCTTTAAAACCTAAGAAGTGGTATTAATAATTTAGTGAACTTCTTTAACTTCAGCAGACTTCATCGAAGAATTATGGGTTTTGTAGGAACTTGCATTAGCCTGATTGTCACTCCTATGCAAAAATGATGACATCGCTGGAATCTGAGCAAAGTAGTTTTTTGCCCGGATATGCTTCTGTTTTATTCTGAAAATAAATGCAGCTTCATAAGCCTGAAAGGAAAAATAAATTCAAATCTCATCAAATACAATTAAAACATCTAGAAATCTGCATGTTGCTTCATATTTTAGGGAGTACAAATAGTGACCCTTTAATAAACTAAACCCGATAATTTATTTGTATATGATAAATAATGAATTATTTTGTAGTTCTATACTGCTGTCATATGGCCCAATAGTGACAATTACTAACCGCTCCTTGTGAAATATTAGTCACCTTTTAAAACCAGAATATCTTTTTTTATCAATTCAAGATAAAATTTATTTATTTCTCTTTTTCAGGTAAGAACATTTGTACTTACATTTGAAAATTAAACAAAGCAATGCTTACATATCAACATTTGCAAGGTGATGAGTATAGGGAAACTCTCTGATAAGAATCAAAGTCATTATCCACAAATAATCATAGCAGCAAGTATTTTGCAGCATTTCAGTCAGCGTTTGCATGCAGTGGTGACATTTTCCCAAATTTCTAGTGATTAGCAGTAGTTTGCATGATGTAATTAACCCAGAATATTTAGTTGAAAAAACTCTTTGCTATTGCAAAAGTCATCATTGTCAATAACTGCTATTAATGAAAGTGCTTGAGAGGCCTAAATTTTTGTTTCAGTGAATGAGAAACAATGGTTTGACTTACAGCACTCTAACTTTGCTTCAATTTCCTTATTTCACACTCTGTTGTTTTGGGTTTTATTTGAAACAAAGATCTGGTCATTACCATTGAAGAAAGCTGACTCCTCACTATAGCTGGCACACTTCTGTTTTTGTAACAAGAGCTAAAGAAAATACCTTACGATTTTTAGGTAAGGTTGTGTACCTTACCTGCTGCTGTTCTGACCTAACTCCCACCTCCAGTGAAGCTCCGGACCTAATCAAGTTAATGGTATCTCTTTCATTATGATATCCAGACTTGTGGCATTAAACTAGCTAAGTGCTTAATCAGCATCTCTGCTTGCCATAATGCCAGTAACAGAAATTTATGGATGTTGAGGAACACTGATAGATTCAAACTGTCTGAACAACCTTATTGACTCAAAGTGAGACAGAAGAGGCAATAAAGGAATTTTCAGCTTCAAATTGGTTTTACCTTCTAAAGCTGAAGCTCACATAAACGTGTCTGCTTGAAGACACAAGCTGGGCACACACACACTCAAAATACCATGGATGGCAGAATTCCCTTTACCTTTAGAATTCCCTAACTGATATATTTCATCCATAAAGCAACTCATTAAGAGAGCAATTAACTTGCTCTGTCAGTTTAGTTATCACGTCCTCTTAAGACTTCCATAAAGAAGGGCAATGCATAACAGCTGAAGCTGCATTTCTGATGCACACATATTGCATTAGAAATTGAAGAACACCCTGAACAAAAGGACACTAGGCAACAATGACCACAGATCTCTACATACATAAATGAATAACCTAGAGGTGAAAGCCTTAATAATTCATTGCTAACTGCAGGACAAACACAGCTCACAGGATTCTCCCGTGCCTTATAAAACTAAATACTCTTAACATGTATTTTCAGTGGAGTGAGATACTTAACGGACTACCATGTTTAGACATGGAATTTGCTGTAAAAATACAGTTTTGATGATGACTAACACATTCTAACACATTGAGGTTTTTTTAACTCAAAAGAGAAACTATGCTATTATTGCCTAATTGCAAACTGTAAGATTGCATTGTCAGGGGTACTGAAGTGACATCTATGTAAGAAAGTAAACTGAGATCAATTTTATGATGGCAAATGGATAAGTTCTAGAAAAAGAGCCATTCTGCTATTTGATGAGAAACTTATAAGGTCAGAAACTAAAGAGGCCAGAGCATGTGCAAGAGCTCAGGCACACAACTTTCATAGTATTTATGGTTAGTCTTTATGCTTTTCATCCAGGCCAGCTGTTGTCTGATCTCATCTGAGGAAAGAGCATATGCATGGCGCTGTCCTCAGTAGGCAGCATGGATAAAACCACTTCTTGCATTACAGGAGGGAGAATAAGGGCAAGACAGAGTTCATGTGCATGGAGTGAGTGGTACATGCCAGATGCCTTCTGGATTGATGTCCATTTTGTTTAATAGTACAGATGTAATCACTTAAATAGTCACAATGAGCCAATCTAAACATGGACAACTGTAATTACTAAATTTGGTCCAACTAACTAGTCACAAGATCCTATTAAAACATAACATAAATAACGTAAAAAAATCAAACCCATCAAGTTTTACCTCCTGAAGATTACACAGCTTAAGATGTGCATCTGCCTCTTCTTTAGTGAGGAGAATAGTGTTCCATGGAGACCACTCATGCTGCTTATCCCATCTGACCATAACCAAATCATACAGTTCACCCCAGGCACTGAGAGCTGACTGACAGTTCCATATATTCTCAATCATGTACTGCAGATCTGGAAGCTGAAATGAAAAATAGGGTTAAGAAGGAAGAAGTGTGTTTCATCTAGACATACACATCTACTTTTAGCATGGTGTAGCAACTAACAACTGCATTTTTCTTGTATCATCTCTAAATGATGCTGCACTGCACAATGAACGAAGCAGTCTCAGCTGCTGCAAAAGAGTTTTAGCTGTGCCCAATTCATTTCTAGGTGCCCCAGAGCTGTTCTGGATATAAGTGCAGAAGGGGATGAGGTTGTTGGGAGGGGAAGGGGAAAAAAAGGCAAGTAGCTCAGAAGAAAATCTAATAATTTAAGAAAATGTTAGGAAAAAAACTAAAAAATCAGTGATTTCAGTTACAAACCTCTGTTGTTTAGATACTTACAATTCTAAAGAAAATAAGTTAATTTGGAAGAAAATTACACAGTATCTAGAGATGTTGCAATGGTACAGTCACAAATGGAACTGCAAGTGAAGGCTTATGGTCTCAGCAGTTAAGAAGCAGTCATGTTTCAGTGCATCAATACCCACCAGCCATCACAAGTGACGTGAGAGATTTTGAAGGATGTTTACATATTAAGATGAACTAAATTAGACAGAGACAAAAAACTTTTCAGCTTTGGTGAAAACCAGTATGGACGAACAACATCTACGAAAACCAGGGGTTTTTTGAGACTATTTCTTAACTCAGGCATGATAATTAAGAAATTCCAAGCTTCCTTTTGGTAGCACATTGGCAAAGTGCTAAACCACAGCGTGGCTTGTTTTGGTAGCAGTGGGATATTGATGACTGGCTTTTGATTGCTTGGTTGTTGTTTCAAACATACTGAAAATGTAGTTCAAAGATTATTCTATGGATGTTGACACTGTAGAGATTTTTATTGCTAAATCTCAGAAAGTTCAAATAAATCTTGGCTGTTCAATATTTTTAATAATTTGCAAATATCTAATATTCAAAACTTTCTCAGTGGATATTGGATGTCAAATTCATTTGCTGACCTAATAACAACTAAAGTAGAGATTTTGCTGAAGATAGAGGCAAGAATTTTTTTTTAAATAGACCTGTTCCAGTAATGATTATTACACATTGAAAGATATTACAGAAGATGGGAAAAAATGCAGAAAATTAAAATATTTAGTGAAGCCATCCCCTAATGAATGCACACAGCACAACTTCCAACTACACAGATATTCTACTGACAAAGAACAGGAATGTCAAAACCTAAGTTCCTTTACTTTTTTTCCCAACAATTCAGTTGTGTTACTAAAACAGTCCAAATAATGGGGCTCAGGAGGTGCAATTCAGCTTTCAACTAGGCTTCAAGAGCTTGAGGGCTGCTTCTTTATGGTATGGAACATCCCATACCACAGGAAGAAGTTGTAGCTTTTAGCCTATTTCTCAAACTGTCAACAACATAGACCAAAAAAAAGGACAAGTAGTCAAAGCCACTGTTTTCCATTATTAGCAATGCTCTTTCCAACAGTACCTGAACTAAGAAAACAATTTGACTATCATCCTGATAATCAGCTTCAGACTTCCTGAGATTTTCCAGAATAAGTCTGTACTTCAAATATGATTCTCTTGGCCGAGCCTCATTATCAAGCTTGTAACACAAGCGACATCTGCCAATGGTGTGGGAATTAGCAGGAATAAGAAACTCAGTAGATGGTAAGTAATTTTCACAGCTATGACAGAAGTACACATTTTTATAAAGCTTTAAAGGATCTTGTGGAACCTAAAAATTTAAAAAAAAAAAAAGTTAATTTACCACAAAGTATCTTTGTATTACTTGTGTAATACAGTCTGTCAGAATACATTTTGCATATCTTCATGCAATATTCTAATATGTAGCAGCTAGTAATATTTAGTTTTGAAAATACCCAACAAGGTGTTGTGATTTTTCTTAGATAGGATACCAAAAGCCACTGTGTTTTCTTATTGTACATGTTAAAATTGGTTACATAAATCAGTCAATTCATTTTTAAGCTATATGAAGATCCTAAACATCACGCTCCAGTGTTCTTGCTGGTACTTTTAAGTATGCAGATTGCCAGCCATTCTGGAAAGATGACAACACAGAAAAACAGAAACTACATTTTCTGCATTTAATTTTTCATGTACAATCTGCCTTTTATGTCAAAGATAAAACCCTGAGATTATGGGCATATTAATATTTTGGCATAAGAATACAAAATCATCAGAGCCACATGTCCTAAAACAACATAGGGGAAGATAATAAACTAAACTTGTTAGTGACCTCCTCATTGTCATATTCCTTCGTGGGTTCTGGAAAGAATATAATGTAGTCTGTGAAGAGGGACCAAGCCTGTAAATGGACAGTCTAAGTAGTCTGATAATCTTCAGTCTCTGCTATCACACATGTAGATAGCCCTGCTAATAAACCTAGCGTAAAAATAACTGTTAGTTGGTTCTAAATTCTGACTAGCATTTATTGACAGATTCTATGCTCCTAAGATACCATCAACCCCTGCACAAAGAATCCTCTTCTGATAGGTGCAGAACAGGTGTTGCTACATAAAGCAGCAACATATGACAGTGAATCATATTTTTCATTGTAATCTGCAGTCAGAAAAGAAAAACAATCACACAAATCTAATTACATCTCACACAGTAGCAACTGATTGTACAACAGAAGCTCGTAAGAGCTCTTGCTTAGGTGCAAGTCATTAGATGTCACTTTGATGATGGCTATGTTCCTCCCTCCTGGAAGCATGGTCTGATGCCCCTTGACCAGTGGAAGAAACAACAGAGCAATTCATTGCTCTATCTATTGGTACCCCTTTGCTATTACATTTTACTCATGCCATCCCATAACATCTACCATTCATAACTTTCAGATTTGTTATTTCAGACATAAGAGCTCCTGAGCTTTCTCAGTAGTAGCAGCCACTTGTCAGGTTCTTATAACTGTGTCCATGCCCCATGCTTCCTGTATGACTATTTAAGTTTATTTGTGTGAAGCCTATGTACTTGCTATATTTTAGTTCTTGAGGAACTCCTCCACCAATTCCACAGCAAAATGTGAAATAAAAAAGCTTTTGATGTTTTCCATTCCCCTTCTCCTTATTTCAATGGCCACTATGTCAGACTGCAAAATAGGGATAATACCTTAAGTAACCCAGCAACTCGAGGGTTAACCTTTGGAATTTTAATATACTGAAGAAATAATGTACAAATTCTTTTCCTCAGTCCTTCTAAGTTGCATTCTTTCACCTCTCTTGACATAAGATCAATTTCCCTGTCAATTAGTTCCACTATTTCCTGTGTTAATTTACATTCATGTTCCTGAAAAAAAAAAACCACAAAGAAAAAGGAAAACAAATTTCACAATAATAAAGAAGCAAGCAAACAAACAAAATAATTCAATGCATATATGAAAGCAAACTGTGGATTCTATGCCCATTACTATTCATACCTCTGTATGTTCATGCAAGAACATGTTCACAGAAGAACCCATTCATGTCTCAGGGAAACAATCTCCAATCAAACTAATATGAAGAACTACAAAAGCAAAAATGCTTACAGATGCTGTTTTAAGAGGCCTGTATATATATACCAAAGCTGTAAGGAACTGTAAGCATGGAGGCACTAAAAAATGCTTAGCAGAGATATACAATACATGCAAAACCTTCAGTCTCCAAAAGCCCAAAGAAGTATCTTCCTAAGAAGCTTTTTTTGCTTGGAGGTGTAATGAAGATGGTTTAAAAAAAAAAGCCACAGGAAAAAAAAACAACACCACACAAAAGGCATGGGGGACTTTTGAGAGGGTGCCTGGAAATTAGTTATTTTAATATTTCAAATGCTTGTCAGGAGATTCTTCAGAGAGAGAGATAAGAGGTGAATGAGTTTAATTTTTCTCAGGTAGAAGAAAGTGCTAATTTACAGAAATTCACTTGTTCACTACAGCAATATTGACTTGTATTAAGATGGGCAAGGGTTCATAAACCAGCAGTGCTCCCAATGCCATATTGACTTTAGATCAAATACTGGCACTACTAAAGCAAACAGCAAGATGTTTGCTTGTTAGTAAGACCAGGAAGCAGTATTCTATTCTAGTCTGCTGTCAATGGTATCATCCTAAAAGGACCTTAAAACTCATTCTCTTTGTATGTGAATAAATGAATAAAACAAATATGAAAGATTACAAGAAATGCAATCAACTTCTAATTCATTCGGAACACTGGCAGCACCAGTGAGGGTGGGGGACGAGAGGCAAAGAAAAAAAGACAAAAATCAGTATTTGACACCCCTAAAACTGATAATCCAAACCAACAGAGAAAAGGTTCTAAACAGACATTTCAAAAAACTTAGAAAAAATAAATGACAATAGCCACATACATTTCTGCCACGATTCTCATAAGGTTGCTATAAACAATTAAACTAAACTTTGTACTAAAATTGTATTATGTATTAATATACCAAAAAGTCTAAAACCACAGGGTTAAAATTTTAATAGACTTGAAGAAAAATGTGCACATAACAAAGTGAAATATAAATTCTGAGTATATCTGGAATGTAAATTATGCTCTCATGCCAGACAGTACACTAGGCTCTCTTGCTGCCAGCTAATCATCATGGCACCCTTGTGCAGCAACATAATTAAGTGACAGTATCCTTGGGAAGCACAGCTTCAAGCTAAACATAAACAGAAAAATAAAACATACCTTCACTGTACATCTGAGTGTTAACAGCACATCTGTTCTCTCATCTTTTGGGATGTCCTTTGTGCTAATGCTGCGGTAGATTTCAAGTAGTTCTCTGGCACAGAGCGTGTCCTGTGTATCCATTTCAGTGATTTTTCCATCATATGCTTTCCATCTCTTAGGTTGTGCACACTTCAGAAACAATTAGTAGAATTCTGAGCTATTACAATCTGACCACCACGTGAACAAGTGCATTATGTTACATCAAGTTTCATCAGAACAAATAGGACTTAAGCTTAATGCTTGATTAGTGCAAAAGGCTAATTCTAGTGTCGATATTGATACAGTACCTCTGCCACCAGAGCAAGCATTCAGTTGCACACTTTATTTGAAGCTGCAGGCCATGAAAATTTCGACTTACAGTATATTAGAAGTAAATAATATTCTTCTACAGGGATATGCTCTACCTCTTTAAAATGAATTTATTGACAGTAGTGTTAGAATATGTTTGCTCTTATACTTCACCTGGCAGTTATGAATCCCTCCAAACTATCAGTAAAAATCAATGGGTCAGTTGACTGTGTAAAGATTGCAAATTTAAGGCCTTAGAGTCTACCGCAGTACAAAATATCTCCAGGGAACTGTTCTATTTATGCTAGTTGCAGAGACAGATAGAAGACATGGACTTTGTTAAAGCTAAGACAAGGTATGAGTTTACAGCTTATCAGACACTTCACCTAGCTTCTTGTTTCTGAATGTGACCACATACCATATACCTTATGCTTCAATTACCTCTTCGCACATCTTTAACTTTTAGAGACAGTGAGAAGTTACATGATGCCAGCTGCCCCAATTTGTTTGAAAAGTCCAACCATTCTCCTCTTTCCAGAAGACTGGGTTTGGTTGCAAATCACAGTGTTACATATGGAGACAGGTATCCAATTCCAACAGAAAAAGAGTTCTCAAAACCCTCGCCCCATCATTACCTAATTCCATTTCTTTCCCTTAATTGGGACAGGTATTTGAAACCTCATTCTGTGTATTAATTATTCTCTTTCACTATATTTGGAACTTGAATGTTCACTCATGAACTTCACCTTGCAGTCTCAGCATGAGTTAACAACAGAAACACTTCATGAAGTGTTCACATGACTAGTAGTTTTCTGGATATGACCCCAGTATTGATGTAATCATTATTTTGATCACATAGGCTTGCTATGGTGCTAAATCATAAAAACACCATAAATATTAGATAGTTAGAACAGATACGATTAGTCATCACCACAATCAAAACAGACTTTTCCTCATTTTGAAATAAATAACTTATAAAGTTAGGTAAGCAAATGAAAGACAAAATAATTGAAAAAAGGATTTAACACTGAATAACTGACAAATAATTATTTTATCAGTGGGGGTAGAACTCTAGTTAAAGGGGGTATTGCCAATCAGAGGTCACAATTTGGAGCCAAAACTGACTAAGAAATGCAATAGCAAACCCAGACATTAAAAAGAAAAAAACAAAGCAACTCTTAATTCCTTAATGAAATCTTTGAATTTCTGCAAAACTGGAGAAATGCGATTTTCTCTCTGTCATAAGTAAGGGAGCATTCTACTGTAACTTCATTACATTGTTTCACTATCTTTGTGCAGTGCTAGAAATTCTTTAAAAGAAAAACCCATCCCACCCATAGCCAAGCAAACAAGAAAACTCCAACCAACTTAGGTCTATCGTGCTGTCACTCCTTTGTATGCTAGACTGGGAAAAAAACACTGCTTTCCACATAGCAGTTATTCAGTACCTACATTTGAACCTCTTCAGTGAAATCACTAAGAGAAAAAGGTCATTTCCTTACGTTAGGGACAATCTAGGGCAGAGTCTACCCTAGAAAATAGTTCCTAAAACTAGATTCTTCTGATAAATTTGCAACCCCAAATATATGTAAGCAGTCTTGGTCTCCCACTCTGCAAATGATCTTTAACACAGACCAATTATATTATGATAATTAATTTTTCAAAGATATATCTGTAACTTCTGTAATTTTTCTTACTATCTCATTATAGCTGGGTATTATATAAAATAAAACCTATAAAAAACATATGCAGCTTTTTACTGAAAAAAAACCCCAGAGGTCTCATTAATATGAAGATTTCCTATGTTTCAGAAAGAATCACAAGGTCTCTTATTTCAGGACTATTTCTTTGTACTAAGAGTGATGTGAGAAAAACTAAAGCTTTGAGATCTGCCAGCTTTTTCTTGTCGTTTAGTCTGCTGGCAGTGCTGTGAAATTTGCAATAATTCTGTTATCCGTATTACTTTAGAAAGCAAGGCTACTATAACTGTACTCTGCTGCCAATGCATGAAAGCAGAAAAAATGCCTGAGGAGAGAAACACACCACCAGAGACACAGAGAGAAAAAGGTAAGTAAAATAAAAAGAATCCAAAGAATGTGTGCAGAAACAGCACAAAGCATGAAGGGTACGAACTGAGCGATAGTTAATAATTACACAAATTCCTTTAAGGAAATATGATTGCTGTACAAAAGCTTAATCAAATACTTTCTCTTCAAAGTACAAATCCTGAAGAAGAACGAGCTCAGTATAAAAGAGAAGCCCCTAGAATGTAGTGCACACACAACCAGTAGCAACCTTTGTAAAAGCACAGATGCCTGCAGAGATACATGCTTAAAGGAGCAAAGAAGGGAACAAAGGTTTCCATGGAGAAGCAAGTTTCATATCACCTTGGCTATTGCAGCTTGCAGTCTTCAGATGTGAAAGGTGTTATTACAGCTTTAACTGGTAAGTGTCCAGATTAACATTATCAGCAAAAAAATCAAAGAAATAACTGAATAGTCCACAATCTAGCACTCCAACAATAAACTTCATACTGCAATTTAAAGTGCTTCAATTGTACTTTCACAGACATAGCAAATGAGCCATTTAATTTTGAGATTTCCAAAACTGTATTTTTTTTTCAATGCAGAAATTATTTTTTCTACTTCTAAGTTAGGCTGCTATCTAGCAGTTTAGAACAACACTGTCATCCTATAGCCGACATGATAGAAAAACATGAAAAGTTGTAGTAGTTCAGAAGCTCATTAGATTTTCAAAATAAAAAAAAAATACAGTCTCTTTAACGAAAAACATAATTTTTAAATTTTAAATTTGAATAAATAAATTAGTAGTGCTTCAGAAATATGTCCACTGTTTGGAAAGAGGGAGCATCTCTTGTCTCTGATGTGTCTCCTGAATCTCCAAACATCAACTGTCACTAAGGATTCTGGTACTGAAAAACATTTTGATTCTGATTCTAGATGTGAGAAAACTGTACAACTTGTCAGAATATATCCTAGAAGTAAACTGTATATGGTAGGACATTGGAAAGCAGTCCTTAAGGGAAAAATAATGACAGAGAGTCAGTTAAGAGAGAAACGTATTTGCTTTGACTGCTTCAGGCTTCTTTTTCTTTGAAGAAAACAGAATATATTGTAAGTAGTAGAAATAAGGCTTTGATATTATTCCTAACTATTTAGTTTTCTGGGCTTTTTTGCAGTCTTGAAACTAGTAATACAGAATACAATCACACCACAGCAATAAACTTGGTAACATCCCACCAACTTTTCAGATAAGCAATTTGTTCATAATTAAAAATGTAACAGATTTTATCACATCACTTTTTACAGTATGGTTCCCTGGCATCAGTAATGAAAAGAATGAAAAAAGTTTCTTTTTAAGTAATAATAAAATTACTACTTTCACTTTTGGTCACTAAATAGTCAAAATTTAAAAAAAAAATCAGATAAAACCCATTTCAGCTGCAGTATTTGTTTTCATAATCACGTCACAATACTATGGAAACAGATAGAAAATAAACTATTTTTTTTCTGAGGGGATGGATTGCTGAACATCTACCTAAAAAGGACTGGGTTTTTTGTATTTTACATTAAAGTGCCATTGAATCTAATGCCATACTAAACCACTTTGTGACTGAAGGAATTCCTATATTTGTTTTATAGAGTAAAGCCTGAAGAACACTTGCCTCAAATATCATCCCCAAGACAATATAAGAACGAAATCTCAAGTTCTAATGGAACAGGAACTAGAGAATTAATAACTGAGTTCAATATAAGAATTAGTCAAAGTTCTTCTTTGTACATGAAAACAGAATAAATGTTTTCTTTAAAGGCAGACATGATGACCAGAGGCCTGTGTTCAATTGAGAAATTAATGGCAAATTTACTTCCCGAGGGATAAAATTTCCAAGGGAAGAAGAAAAAAAAAATATATTAATCCATTCTGCAGGGTTAAAATTTAATTTTACAAGTACTTACTTAAACATTTGCATTTAATTTTAAATGAAATAGCAAACTTTTCATTATAGAGAGCAATGAACAGAACACATCAGTGAGAAAAACACTTAGTGATTACTTTTGATTAGTGAAACCGAATATTTTTGAAAGAGAAGCTAATAGGTTTCCTTCTGCACTATAATGCACACAATACAGAATATTGAATGGTATGCAAGATCCTGATGGTTTTTAACTTCAAATTAACCATGCTGAATTGTTAGACTTTGAGCCCTTAATGCTGTTAGCAGTACCATCAGAATCACGTTCTTTATGTAGAATAGTTACATAATATAAAATCCATCCATTCAGGGCTATAGTTTTATATCTATTATTTACATTTTTTATAGGTAACAGTTTTAGTGATGCACTGTTAATCCCTCAAACAGTCAGAGAGCTACAAAATTCTCAGCTTGGAAAAAGAAATTTACTGAATTGTACTGACATGAATAACTACATAATTTGGATATTTGTAACATTAGCATTCACATGATTAACCGTCAAAACCTACAAAATTTACTTTTGGTGCTTTGCAGGTGTATTTTCTGTTCTTGTACTTTGGTATTCTTTATGTTCAGCCTAAAATTATCAGCCTAATGACAGAATTACCTTATCCAGAAGGTGCAGTATTGCTTTGTGTTGATTCTCCTCATTGGCATTTAGTTTGTGTCTCTCAAAGCAAGCAATGAGCTGTGCCTCTTGTTCCAGAAGTGCACAAAGTGCTGCCTTTCTTTCAGCTCCAGTAAGAGTTCTGTTAATCCGCTCAGTCTCCTCCTGCATCCATACTGCAGACACAAATATTCTAGGTATTTGTTACAAGATACTTTCCAGTGAAACTTCAGCTTTCACATTTAAGAAATAACATAACTGATTTTTTTTAATATTCACTAAAAGCCAGTTTCTATGCTAGGTAATTGATTCTTATGCATATTTTCAATACATGGCCCAAAAATGAATGTAAATTATACAGATGTTCTGTGAGAGTATGTGCGTGTACATCAATTCCAGACTGCCAATTCCAAACTCAAGGACGGGTAGGAGAAAAAGAAGCTCTATGTGAGAAAAGGAATTTAGCTCCTGTGGAAATGTGTGATGTAATGATTGCTTCAGATTTTGCATCTAAAAATAACTGTTTGAGACTCAAACAGCTCCAAAAGGTATGAGCAATATGAACTTTTTAAACAATTTCTCATCAAAATCACAAGTAAAGGTACTATAGAGATCTCAACAAATTAAAGACTCTATCTTACTGTGGCACCACTAGTACTCAGTGCTGAGAATATTCCTGCTTCTCCCTGCATAAATGAGTAAAATCTAAAGAAGCTTGATGTCCTTCAAAACTGAGATAAAACTTGACTGACAGTCACGTTTAGAACTCCAGGTCTTACACTGAATATTGCAGTGGTATCACCTTTTGCCATCCAATGGATGCGCAATAATTATTAGACAGTCACGGCTTTACTCCCCCTTTCCTCTTCAGCAACATAACCCTTCAAGTGTGGCAAGAAGTGGCATGGGAGCCACAGGATGGTCATGACAGCAGCACACGGATCAGTACATGCGGTATAAGAATCTGGCCTTCTGACTCTTATGCTGCTGATACACAGTCAACACGGCCTTAGAGAAATCTGTTAGTAAAACCAAACTGTGTTTACTGAATAGAGTCTACCTTTGCTTATGTTGTAACAATTCTTGGCTCCTCTGAAGAGCCTGATCCGGTTCAAATATTTCTGGAGTTTTGTGAGGAATTTTTTAAAATCCAAAACATCAACATTTCTGAATAATATCGCAAAGTGTCGCTATCATCCCAGAACAGTTATGCAAAAGCAAAATGTGGCATAAAATGAAACAAACCAACATGTGATGCACTGAGGAAGCCTACAACATCCTGGATCAGGTAAGATTAGAGGTAGGATGAGGGAAAGGAGGAAGGCTTATTTTCTGCCTGTGCCTTTCTTGTCTACAATACCTTACATTTTCCAATTTTAAATATTTCAAATCATTTCCTTTAGGCTCTCCAAGCTGTGGTATTAATATGACAGCTGTCTGAAAAGTTCTGAGAATGCAAAAATATATTTTTAAATAAAGCCATTTGAGCAAGCAAAAGCATTATATAGAATTAATTTACATGAACCTTTTTATGCCTGAAGGGGGCAGAAACCTCTAAGGTAGAGGCACTAATACAGTAAGCAATTTTATACTTTCAGAAATGAAGGAGCTCTCAGTTACCACCAATACTCAGCTCGTGATTCCACACACACATGCAACCAAGTTAAAATATTCCTCTTAGATTACGTGTTCTACAGGTAGAGACTTTACTCATTACATTTTACTTATTATTCCAGTTTTTATAAAACAAAGGAGTTCATACTTTTAAAATAATGAATGCCTATATGCAGACAAACTGAATATATAGATACATCTCACTTGCACCATACAGTCATCAGGCAAGTTTTTGTACCACCAGGAATTGCTTGTACTGGCTGACCCTGTAATAGTACACCTGTTGTGATCAGCAGCAATAACCTTCACAGATCCCTGGAGGACAACAGTCTCATTCTATTACCATCACAATGATCTAGCCTGCGTAGACCGCTGGCACTATAAGAACGTAAAAGCAGTTTCAAATGCAGGTAGGAAAAAAATCCCAACTTCCTAGAACCATTAAGCTCTGTTAAAATGAAGAGCATGACTGCAAATCTCCATGTAGAGAAGCAACTAGTCAATGCCAGTAAACAAAAACAAAACAATAAGATTGATACCAGACCATTACTTTTAACAAAATGTTAAAAAGACATTTCAAATATTGGAGTTAGCTCTGTTCTGTTTTGAAGTGAGACATGTTTTTTTCAGGTTGCCTAGATATGAAATTCCTGAGTATGCATTGGTGAAAGTTTTATTATTTGAGAATCCAAAGGCATTACATTAAGCAAGAGACTCTTATATAACCATAAGTTTCAAATCTAAAAATTTTGTGAGTATTAGCACTCTTCCACAACTTTAAATCAGCTTTGCTGCTTTTATTACAAATAAGACACTTCACAATTAAAAAAAAAAAAAAGTGGATCATACATCTGATAGCACATTAGCTACAAAGCAGCTTTTCAAAGAAAATATTACAGGAAATTAGATGCCAAATATTAAATCTTGGTATAAGTGGCACAAAAAAGACTATTATTTGAGTAACTTGTCTTTTGACTATCTAGTCAGTCACACCTTTAAAAGGGCATGATTCTTGTGAAGTGAAAAGCTAACTATCTACAAAGAAAAGGGGAGGGAGGAACAATCCCAAACAAGACACAAATCTCAGGAACATACCATTCCTACAATTCTAAAGTTCAAAACAAGCAGTAACTTTTACATTTGTCACAAACAGTGATATATTTATAAGTCATTTATTCATTCAGACAAAGCAATTTGTTCAGTGCCACACAAAGTATGACAGCATTAAAAGATTAGTGTATAACTTGGGAATTCTTGGATCGTGATCTTAAGCTCTATGAATAACACATGCCATCAAACATGCTCAGTGTAACACTGAAGAAATAGCTGAAATGGTTTAAGGTAGGGCTTTGCAATGAAGTAGGTAATCCATTAGGTCAGTTCTGCTCCAGGGACAACAGTAACCAAACTGCCAAAGAGCTAGACCATAAGCAAGCACTGTAGCCTAGATAACATAAGAGCTGTTACAAGTCACAGTGCAAGACTCTTGCTTTATAAGAGACATTGTAAAAACCAAAAATTTTGCCATTTCATTATAGATTGGTACAAGTCTACTGCTTTAGGTTGTTTTTATTTTTCCAAAAGGAGATACTCTCAGTTTTTTGTTCCATTTGCAACACTAGTTTCCTGTAAGGCTTTATATCAATTATCTGCAGCGTTCACATTATTTTTTTCTGGAAAAGTTTAGAGGTACTTGCCTGTATTAGATATCTACTACAGGAACAGGAAAAACATGACTTTTAGGATGTCTTGTAGGACTCCTAAGAGATTTTTAAAATTTTGACAACACAGTTTTGTGAAATGTGGAATGAATTAGAGAGAGAAAAAGCATCAGTAGAAGATGACTAGGACAAAAGGAATAACTTCTGACATATGTCGTAAAATTCTGTGCAAAAATTTAATCTATTATAAAAACTGTATATCAAATGATGAATTATGTATCTTAATACTAATTTCTTCATGGAATTGTTTTCAGCATCTTAAATGCAGAGTAAAAGACCAATCAAGTCTGATCTAAAAAACAACTTCTGTTCCTCCAGCTGACCTTAGCATTAGACACAAATTTTAAAAAAAATAATAAAACTGCCAAATAGCACTATTCTACAAGCTGATTATTTCCTAAAAAGTTGTACTGGTTTTGGCTGGAATAGAGTTAATTTTCTTCATAGTAGCTTGTAAGGTGCTATGCTCTGGTTGTTAATAACACAAGGATGTTTAGTTATTGCTGAACAGTGCTTACACAGCATCAAGGCCTTTTTTATGTTTCTAGTAAAATATGAAAATAAAATAATTATTTTAAAATTAAAGAAATTTCACTGTAAGTGGAAAAAACATCAAGGAAATATCTATAGAACATGTAAAAACATAAGTTTGTTGTAAACAAACTGTACTATTTTGCTGATTTAATGGTATCTCTTTAAGACAACTTACATTCCAAGTCATGGTACAGCAGCTCAAAGTCTTCTCTTGTTTTAGGGTTCAGTTTTCGCTCGTACTCCCTTCTCCATTTTTCTTCTTTCTCATTTTTTTTCCGTAATTCTTCCTGTGCCTCCCACAGCAGCCTCAACCTCCTCTGTTCCCTCAGATTTTGTACTACATTTACAGCATGCCAACGACGGAAATATTTCTGTAATACTATTACCTATACGTGATACAATACCAAAGAATTGTGAATTTAAAACAAAATAGACATGATACAACACCAAAGAACCAAAACAAAACAGCATAGTATTTAGTTCTTAACTGTTCCTTTTTTTGTAGACGCCTAACTATATTTTCTAAGATTTGTCTTGTACTAAAACTAATATAAATGTTACTAAATCAGTCATGTACTACTAGTTTAAGCACCAGCATGCTTACTCATTTTAGGTAACTGCCAGAGTCTAACCAGTGAGTACAGTGGATAAACCAGGTTCATAAAATCAAGTCAAAATATAAACTACATTTAAATATCCATTTTTCTTTTTCAGATCTCCCCTTAAAAAATGTCTTTTGTCATGTATTGTTTTTATTTTTTTCTCTTCCTCATCTTACTATCAATTTACATAATGGGAATGTAGACACATATTTGCAAAGTTTCTTTTAGATTCCTAGATACAAAAATCAACACACACACAAACAAAATCAATTGCATTTTATTTGTAAACAAATAATGAAAGTGATATTACTAATGCTGTTATGACAAAACTTAACAAAGAAAATTAAATCATCAACCTTCCCAAGCTGTGGGTATTGAAGACTAGGGAAATGTCTACACTATGTCAAGGGAGGATAATGCACAAACCTCACCCTCTGCCAGCTGAGTTAGCACTTGCACTACAGTCAGTTTAGTCAGATCAATACCATGAGCTATAGCATAAAAGCTAGCAGGCACAAAATTATACTAATGCAGTTACACTGTCTCTGTGATATCTTAACCTAACACTTCTCTTGAATATGTCTTCAGATTTCAATATGGACCTACATTGCACTGTGCAAATCCATCAACTTGAACCAACACCAAGTTGATGTCTCTCTACTGTGCATTATAAATTACCTGAGAGATACATTCCAGATTTCAGTAAGTGTCACTTAAGATCATAGTAAGACATATTGGTAGTCCTGAGGAAATGGTTACCTATTTGAGTTCTACAAGACGCTTATTTGCCATCAGCTGATGCTGACTGATACAAGAAGTTCTTACAGAAAACTTCTACCCAGAACGCTTCAAAGATCTTGGCAACCATGTTCAATACAATTATCAATACAACTATCCTACTTAGACACTTGGGGAATCAACTGTTAGTCCATTCAGTTAGATTCAGACTGCCTATTTTAAGCAATCAAACAAATAACTAGAGCATTTACAAAGCAGGGTCACACCTAGCACAATTTAGAGTGTACCTGAGTTACATGTGCAGTCACTGAACACATGGTTTCCAAAAAGCAATTCAGAATGCCTAAATGGCATCCTTTGCACAATGAATATACAGAATCTGTAATCAGAATCACCTGCACGAGGCACCTCAGCGCACTAGAAAACCCCATAGACCCACTGCATGTATTTGAACAGCCCAGTTCTACCTTAATGTCAAAGAAGGGACCTTGAACAGAATCCAAAATGGATCAGTTTGCCCAAGGTAACCTACCAAGACTGTTAAACAAACAAACAAACAGAGAACACAAACCCCAAAAGCTGGATGCAGATCTTGTAAATCCTAACCCAATACTCCATCCATTTCAGGCTATACATTAAGGAAGTACCTTAAGTTCTTCCAAAGAGATCGTGAGAATATTGTAGGGACAAGCCTGTTTAATCCCTAATATTCTACATGGAAACTTAATTGTCAGTGTAATACAGAAAACAATAAATTCAGAATTCTTAATATTTAAGAAGTCACAAGGTGTCAAATGTCACTAAAACCACCGAGCAAACACAGGTTTTTCCCATATCTAAAATATTTTAAAACATGAAGATGAGACATTTTACAGTTTACTTCACAATCTTTGAACACTCTAAATACTCTTTAAATATTCAGATAACCTTCGTAATACATTGCTTTACAGATAGTTTCAAACAGATAAGGACTTACTGCTTCAAGTCTACGTTTATGATATTCTTCCGCTGTAAAATACTTTCCAGGACTTATTAGTTTGTCAGTCATGTTTGACACATAAAGGCCAATTTTAGTCATCTGTGTTGATGCTGTATTTCTTGTTTGTTGTGGCTTATTTTTTTCCCAAACCGTCTGGGGAAAAAATGCATGTCAGATTATAAGAAAATACACAGAGATTTTTTGCCTCATTACAAAAAGCGGTAAAATTAGCTTTTTTAATAGGAATCACAACACTAATATTTATCCACTAAATACTTCCATTTGCATGCTTATTTCCGATCTGCTTCCTCTTTCCTATCAGAAATAGTGTCAAACCCAACATTCTAAAAAGACAATACAAAACCAATACCTGTGTTTCCCTACAAAATGACTGAGTTCCTTTGTTAGGTCGTTTTTTGCATCTTGTTTGTGATCCTGCATTATGAAATTCCACTCCTGTTCTCATGTTCCTAAATCCACCCAGAAAAGGTTTATTATAGGTAGGTCTTTCAATTTTTACTACGACTTCTTGGAATGAATCAGAATCTGTTAAAACAGAAGTTCCAAAATAGAAATACTGTTTCTTTTAGTAACACATTGAGATTAGAGCAGAATTTATACATCCATACACATGCAAAACCAGCATTTACCTGTTTGTACTCTGACAGTTATGACATCAGGCATGTGGTAATCCTGTTGAACGACTTTCCCAGGAAAATGTTCCTGATTCTCAGACTCCATAGTTTTCTCAAAGTTAGGCCTAGTCCTTCTAATTGTTTCATTATCCTCAGTCATGCTTTCTAAAAACAAAACCAAAATTAATTCCTGATCAGTTTCTCAAAACAAACACGTAAAATCACTCCTAGTTTACCCCAGGATGATTTTATTGAAACACCACAACACAGAATAATCATAGGTTTTTGAGTTGGAAAGACAGTCTACTTGAAAGCTGAAGCAGTATTATCATACAATTTTAAAAGAGATAAATAATGTAATACTATCACCACATAAAGTCATTCCAAGCCAACTATTCAGAATGACAGCATCTGAATGGAGCCCAGACAAGAAGACAGTCAACAGGCCCATATTCCACAAGATTATTCACTGTGCTCACCTGCTGAACAGAATGTGCTGCCTTCTGCTCTGAAGAACTAAGAAAATGGGGTGCTGAATTGGGAAGAGGAAGTGACAAAAGACATCCAGAACACAGAGGAACGGGTGCAGGAAATGACAGAGCATTTAGGGGACTGCAGAAGAAAGGCATGGATAACAGAAGAGTGGCAGGTAAGTTATAGAGGAATCTGAGAGGTAAAATAATATGTGATTGCTATGATCTAGTTTAAACTGTTTAAATGCGTGTACAAAACGTGTAAACACACACACGTTTCTGGAAATAAGGATCATTCTATAAAATGCCATCTATAAACTGCTACTGTAGCTTGATATAAAGAATACATTCCTTACCTTTGGAGTATGTTTTATATGAGAATTTAAAAAGTCATTTCAGGGTCAAACCCCAGCAAACATGAAGAGAATGAGGGTAGGGGGGTGCAAGAAGCCATAATCAAATTGAAGAAAAAATATCTCTTTAAAGCCCTAATGTCCAACATTTTAGTAACTTCTTTACCTGTTACTGTCCCACTTGCTGCATTCTCTGGTAGCGCTGAGTTTTGAGAAGTTTGTTCTTCCCTCCGCACTTCTTCAGGTTGTTCCCACTGTGCTAAACTTGACTGCTCCTGTTCCTCCAAAACTGACTGCTCCTGAGGAGACATCTGCTTGCAGCCCTCCTCTGACTGTACAGGGCCTGAAGATTCTGGAAGCAGAGGCTTCTCTGCTGCATCCCCACTCTCGGCCTCTCCGACTGCATTTCCCTGTGAGGATGCAGGTGGTTGCTCTGCACCTGAGCCTTCTGGTGGAACTTCAAAGCAACTATCACTTGCATCTTCCATTTCCTAAAGAATTGGTTGCACAGTTTAACCTTTCCGCAAGAATAATCACAGGATCTATTAAAAATTAGATACTAGCCCATTTCTACTACCAGATTTACAGGTAACTTAATATCCTGAAAAACTTTTCCTGTATGTATTCCCAAAGAGCCTATTTAGAACACCATTAGGTCTTTGCTTCCACCAAACAGAAAGCGCTTCTGGCAGGTGTTTATCAAACATAATACTACGAGGCAGGTAGTCAGCACAGTTCATTGTGTGAACTCTCGCTCTCTACCTATAGAACAGGACTGTCCAGTCCTGGGGGGCATTACCCAGAGACAGCACACCTCTAAGGTTTTCCGAGCTGCCACTGAAATGACACAGACTGGAAGAATCCTAAGCCCATATTCCTGAAAAGAAAAAACCAAAACCAAAACCAACCAAAAAAACCCCGGCACCAACGGGGACGCAGCTCCCGGCAGGAGCTGTCGGGTGCTGCCCAACCAACCGCCCGGGGGCTGGGGGGCAGGGGCTGCGGCCGCCGCTCGGTGGGACCGAGTGGGGGTGGGACCCCCAGACACCCTCCCGACCCCGCTCCCGCCACTGCCCCCCCGGCCCCGCAGGACATCCCCCGGCCCCGCAGGACATCCCGCGGCCCCGCAGCACCTCCAGCCCCGGTGGCGCCCCAGGCGGGCGCGGCTCCCGCGGCGGCGGCGCGGTATCCACAGCAACCCGCGCACAGGAGCCTGCGCACAGCGGAGCGGGCCCGGCCCGTGCTGATCGCACACGGCCCGGGGACGAGGGTGCGGAAAGAGAGGGAAAGGGAAGCGGTGCCCGGCGGACCCGCAGCACCTGCGGCAGCCTGCGCTGGCGGCCGGGAGCGGCTCCAGTGCCGACACACCCACACAGGGGCCGTGGCTGCACTGTGACCGAGGGCAGGGTAGTGATGAGCTCTTACCAGCCTATAGCAGCATTAATGTTTGAAAACACTTTTTTTCCTTGCAGCTTATACTGTAGATAGTAGCAGAAGTTGTACTGACCCCTAGAACTGTTTCCTGCATACCATGAAAGGTTGTATTTGAATGTTGCCAGCCCTTCCACTACACCAGCGGCGTGTGGCAGCACCTACCTGTGAGATGGGTTCAGCCTAAGAGTGGTGTTCTACCCTGGAAGGTCTGTGGTGTGAGGACGAGGGCTCTTAACTGGAAATTAAAGACACTTAAACCAGAATCAAAACAATATGAAACTGAATTTCCTGGTGTTTGAGGTGCCATTTCTGACATAACTCCTGCAAATGTTTCAGCATGCTGCAGGAAAACTGAGGGGACACAGTCACTTCACACAACAGTTTCAGAGGTGAAATATACAGTTCTGTGTTGCAATTCTGGGAGAATTCTGAAAAAAGTATTTCAGCAGGCATTGATGTTATATCCATACTCAATAACTATATACCATGATCCCTGTTACCTTGTCTCACATTGTTAGGCACCTGAACATGGGCCTGCTTCCCATTACTTCCTTCCCATTAAAAGGACTACTGAGATTCCATTACTACTACTTAATTGTCTTTTTTCTAAAACTTGAACTCAGGCTAGAATAGGATTAGCATTAATCCTATAGAAAGATACTGTCATTTCTGTCACTTTTTCACTATTAAATAGTCAACTGGGTTAAACATTCAACCTCATTTTCAAGCTGCAATGATTTTTCATTTTTTTTCTAATGAAGTATCATGTAAGCTGTAAATAATAAAATAAACTTTTAAAAAAGCAGCTTCCACTCATCTTCCTTTGAACATTGTCAGAAATTATGCCAAAGATTAACATGGTGTCACGTTCAGAACATGGCCACTCAGGATAGGTTAAGCAGCACAGATGGCAGGTTAGGAATGACAGAAACCTCAGTACTGCTGCTATCTGGCAATAGGAAAGTTGTTTTTCCGGTTTAACAGGCTCTGTCTCTATTAGGTCTGATCCTTGGATATAAGGTGATTTTTCACTCACATGACAACTTCAATTAGATGATCTCAAAGTGTTTTAAAGATCTAAAGTTTGTTAACTCTAGAGCTTGCAGTGATTTACCTAACCACATTACAACAGATAATGAGAAAATCTTTTGCATCATCATGTATTTCCAACAGTTAAAGGAGAAAAAACAAGCAAAATGATTAGTCAGTCTTCCAATTATGCCTTGCTAGCATATTCATCTTGGAATAAATCAGGGTCTGTATTGCAGATGTATACGTGCACTTGTGAAAAGGAGAAGATGAAAGAGCACTTTTAGCAGTAAAACTGTTTTAAAAGACCAGATATCAAATTTCAGCAGCAGTGGGCCTTGAAAAAAAATTCCTCTCCCCGAAGCAGAATTCATGAGCTTACAGGAGAGCTGTTTTAAGTCACATGACAAATATGTCCTTAGAAGTAGAGAAAATAACTGAGCAAGAAAAAAGTTCAGCGAATGTCTGAGTTATGAAAGAGTAAACAAAATTCCAGTAGTTGTCACCATATTTGGGCAACTTTCCTTCCTCCCCCATCATTTCATGACAATATCATTCATACTAGGCCTTGGGGTTTTTTTTATTTTGATTCCTCTCAGGTCAGCTCAGTACTTATTACCTAAACCCATTTAATTTTCATTACTCATGTGACACTGTTCGCCCTCATTCAAGTCTGTAATCTTTTAATATTTCTCATGTGAAAATTGTGTTTGTTAACCTTAGCAAAGTCCTCTTCTGGAATGCCATCTAGTGGTTTTATCTGGAAGAGACCAGCTTCTACCTCTGTCAAGACTGAAAAAGCCTTCAAAATCAAAGAAGGAGACAAAGTATTTTCCACTTTTTCAATTTTATAAATCTAAAAATTTCTGTAATTATAGTAATAATAGTTGGGAGAAAAAAAACAATAATAAAGAATGCAGTGAAAATAGTTGCTGCAGTCAATACCCTAGGAACACTGTTTTTCTCTTCTACTGACCTACTTCCCCAATACCAATTGCATAAAATCCTACATAAATATGTCATTAACCATTTATAATAATTATGTCAGGTAAAATTATAGGCCTAATGACTACGATAAAACTGCTATGATTAAGTGCATTGTGTAAATATTGCATATATATTTAATAAACTGCAGATTTTTATCATATCGCTATATTCTTATTTTTAAACTTGCAGGAACTTTACTAATGGTCCTTAAAAAAAACATGGCTAAAGGCAAACCTGCACAGTACCCTTAGATCTAGTTTGCATATTTTAATTGGAGCTTATAAGCTTAAATCTCTAAACAAAAGCTTTCCAAAGAATCATAAAATATCCTGCGTTGAAAGGGACCCACAAGGATCACTGAAGTCCAGCTCCAGGCAATCCCAAAGAACACACAGAAGCGGGGAAGCAAAAACCCTGAATTTTGATATAAACTGTATCGATCACTTTGCTTTAGTTACAGATTGGCAGTAGTGCATGTTTTATTAAAGGACAGGGTTTCAGGGAGAACTCAATGGTATTCTGAAACTCAGTGTGATCAGTTTGCTTACTAGTTATGGAAAAGGGGAACTCAACAGCAGGGCAAAGGAATTATAAAGAAAAATTTGTCCAGAATATGACAGAATGACAGCATCACAGACTGTGCTGAATTGGAAGGGACTCACAAGGATCATCGACTCCAACTCCAGGCCCTGCACAGGACCATCCCCAAGAGTTACACCAGGTGCCTGAGAGTATCGTCCAAACACTTCTTGAACTCTGTCATGGTTGGTGCTGTGACCACTTCCCTGGGGAGCCTGTTCCAGTGCCCAACCACTCTCTGGGTGAAGAACCTCTTTCTAACATCCAACCTAAACCTCCCCTGACACAACTGCTTCGGGTCCTGTCACTGGTCACCAGAGAGAAGAAATCAGCACCTGTCCCTCCTCCTCCCCTCATAAAGAAATTGTGACTGCAATGAGGTCTCCTCTCAGTCTCCTCCAGGCTGAACAGACCAAGTGCCCTCAGCCGCTCCTCACAAGGCTTCCCGTCAAGGCCCTTCATCATCTTCAATGGCTTCCTTTGGACACTAACAGCTTAATAGCTTTTTTAGAAAGTTACAACACAATTATTATAAAGAATTACTCCCTATGCAAAACTCACCCTTTAAATTAGCAACTAGGCATAAGAATGAGACTTAATAGGACAACTGGATCTTCAAATGAACATCATGTTCATCTCTACCAATTATTTAACCTGCCTTTTCACTGCTCTTTTTCTCCCATTGCCTCTATATCAAACCCCTTAAAATAAGTTCTCTATTTTCTATCAATATTTTTTTGCTTTATTAAGTGATCACACCAGCTGAGCAACACTGGGTAACGAATCCGTCTTAGCAGACGCCATTCCAGGCACGGGCCCCCTCCAGCGAGGACACCCGCGCACGCGCGCTGTTCCGGCCCCGCCCACCGGGGGCCGCTCTGGCGCGTGCGCAGCCCCGCGCCCTCCGCCGCGTCCTCTGAGGGCCATGGCGGGGGCCCTGCGGAAGGTGAGGCGGTACCGGGGCCTCGGCCGCGTCCTGCTCCGGCTCCAGCGCGGGGGCTTCCTTTCTGGGGGAGGGCAGGGGGTGTCCGAGCGGCGGGGTGAGAGCGAGCGGGGCACCCCGCGAGTGAAGGGCCGAGAGCAGCGCAGGGCCCGGATGCCGGCGGGCCCGCGGTGTGGGGCGGCGGGGGCGCCGGCGCTGCCCCGGCAGCCGCTTGGTGAGGCGAGCTGGTCCCGCTCGGCACTCGCCCTCCCCGACCCTGGGGTCGCGGGACGCCCGGCTCGTGCCTCGGAATGGCCCCAGTCAGGTGTATGTGGAGTCAAAACAAAACGATCAGCGTGGGAATGGATGCTTAGGTATGCTAACTATGTTTGTGCTCTCTGTGCAGACCACTGGACTTGTAGGATTGGCTGTTGTTGAAAACCCTCATGAGGTATGTCACGCATCTTGTTCTGTCGCTAATGGAAGCTGTCAGTGAGATCTAAGGTTTTTGTAATGTATTTTGTAGGTATGCTCTGTACCTTAAACTGGTGCCAACTTAATGAAACAGTAAAAATTTTCCACAGCGATAAAGGAAGAAGATTAATTCTTAAAAATTTAATGGGTATTATTATAAGTTATTTTACCCATCTACTTTTAGTGGCATGTGCTGATTTCAGAAACCTCCTTTATGTAACTACTTTTATCAATCAGTATTTGATTTCTTTCATCTGCAATGCCAGAACAGCTCTTTCAATTCAGTTCTTCATAAGTCTTACATGATAGAGGATGCAAAGCCACATCAAGGCCCTGTGGTGGCAAGCACTGTTGAGATTGGAATACTTCAGTGGTTCTTGGGAACTGCATTAGGTGGTTTTTGTAGCAATTTGGTGCTTGCTTTTTATTTTCTCAGGCTCAGTGATGGAAACATGTTTGCCACATCATGCTTATTCAGGAGGCATGAGCTTTGAAAGAACTTCAGTAATTCTTTCAGTTCTCCACTTTGAAATTTCTTATTATACAAAAATTTTATTTCAGAAATGCTTTTGGCACCAATACGTAAGAATACTGTTAAAAAGAACCATTGAAAATATCACTTCTGTTCTATAGAAATGATTCTGCTTTAGTCTACAACCTTGTCAGACACCTTTTGGGTGAACTTAGTACATTTTAGTGTTTTCAGCGACTTGAAAGCCAAGAGTGAAGAACTGGACAATGCTTTAGGTGAAGTATAGATTTGTTGCCAGTCTCCTTTTTGTTTCCTGGTTTTTTTCTTTGTATTTTTTTCATATTCTGCTTCTGTTTCTTACTGTTCTGTAGGACATCCATTCCTCATCAATTAGATATAGTTATCCAGTCCAAAAGCTGCAGTTTCTTCACCCCAGTGTGTCCTTTATCCCTGCATTTAAATCCAGCGATAAAAGCTTCTGGTTAATTCAGAGTATTTAGTATTAGAAACACAACTTTTATTGTTTCCATTTTGCATCAAATGTACTTCAGATTGCAACTTTCTTTGTTTTTTCCTTTTTTTCCTTTTTTTTTTTTCTTTGAGGAATGTGACCGTGGTAACTTTTCAGTCCCAGTTTTACCCAAGATAGAGTTCAGTGGCTCAGACTTAGTTATTAGTTAATCCTACACTTCTGGATTGAATGCCATAATCTTCTGTATTTTGTGTATAGATATTAAGTTAATAGGTTAAGTAAGACAAGAAGTTAAATAATTGTAGTTGTGTATTTTAACCATGTTTTGTGATCATTTCAGCGCCTGCGAATTCTGTACTCAAAAATACTTGGTGTCCTGCAAAACATTCCCAAAGATGCAGCATATAGGAAATACACTGAGCAGATTATAAATGAGCGATTTGATTTGGTGAAAAAGGTAAGTACAGTGCTGTTTCATTAATGTTGCACATGAAAAAAATTGTAGGATGAGAAGAATGATTGTCAGAAGGCCTGGCTGTTTTTCAGAAGCACACATAACTTTCAGGTATTAGTTCAGAAATAACTGAAGTATCAAGGTTTATTTTTGTGATCTTTTTATGACATATTAAAAGCAATTGTTAATTTAGAAGAAAACATAGGTTTTTTTAAGATTTGTAGAAAAGTGGTAATTTTTCCACACTTGCACTGAAAAATTCATGTGCTCTTACCAGTGTAGTATCTGAGTACAATCCTTGCCTTCAGTATTTTAAAACACTTTGATACATTAAACTATGCAATACTGGTGTATTTAAGGTGTATACTTCAAGATGTATACTAAAGCCCTTACCTGCTGATACTTCTTTGGATGTCACTAAATAGTATTGATTCTTTGTATTTACCATTGAGAGTTTGATGTTTGTTTTTTAATAACAAATGAGTGTGAGATTTCTTTGATAATGTAAAATGATAGAAGCCAGCTAATTTGATCGTAGCTCTGAGGAAGACTGGAGTGTGATCTGGTTAAACTACTGTTTTCATGCTTCATATAGGCTTTCTGCTTCTGAGTAAAACATTTGTTTATATGTGTGTTTATATGTATTTGAATACACAGGAGAGTGATGTGCAAAAACTGCAGGACAAACTGAATAGTGGTCGCATAGAAGAAGTCATTGTACAGGTAAAACAGGGAATCTTAAGATGAAGTACAAAGGGAGAAGTGGTTTTCAGTGTTCCTTTGGCTGAACTTCTGTTCAGGAAATTGGCAGTTTTGCATATCTTCCTTTGCTGCAAAACAGTCAAACAGAAAAAGAAATAGAAAACAAATTGTCATGTAGTGATTGGGATGACTGTGCTAAAGCCTAACACAGTTAACAGTTGTTTGTTGTATTATGCTTACAGATATACATGTGTACCTACATTGCTTCTTACAGAGTCTAAATCAGTGGAAAGGGCAGAAGAGGATTGAATAATATTGGGGCATAATCCAAATAGACTGGAAAGTATCATGTAGTTGTCATTGGGAATGTCTAGGTGAACAGACTGTCTGTTTGGGTATTGGGGGAGATTCAATTTTTTTTTTTAAAACAAACCCCCAAAACATACAGTTTCTTTTGATATTTATAGGTGAAATTTGTGGTAGTCTGTGATCATGATAGATAGTGACATCACTGAGAAAATGAACTGTGATGGAGCTAATTTAATACTTTGTCGATTGTATAGAATTTAAGAATTTGTTTATGGTGTTTATTAACAGGCTGAAAATGAGCTTTCCCTGGCAAGAAAAATGATGCAGTGGAAACCGTGGGAGCCTCTAGTTGAAGAACCTCCTTCTGACCAGTGGAGATGGCCAATATAATTTTCAAAATGGTGTAACCTCTGTAAAAACAAAACTTAATTATTAATCTATTGTTACTGACAGTTGTCTTTAAATTAAAGATAATCACTTCATTAAAATATATTTTGTCCTAAAGTCCACTTTTATTTAGCGGTCTAAACACTGCTTCCAATTTCTTGCAAATACAGTTTTAAGAAAATTCTTTTGGCAGTTCTGCAACTTTTGGTTTATTTACTGTTTTTAGTTTATATTAACAGAGTATTTCTGCCTCACTCTTGAGTTATTTTTATAATTCCTGTCCTGAACTGGCTGATTTTGCTGCCTACATAGCTAAACACTATTTCTGACTTCTGGGAAGTGCTGGAAAGAACCAAGATTGGAGAGGTGAGGGGGAGAAAGAAGATGACTCCGCACAGCAACAGGTTTCTTGGCTAGCAGGTAGGTTACCATACTTGGTATAACACCTGTGGCATAAGCTTTAGTATTGGGATCTTACAAAGGCTTTGTGTAGACATGTATATTTGTATTTTATTGATTCAGATATTGAGTGTTAAGTGGTAGAGTAAATGGAGAAACATCAGGCTGGCGATGTGTCACTAGTGGGGTTTTGCAGGGCTCCATCTTAGGCCCTGTGCTCTTCAACATCTTCATGAATGACTTGGATAGAGGATTTGAAGGGATACTAAGTAAGTTTGCTGATGATGCTAAATTGGAAGGATCTGTTGACTCCCTGGAAGGCAGGGAGGCACTGCAGAGAGACCTCGACAAATTAGAGGACTGGGCAACCACCAACTGTATGAAATTCATCAAGGGAAAGTGCCGGATTCTGCACCTGGGATGGGGCAACCTTGGATGTACATACAGACTGGGGAATGAGATGCTGGAAAGCAGTGCCAGGAAAGGGACCCAGGGATCCTGGTAAATGGCAAGTTGAATATACATCAGCAGTGCCCTGGCAGCCAGGAGGGCCAACCCTGTCCTGGGGGGGCATCAGGCAAAGCATCACCAGATGGTCGAGGGAGGGAATTGTCCCACTCTGCTGGTGTGGTCTCACCTTGAATATTGTGCGCTGTTTTGGGCACGGCAATGTAAGAAAGATATTAAGGTATTAGAGAGTGTCCAAAGGAGGGTAACAAAGATGGTGAAGGAAAGGCCTTGAGGGGAAGCTGTATGAGGAGCTCCTAAGGTCACTTGGTCTGTTCAGTCTGGAGAAGAGAGTGAGGGGAGACCTCATTGCAGTTACAACTTCCTTGTGAGGGAAGGAGGGGCAGACACTGCTCTCTTCTCTGTGGTGACCAGTGACAGGACCCGAAGTGTAGCGTTGGGGTCTTTATGTGATAAAGAATGATGCACGCTCTTCTGAGGTGGAAATGAAAGAGGTTTATTTCAAATTCGGCACTTCCTTATATCCCCTAAAACCATGTGACCTTCTAACCAATGGGGTTGTCTGTCCCTGCGCATGTCCCTTGATCTCTTGGCCCCTGGGACACACCTCCTACACCGAAGCAGTGGCCTGAAGTTGTGTCAGGGGAGGTTTAGGTTGGATATTAGAAAGAGGTTCTTCACCCAGAGAGTGGTTGGGCACTGGAACAGGCTCCCCAGCACCAACCATGACAGAGTTCAAGAAGTGTTTGGATGATACTCTCAGGCACCTGGTGTGACTCTTGGGGATGGTCCCGTGCAGGGCCTGGAGTTGGAGTCAATGATCCTTGTGAGTCCCTTCCAATTCAGCACAGTCTGTGATGCTGTCGTTCTGTCATATTCTGGACAAATTTTTCTTTATAATTCCTTTGCCCTGCTGTTGAGCTCCTCTTTTCCATAACTGGTAAGCAAACTGATCACACTGAGTTTCAGAATACCATTGAGTTCTCCCTGAAACCCTGTCCTTTAATAAAACATGCACTACTGCCAATCTGTAACTAAAGCAAAGTGATCGATACAGTTTATATCAAAATTCAGGGTTTTTGCTTCCCCGCTTCTGTGTGTTCTTTGGGATTACATCAGAAAGACCTGGGATTTCTTTCCAAGGCACAGAGACTCTCTTATCAAAATGATGGTCTTTGAAAGTTTCTGCATTTTTTTTATTAGATAATTCCTGCATTTTCCCCCTTTCTCTGATGGTCCAACCAGATGATCTCTCTTCTGATTACACTAGTCAACCACAGCACAAATTGTTCTGTGTCAGGCAATATTTTAGCTCAGTTACTATAGTTCAAACAATAGTTCTGATTGGTTTAAACAGACCAAGCATTGGGTATCCTTGCCACATCCTAATATAAAGAGTATAAAACTGTAGACCTTGTTGATGAAAATGTTCATGGAATCAATCCTAAAGTGATACTGTAGGAAGTTCCTGGAATTGTCAAACCCTGTTTCAATACATAATTTATTTTAAAATATAACTAAACCAAGAACTAAGAAGTATTATCAGTGTACATTCAATAAGTACATGGTTTTGAAAACAAACCAAAAAAACCCCCAAACCACCCACATGGCATTTCACAGTTTATTTATTATCTGTTTAAGACTGGGGACTCTGTTAAGAGTATTATTCTGTGTTAATATCCAGTATGTAGGCACTCTAAGAAGGCCTTGCTATTGCTATGACTCCTTATCCCTTGTTTGTCTTACCAATAAGTTTATCTCACAGTGAAGCCTTACAAATTACCAAATGATTTGGTATCTGGACAAAGGTTTGGTGATGTATTATGGTGGAATCTGCAACTAGTTAAAGGCTAAACCGTCTCAGATTTGTTGTGATTTATGTAAATATGCTGCCAGATTTTGTTAACGTAGCCCTTGAGAATAATTGGCAAATAATTTATTTTCTTAATGGGAGTTGTTTAACCAATGGGGACACAGATAATCTTCTTATACCCCCCCAGACCTCGTGTTACATTTGATGAGATTTTAGAGAAGTCATGTGTAATACTTTCCTGTGGGTCGAGTCAGCTTATGTTACAGTTGTACAAGGTCAGACCTTAATTTATCTAGCAACTGTGTATTTAATTTTAGAAGTATCACAGGACACCTCAGCTTGCAGGGCACCATTCCTGGCTGTTCAAAATGCAAGCCCCAGAGGAACAGTGGGAAGATAATGGTTTGAAAAGGTGAGAATATGGTATGCTCGCCAGTTAGATTAACAGAGAAATAGTTTATAACTGTAATATTTAATTCACTGAGTCCAAATTTAGATTGCTATTAATTATTTTATTGCTATGAATAACCTCTTTGCATGCCTAAAGGCCTTCTATTTATAGAGTGAAGCTAAGGTTGTCTAGTTTATTTTAAGGATAAGAAATTAGAATAACATTAACTCTCACAAAACTTCACATGTTTAAAAGCAATGAACACTTGATACACTTCTTTCCAAGGAAGAATGCAACTTCCATGATTAGCAAGTAGTTAATATTTTTTCCAATGAAAAAAAAAGTAATTTAGAGAGCAACATCAAGAAGTAATATCTAGTTTTTCGGTCATGAATGTAAAAAAAATGAGAAAAATATCAGGCAACTCAAAATGTTGTTTAAGGAAAATATTCTTGGTAATACAAAAAGTAAAACTCCTTTAGAGTAAGCATTTGCAGTTGTTTCCAGTGATCTAGTGTATGGGTCTAGCAACTGATAAACAGCCAATGGAAGAAAATTTTGCTGATACTTAACCTTTTCATTGCCATGTAGCGTAGCAGGGATGTCTCTGCTGCTGCTCAGTGTACCAGCCATGCTGTTATGTTCCCCTGTGATCCATGTAGAACATCCACACTTCAGTCAGACCGTGTCACCTCAGCAGAGCTTATTATCAGCAGTGATATAGCAAATCAGGCTCTCGAAGCGTGTATAGACCCCTGACAGTGTGTCCAGCACTTGTGCTGTGCTGAGCTCTTTGACTTACTCTACCCTGTCACAGTCACTTGCTGCCTTACTGACTTTCTCATTTTATAGTATGTTAATGTTTGTGGGATAAGATAATTTGAAAACAGTACACACAACTGTTCTGAAACACTGCTCATCTGAGACCTTACTGGTTAAGTCTGTGTTCAAGAAGATCTTTGTGTTGCCTGTGACATAATCAGTCAGGGGAGTATAGCAAAGCCAGGAGATAGCTGCCACATGGGTATGGAAATTATATGACATTATATGAAAAGTTTCTGTGATGGCCTCTGAACTAATTTATTCCTCTTATCTTTTGGAGAGAAAGGGGTGATAGAAAGGCAATACATTTTTTCTGAAAATAAATGGATTTTATCACTAGACAACTATAATGCTCAGTGCTCTTAACTGTTCTTGGAATCACGGATGTTGGAGGGTACTGATCATCTCACAGGACTAAACCGTATGTTAACAGTATTATAGGGATACTGTAATATAGTAAACCAGACTTATTTTCAGAGAGTTTGCAATGTGAGGCTCTGATCTAAGGCCTGTATAAGTCTTCAGGAGCCTTTTTGCTTCAGGCTCTAGGGTAAATATAATGTTACAATTTTTTCTTAATAAATTATCTTATTAATAATAACCATTATCTTATTAATAAATTAACTGTTCGTTTTCATTAGGAGCACCTCTTAGCTGCCAGTGAAATGTTAATGAATTCTAAAATGTACTTTCCTTTTAGTTGATGGGAGGCTGAGGTTGTAGGTATGTTTATTGAGATATACTTGTAAAACTGCTAGTCTAAGAGAGATTTTATCTTTGCTGTCTAAAGGGTTGGTGAGTCTTCAGAACAGTGCGTATTTGTGGATTAAATGATGGAAGCTTTCAAGTATCATCACAATTAGAAAAGTGCTTATGAAAATGAGAGGATAAATACATAAAAAAACCTTGACTCAGAATTCTCCTGCCTGTCAATAGAGCGCATAGACCACGAGAGATGAGGGAGAGCGGTATGTATGTCCACATTGTGATGGCCAGTTCATCAGTCTAACTTACGTGTTAAATCTTTTGGACTGTTGTGCTGCAGCCTTGATTAGAGACAAAATAGGAAGGAAAAGAGAACCTTTCAGAAAAGTATTGTCTCTTATGAATAATATAAATCTCTGTTTTTCTAAGTCCCAAATGAAAATGTTTCTGTGAACATCCCTTTATTCATGGACTCCTTTTTTTTTTGTGTTCAGAGATGACACTCAAGACCAAAGTTGTATATTTTTTCCTTCAGAGAAAATGGGATTTAAGTGCACGTTTTTTTCTACTTTCCTTCAGATTTCCTTCCTTGCAGTTAAAAATCAGACCATGGTTCCAGTACATATTAAAAGAGGTGGGAAACCATATTATGTGGGAATCGGAATCCAAGAGTTTCTGAGTCAATCTGACTGTAAGCCCTTACTAATTTAATTTTGATTTGCAAGCTTTATTATAATATACTAAGTAATAAAGTATTTGTGAATGGGATTAAAATACTGGCTATGGTACTTTGATTGACTTACTGCTTACGAGAGCAATGTAGAAATTAATCTAAAAAGAAAGCTGATCAGTACTTTCCCTTGAGAATAATTTTCAGAAAATGTCCTCCAAATAACTTTTCCAGTGTTCCTTCTCTCTTCGCAGAATGACTAGAATGCACTATGATGATTGTTCTGTGAAAAACATGCAACAGCTTCTTAGTATAATTGTTCAATATCTGTGCAACACTCTAATGAGAAGTGTTCAGTGTGGTAGATACAGCACATGACTACACAAACTGTGGGAGTAGTAGTTTAAAATTAAAAAAATTTAAAAAAATTCAACATCTGGTGTCCTCAGTCTGATTAAAGGACAAATGTGTTAAGCCACTAAGATGGAATCAAACAGAGAAACTGTCAAACCCCAAAGCTCACTTGGAAAAACCTAGGCAGGTGCAGCTAGACAATATATTAACTTAAGGGTTTTTTCCTTAAGTGTCTTTTACCATAGATAAAGACTACATTTTACATTTTACACTTCAAAAACCTAGAAGGTTTTGTAGCGAGCAACATTCCTGGCCTTCCAGTCAGAGTCAGAATTTGCTAGCAAGATGGTCAGTTGATGAGATACCACTAGTAAAAAGGACAGTGAACATAAGCCATAGTTAAAGTTGGTGATATGAGCAGACTGAATTTAAGTTGATGACTATAGTTAAAAGGTTTGACGTACTCTGTTACTAATCCACTGAGTATTTCAATGGCTCTCACACCTTGAAAATAATAGCTGGCATGGCTTGACCATCGCCCGGGCTTTTGGACCCAGTACCTGTGAATGTCCATTAAACTGCATGACTGCAGAAGCAGTGCAGAAACTGCAAAGTTCTTCGTGTTTTTTGATAGGCCATGCCTTGGAAGTATAAAGATAAAGCTATATTTGTGAGTGTTTGTGGTTTGCTCAGGGGGATTTTTTTACATATTAAGGATCATTAAAAGTGATAATTAATGACACATGATGACTCACGAGTGTACCACCTCGTGAGGAAAATAGGAAAATTGTAACATTCATGAAGCAAGGTAAAACCCCTGAAATAAAATAGTCCTTTTGCAAATACGAGCTTTCTATATATTACTTTTTCTACTACATTTTGTTTATCTGTTGGAATTTTCAAGAACCTGTGAACCTGACACGTGCTTTGGAGGAAACTGATCAAAGAGGGTGGTTTCCACTGCACAAGGCTGCAGCTTGGCCAATTCCACAAATACTTGCAGTCATTTTAGATGGCAAGTAGGGTAAAAATATCCCACAAGGTAAGGAGAGTAGCAAAGAAACACAGAGCAATAAACACAACAAGAGGCTAGAACTGTTTACTAAAAAAAGTATGATCAAGTCTTCCAAGGAGCATCTTGCTTATGTTGTTTAAATGTTCAGGCAAATTTTCTGGTTTTGGAAAAGTTGCATCAATTTAGACCAGCAAATAACTTGGACCATTTTTAAAGTTTTGTTCAGAAACCAGCAGACAACACAAAAATTACTATGTAATATTCAGTGTGTTTGGCAATACTTGCTAGGTTAACGTAATTACAGGTGCTTTTTATAGACTTAGTGTTTAAGGATTTCTGATTTATCTATGTGTTAACAACCTTGTGCTTTAATTTTGTCTTATTTTTTTTCCCTTTATTACCTCTTATGAAACAATGTTGGAATACAAAACATGCAATGGAGAAACAGCTTTAAGCTTCACAGCAAAAGCTGTTTTGTGGAAAATGTGTGAGTGTTAGTGGAAAACTGTGTTTATCCCAATACCTCAAATTACAAAGGAGAAACTCCACTTCTTATTGGTAATTGCCTCCTCTCTCTGGGTTTAAGCAACGTCAATGGCAGCTCTTCCTCTCTGTTACGTACTCATCCCAGTACTGCCCTTGGCTTGCATGGTTTAGATACTGGTCATCTTTTTAGATGAAACTAAATGCCCAGCACCTGGTAAAATGTACCCAGTGTTCAGTTCAGCACTCATCATACTTTAGGTGATCACCAGGCTGATCTTCAACATGCTTCTTCTGTTTTAGGTGATTGCTGAACTGCTTCTGAGAAAACGGGACCTATTTTTTGTTTAAGGTGCTTTCTCTATATCTTCAGATGCTAGAAGACCTTTACCAGTGTGGTCCTATTTAACCATCTTAAGGTACAAGAACAGTACAAGAATAAGCCATTGTTTTAACTGGAGTATACTTTTTTTGCAGATCTGATGGTCAGTGGAGATTTTTAGTTTTGTCAGATGATTTGTTCAGGAGTAGGCAGATAGTTTTAAAAACATCTCATCTCATTTCCCTCCCCTCTTGTACTGAAAACAAGCTTCAACTGCATTTCTAAATAATACCACAGTCTAAAGAAAGATGATTCCTTTGGAAGATATTATGCTACTGGTAGACTTAAATGAGCTTTACTATTCATGAATAATTTAGCTATACTAACTTCCAGTTTCTGTTAAATGTCAAAGCATCTTCATGCTTCTAAAGAGAATCAATTTGTGAAATTAATATGAGAAAATACAATATATAATACAATTATCAGTATTAATATATTCAGTTATCTGAATTTTTAGTAACTCTCATCAGATGCTATTACTGTATTACCATTTTGAGGTGCTGAGACATTTGTAAGGGATTCTTCTGCAATACCCAGCTTTTCGTTGCTTCAGTTCTTTTCGATGATTGTCTGTGAAACTTCAGCTGTTTTTCAGCTATTGCTTTTAATGAGTCCTGTGAAGAGTTAACTAGTGCTGATGAAAAAGGTCTTTCCCATTATAATGGCAGTTTATTTTCCTAAATATTTCTGTATACAAACTCCTGAAAGTGAGGTCTGTCAGCTATGTATTGTTTCTGTGATGCTTTTTATTTTTTATGTTTTTCTGTCACTTAGCACTGACAGTTGGATGTAGATATTGTTGTGCATCATACATTTCAATCTTAGTTTCAGTGAAATAGAGAATTGGGTGCTTAACACCACTTAATAGATGATTCTTATGATTTATTTGCTCCTTTTAATTTTAAAACCGATTGGAGGACTCTGTAGTAGAAAGGTGAATGCTGAAGAAGTATTTATCTAGTGGGATGATCTGGGCTTTCAGGTACTACATTTGGTAACACTGTACTTCAAAGCAATTGTGGATAATTATGAAGACTGTTGACTCTTAAAAACCTTCTTGGGTAATGGGACATTCACAAAAGTTAAATTTGCTAACCCTATGATGCTTATCTCCCTCAGCTACCCCACCAGTCCGTGGAGGTATCTTCTATTTCAGAGGGTAGTCTAAAAGTAAAATTAGATTCTTACTTAGCATCAGTCTTTTACATGTAAATAATAGGCAGGTGTAGTTATCCATTAAAACCATGGAACCTCAAAACTATGGAACATGGCCTTTAAGTATGACAGATGTCAACTGTACTTTGGTTGACAACGACCACTGTGTAGACACTAGGATTAGAGCTACCCAGGTGGAAAAGAAAGTGAGAGGTGGAATTTTCCAGAGACACTGTAATGTTTGCAACAACTTTAGACACAATTTTAATATTGTGTTATTTTAATTGTTGTTTTCCTTGTGATACTCTTGCTTCTGTTTTCTCAGAATCAAAGTATTGCTGCTTTTGCCTTCCATGCCCCAAACTGACGGTTTTGAACTTGTGTTCGTGTACCTTGATTTCCGAAGCAGCTGAAATATTTATTCATTTACCAAATATTGGATTCCCAGATTTCTAGGACTGGAAATCTTTTTAAATTCTTTATATTGGAACACATAGAAAAGCTTTTCTAAACTTATTAGATGTCTTTAACTTTCAAGACAATACTTGAAAATGTACTTATATTTTTAGCTACAAGATGGGGCTCTTTTGAAATGGTATCCACTCTGATTAAATACAACTGTACTATCCACCAACTGTGCATGAAATGTTGGTCAGCAATGCATGAAGATGCCAAACAGAGATGCAAAGACATTGTTGATCTTCTGAAGAATGGTGGAAATGTGAACATTAAGGGTGAATATTGAGCAACACCATTAGGTGTTGCTGATGAATATGGTCAATGTGATGTGCTGGAGCATCTTAATCGTAAAGCTGTGTAATCAGGAAAAGAGAAATACACCTCTGCCTGGCTGCTCAGGTGTTTCAGGGTGGTCATAGAAAAGGGAAGAAAGAGGAGTGATAAATGAGAAGATTTGGTTTCTTAGAAGGAAAGGAAGCATAGATGAGCATTCCTGCTAGACTGGAGTGATGCTTACAAGTTTCCATAGTGCATGTGAAAAGAGTGGCTCAGTCAAGGAGAGACTTACTGCTATATGTGCCCTTTTTGCCCTTCTATATTTCTCTTTACTCCCTTCCCTCCCTTCTTCCCTTCCTTCTTCCCTCCTTCTGTCTCTCTCTGCCTTCTATCTTTCCTTCCACGAATAGAATTATATTGGTATTAATTAATGAAATGAATTTTTTTTGAAATATGCCAGTTTGAAAGTCCTCAGTTATAACACTTAGAGTCAAAGCAGACCAGAGCCAGGTGTATCTGTACACCTTTTGTTCTGCCTTTGAGTTTTAAATTTGCCACAAGAAATATTTCTTGTTTTAGTAAAGTTTTAACTTAAATACATCTGAAAATGAAGAGCAAAGTACTCTGGGTTTGCTTTTATGATGATCTACAAATCACTTTGGATATAGGTTCTGTATCCTCCTTCAGTGTGGAGATGTCCAGGCCTTAGCAGATGATCATGCATCAGTACTGTTTAAAGTAGCTGGAGGAGGTAATCCAGACTCCATAGCCCTTCTTTTGGAATACAGAGGAAGGGGTAATGTGCTTTAAAATTTATTATTTTCGCATTTTTCTGCACAGATTTTGAAATTACGACTTGATGTGTTGTCTCTTTCAGTTCTGTTAGTCTATTGTTCCTTGATTGAAACACTTAGCAGAAAAAGTGGGTTGTGTTTTTATAGATTGCATGGATTATGTTCCTTCATGCATAAGAATGAAGTTTTTTCTAGAAACACAGGAAGAAGGGACAGAGATACATCAGATTGGATAAACGTCTAACTTCCAGTTAATAATGTTATGGTTAATTATAGGACACTTAAATTGCTTATGTCAGCTCACATTCATCCAAATATGTACTAGCTAAGAACCAGGTTGTGCCTGTCATCCAGTCCTTAGATTGAGATGATCTTTACCTATTACCACTGGTCATAAATTAGTTAATTGGACTGCAGTATGGCAAATGTGCACCTGGTGCAAATTAATCTCGTAAGGAATTTAGGGCCATGATTTAGTGGTGGACTTGTCAGTGTTATGTTAATGGTAGGACTTGATCTCAGAGGTCTTTTCCAACCTAAATGATTCTATGAGTCTATGAATGTCACTGTTGTATGGGAAGCCTTTTTAGTTAAGCAGGGCCACTGAGGTACTTATCAAACTCCTTATTAACTGACATAACACTAGTCATTGCACAGCTATAGGGCACAAAGTTTTTTTGTTGAGGAATATTGCTCCCACTTCCATCCTTCTTTTTGCTCTCTTAATCTCTCAAGTCTATTAATTGTTCAAGGATTATCATAAGGCATGTTTTAGATCCCTTATGTTCAAGGTGGTACATGGTGTGCAATCACCATGTGTAGCATAATTTCCTTACTTTGATTTACACAATAGACAATCTAGAGTTGCCATTATTAATTCTATAATTGACTATTTCTACTGGGTGCTTTAATTTTGAATCGTCTACCATTGGTTGCACCAGAGATAGATTTCACCAAACTTAACTTAAAAAAATGATTTGGGGAATGTACTAAATGTTCTCTTTGCACACATTGATTTTATTTGACTTTTAAAATAATTTTAAATAGAACTTGATTTAACATCAGCTGTTAAAAAACATATTTATGTTCAAAACTGGTACTCTGTATTTAATTTTTGCTTCAGTATTTTTCATTAGCATGCAGAGGAACTGGTTTTTGTAAGTGTCACAGGAACATCCAAAGAATTTGGAACTCTTCACTGCTGATATTTCAAGTATGGTGCAAGTTTTTTTGACGTTCAGGAAGGCTAAGTTAAATGAAATCTTTGACTGATATCAGTAGCAGAAGTATTTGTTCAGCCTACTCAGCAGGCCCAAGGATGGTAAGGTCTGGTCCTGCTGCCTTATTGATACAGCAGAAGTGGAAAATGCTGTGGCTGTCCTCAACATGCAACTTTTAAAAGGTGCACCTAGGGAAAGGAGAGATTGTTCATCGGTGTGCATATATCTGAAAGGGAGACAATAATGTTGAACAGATATCTGACAGAAGATCTTTGATTAATATGGGCATTGTGTGTCACCACAATTCTGAAGTTGAGTGGTATTTTATTCAGAAGTAACAAAATAATAATGCCTCAAGGTAATAGATTTTTATGTTAATTTTATTAGAGCATATTTTGAGATTGTGAACTAACTTACAGTCATTGTCAATGGCATTGATTTTTCCACCATTTTTCTCTGACTTCTTTAGATAATCCTTTCTTTTTGAAACATCTGTGTCTGAAAATATGTAAACTCATGTGCTTAAAGAGACTCCAGAAACTGTCATCCATGAAGAAATTTCCACTTCCACCAGTTCTCAAGAACTTAATTCTATATAAAAAATATGATCTGTATGGAAAAGGGATGTATTTAGAATAGTTTTTAAAAATAACTGTATACAGTCTGTAATTTGACTAATTTCTTCATTTTTTTAACGAACTGGAGAACTGTTTGATGTTTCATATACCTTCCCAACATTCTGATTTTTTTGTTAGTTGTTCTTTTATGGGAACAAATTTCTTTTCAAAATTAAAATGTTGTGGCAGTTTGAGCCACATTAGAAATCTAAAATCCAATTTTTAGGCTTCTCCCCACCCCTTCCCACAATTTATCCTAACACCGGAGAGAAACTTTCAGACCAGAGGCTTCTGTAGGGGAAAGGGGAAGTATATACATTTATTTACACAAATAAATTCTATACAAACTAAAGGCAACTATATATATATATTACATTACTATCAGTCAGTCCTTTCAAGCCCCTCCTTTAACTTTAGTCCCGGAGCAGCCTTTAAGGTTGATATGTAACACAGTCTTTTGCTGTGGGAGTGTTCTGGGCTCCTGAACGCTCCGCTCTCACCAAGTTCTAGTTGTTTGTTGTAGTCTCTCCTCCTCATGAAGTCCGAGAAGATAGCTTTGAGTCATTGCTCTTTTGCTGCTGCTGATTTCTCCCTCTCGGTGTCTCACCTTGGTTCGTAGGTTGCTGCAGTGTAGCTTATCAAGTGTCCACATCCTGGAATCCTCATTCCTCCACATCAGTTCTCAGCTGCCCCCGGTCAACTTCGGCAGGCAACTCTCGAGCTCTTGGCTCGTCTCCAGTTTCGCCTGGGACTCTTCTCCCAAGCGCCGGGCCTACTTCCACAACCCGTCCACTTGGCTCAGCTTCAAGTTGAGCCTCTCCTCCGCTTATAGTGGAGGGAAAGAAGAAGCCCCTCTCTACAGCTTCACTGCAGAAAAGGAGGGGGAAGAGGGCTTGGCTACAAAGCCTGCCTCTCTCCTCTTACCTCAGGTGCTGTGAATCTCTTCCTTCATAGCACACACTCCAAATGCTGACTCTAACTAGCCAAAGGCTGAGTTGGGGGGTTGCAGGGCTCCCCTCTCCGCCCCCTCTCCCCCTGGCCTTGTCCACCTACATGCAGCAGACACCAACAACAAAACAACCAAGACTACGCTACCAACAGCTTCCGGTGCTGTGATATATGATTTTGAGCAGAAGAGAACAACATCAGTGGTGATTGGCTCTCCAGGGAACACTGTCCTGGCACCCAATCACCTCTGAGCCCCCCAGCCTCTCGGGGGGGGCAATCTCAACCTATGACAAATGTTAAAACTCATGTTTTAACACAATATTGTGCTATCCAAATATAGGCTAAATCAGAATATGGCTATTGTAGTAATTATGTATAACAGTATATTCTAAATGGGAATTCAGATGAATAAATGATAGAAGAATTTTCGTTATGGACTTCCACATGAAGATGAGAAATATGGTTGCTGCTCTCTGTTAGTGGCATTCATTTATCTGTAACAGAAAATAAATGTCTAATTTAGCTTGGAAAAAAAAAATCACTAAATGCACATTTCTGTCATGTAATTGGCCTGAAATACAGCACATTTTGTACTTTGAAGATCATAGTCCTGTAAAAAATTCATTAAACCCTTAAAAGGTCTTTTTGCCAAGTGTTAGCTCCTGGCTACAACTGCTGTGTGTGCATGATTCAAGGCTTGGCAAAATTTGAGGCACTTTAAGTAGGCTCTTTTAAAGAAAGAGTAGATTTTGATGGGCAATCGAACCAGGAAATCAAGTAGCATATCCCCTTGGTTGAGAAATACTGTAACTTTAATAATGGTTCCTTCAGAGTTTTGGCAGATCACTTCTTTATTGACCACACTAAACAACACTCTGTGATGCTGTGGTACACTTCAAAGTATTCTTCTGCACATCTAGAAAAAAAATTAATAGAATAAATTTAAAGAATATTTAATTAAAAATCGATTGCAGTTACTCCCTTTGTTCTACCACCCCTTTCATCTTGAGGAAAGAAAAAAGAATCCAAACCCTCTAAACTAAGAAAATATTACAGTTGGCAGTTGTTAAGATTACATAGAGCATAGTCAGTTTAGCTAAACATGGCATCAAGTGTTTTGGTTGGAAGGGACCTTAAGGATTATCTAGTTCCTTCCAACCACCCTACCATGGCCAGAGACACCTTTCACTAGACCAGCTTTCTCAAAGCCCTGTCCAACCTGGCCTTGAACAGTTCCAGGGATGGGGCAGCCACAATTTCTCTGGGCAACCTGTTACTTAAGAGATATGCTGGTTATCACATACATACATGCATTCACACAACCCAAAGGTCAGCTTCAGTATGCTTCTGCCCTGCTCCCTACACTGGCTCTCCCTGTTCTTCAGAACTTCTCCCTATTTATTTGCTGGATGTCATTGTCATATAAAACTTATTAACTTCTGAGTCAGAGATGTAAATTCCACTTCCAAAGGCAGCTATATCAGTCCTTTGTGTGTCCATCCCTTCTCACAACAGATTTACTAGACCAGATGGAAGGAGTGAAAATTACTGGTCTAGGACATATAGGAGTTTGAACAGAAATCTTAATTCCTCCTTGGGCTCTCTGAAGGGCTACTATTCAGCTGGCTTTGGAAGTCATATCCTCTGGTTTTTTTGCCAGAAATTTTGACCAGGATGAAAAAGAATAACTTGGTCATTTGTGAAAAACTTCTAGGTATCTGGCATCAGGGCCCAGCCTCTGACAGGAGGATGCCCTGGGTGACTGGTAACTGCAGGCATAGCCTGAGCATACGGAGCCCAGTGAACCCAACACAGCTGACTCCAAGTCAAGGATCCACTGACCAATACATCCTGGACATACCAGGCTAAATGTGTGTGTGCTTCATAACCTATAAACTGATATTTCTGTGTGGGAATTTCTAAACAGAAATATGGGCTTAATGACAATTGTGGTAATTTTAATGAATACAGTGACCACAATGCAAGAGTCTGGGTAATTGCCTATTTGATATAGTGTACTGCAACTAGCAAAGGAAACATGATCAAATAGGGCTTTAGACAGGAGATTTTAAACCCTTTCTGTGACTAGAGCCAAATTCCACTAGTAATTTTAGTCCACAGGCAAAGGTTTATATTTAGGACTTTATACACACCTCAGGCCCCAGTTACATTGCCTGCAGCATCAAAGCATTCAGATCTAAGACTGAACATTACCCTAAATGTTTAAAATACCATGAACTACTCTTTTGAATATCATTAGGTAAGGTAAAAAGACGTGGTATTGTTGTGTTTATCTTTTTATCAATACATCTGGGCCCTTTTTGTTGTTTAGTAGCCTGTTATAGAAGGTGGCCTAATCCTGGTTTAAAGCTTCTCTGTCATTCACAGTTGAAGTTCTGTCATTCAAAGTTGAAAACTATTCTAAATACATCCCTTCTCCATACAGATCATATTTTTTATATAGAATAAAGTTCTAGAGAACTGGTGGAAGTGGAAATTTCTTCATGGATGACAGTTTCTGGAGTCTCTTTAAGCACATGAGTTTACATATTTTCAGACGACACAGATATTGAAGTTAAGTTGAAGCTTAATTTATTGAAAACTTCCCCAGCCCTCCCTAACCTCACCCCAGATGCTAAAGGAATTACAGCATTATGAGAAAGTGTCTTTCATGTTTTCGAGGAATCTGTGAATGGAGGTAGGAGAAGCAAGACTTTATTTTAAATGGAATATGAGGTGAGAAAGTCATGGAAAGGGAGCTGTTTTCCCCAGGTCGTGTTTATGGTACAGCTAGGAATTGAACACAGGTCTTTTGACTCCCATATTTTGCAGCCAGACCACTGAATAATACTTTTATGTACTTGAGTATGTGGTGGTAGGAGCAAGAAATGTAACTGGACCAGAACTGGTGATTGTGCAAAAAGAGGCAAAGGCATCAGCCTCAGCTGGAAGAATAAATTGGTAGGAAAAAACTACTTTTTATTTTCCCTGCTTAGACTGTGATTGAACCCTTGCAACACTGGAATTTAATTTTCTCTGCTATTTGGGTGTGTCTCTTCCATGGCATGCCCCCCCCCTCCACCCCCCCAGTGATGTTGTCTAGAAGTAATTAAATGCTCTGGCACCGATTCAGGCGTGCTCAGGGGCAGGGACTCCTATGGATTTGAGGACAATGTTTGAAATCAGAGGTATCATTTGGTCTCTGTTTCTCATAAAATCTGACACAAGCAGCTGCAGGAGACAGATGAGCTCTCCAAGAAGCCAGACATTCAACAGTGGTTACATCAGCCTTTGCAGCACCCATGGGATGGACTTTGTAGCTGTCAGTGTTTTCATAGCTCAGTGAAGGAAGGACCAAACCATAGCCATGAGTCCTGTATATGACCAGCTGTTCACTGTAGGGGCCATAATGACTTGCAGGTTGTCCATAAAACTCCGTGCACTGGCTAACCATCAAATTTTGGCAGCTGGCATGGCAGAGCCTGTGCTGGGTATCAAGGTAGTGGGAGTATGGTGAAGGGATGGGCAGCAATTTTACCGTTTAGCTGCAGCAGTCTGTACTCTGGCACAGGCTCTTAGTGCCTGAGCTGCACTTTCTCAGACTATTGCCATTAGTACAAGAGTCACACATGAAAGAACAGTCACAAAGTCACAAGCTCTTTTGTGTCTGCTGTGAGGTAGAGCAAAGGGATTTTTTCTGACCCTTACTCGGGACAGAAAAAAAAGCCTTCTAAAATATCCAGCTGTTTGGCTATGATTTGCAAGGAGAAAAGTGACATAAATTCATTATCATTTATCTCTGTAGAATAAGTCTTATCTCTTACTTTCCTTTCACTCCCAGGGGCTGGAGCACAAGTCTTATGAGGAGCAGCTGAGGGAGCTGGGGTTGTTTAGCCTGGACAAAAGGAGGCTCAGGGGAGGCCTTAATGCTCTCTGCAGCTGCCTAGAAGGAGGTTGTAGCAAAGTGGGGGTCGGCCTCTTCTCTCAGGTAACAAGTGAAAGGACAAGAGGAAATGGCCTCAAGTTGTGCTGGAGGAGGTTTAGATTGGGTATGATGAAAAAATTTTTCATAGAAGGCATTGTAAAGCCTTGGAACAGGCTGCCCAGGGAAGTGGTGGAGTTACCATCCCTGGAAGTGTTCAAAAAACATGTAGATATGGCACATGAGAACATGGTTTAATGGTGAACATGATAGTGGTGCTGGGTTGATGACTGGACTTGATGATCTTAAAGGTCTTTTCCAACCTTAACAAGTCTATGATTCTGTAATTTAATACACATCTAATCAACAGCTTCTTACCCTCACCTGTGTCTTCTGTGGAACCAGCTTTGCCTGTCTGGTATACTCTTCCACTGCTATCATCTGCTTGCTAAATCAGTCCTTTTAAAGCCTTCCCCCTACTTTTTTGTTTCATGTGAGCCTTAGGACCTCTACTCAGGAAAATTGTATCAAGAAAATTAATTTCAGGCAAAGTGATTTTAAGCCTTAGTGGTCCTATTACGCTTTTTTTCCCCCTCATCTTTCTACTGGAAGTTGTTTGTTTAGGCTGCAGCAATTAAAAATGGCACCTTGCCACTCAAGATGTCTGTCCTTCAGCATCCACTTCTGTGCCCTACGGATAAAGATCTTAGCTCAAAAATACACCATCTGTTTCCAAATGCATGGAGCAACTTCAAAGAAATCCAACCCTACTCATTACCAGGACAAATGCTGCATCTGAAAGAAGTGCATGGGAAAATGCACAAAATTGCTGTATAAATATTTAAAGATATATATTGCAATGGGAATAATTTTCTGTCCCTTAAGTGTCACTCACACCAGCAAAAGAGGTACTTGGATCAGGAGAAATATTCCTCAAGGAACTCGTGTTTTGTGGTTCTGAAAAGCTATAAAAATATATTAATGAATGTTTAGTAATCATAGGACTGCTATAACAGTGTAGCTCTGGTGACATGTACGATGTGTTTACATTTAATTTTAAAAATTAAATTTTTTTGTAGAAATCTTTACATTTGATTGGGCAAACCCATTGCCTTTTGCCCACATATTCTGTATATGGTAGATATAGTGCCCAGAACTGCCATTGTCATTAATATGGACAAATAAAAAAAAAAAAAAGACATAATTAAAGACAGTAAAGTAGAGAATTTACCTGGTTAGTACTGCTGCTTGTATTTAATTCCCTATGAAGTACATCACTTGTTTATATTACTGGCATCTCCTTTTAAAAGAAAATCTTCATAAACACATACACAAGGAAATGTTAAATATGGAAGTAAGTAACTGTCTTGCCCTCTGTGTATAAACGAACAGAGTGATTTTTTAATCCGAGTGAAAACCATAGGTTTGGCTAAGCTACATGGGAGAACTGTCTGGGACTAAGACATTAACAAAGGATGAAATCCATGTGCTTTTTATAATCACTTATGGTTTAATAATTGCCTGACCTGCACATGCAAATTACAGTGTATTTGCAAATACCACTGCAAATAATATAGTGGTTACATTGGCATATGCTTTTTTTTTTTGAAAGAATAGGCTAACTGCAGATGCCAAAAGAGAATCCCATTGCAATTGCACTTCCAAAACTCACGTTTTTTGTGCATAGAGCAGTTCCTCTACTACTTTCTTTGCAATACAGCGGCTTCTACTTCCTGTCTGAACCTGTTGAGCAATATCACGATGTAATTCCAAACAGCTGCTGTGGTCACCCTATGTCTGTACATCAGTAGCGAGTGAAATGATTTCTATATATAGTTTGTAAATCTGTTGGCAACGTTTGTAAAGCACACTGAGATTCTTCCTGAGGAATAAGAGCAGCTATATGAAAGCAAGAGCATTAAGACCATTATTGCGTACAAAGCAGTTTATCTTTTTCGTGTGGCAGAAATGAGAAAATGGCCAGTCTGCAGAGATGTGGAGAAACACTTGTTTTGGGCAAAACCCTGGCAGGAATACTTTGTGCTGTCAAAGATAAGCAGGTTCATCTCACGCTGTTATTACAGAACATGACATTGTACTGACACAAGATGATTAAAAAGTATTGGCTCTGTAGGAAGGAAAGAAAACTGGGAATGGAAATGACATCTATTCAATAAGATTTATTTGTCCCCCTTGCCTTCCCAATTTTAGAGCGATTCAGGTACACAAAAGGAGCAATAAATCCCAACTCTGCTGCATCTTTGGCACCCAGCTGCATGACTCTTTGTATAATAAACCTTCAGGATCCATGCACAAAGGACACTAGGTGCTTTTGCAATGTGAGCAGTGAGTTCTCCCTCTTTTAATTAAAGGCTGAGGAATTTTTTAGTCCAGAAATGTTCTTAGTTTCACCTAGGGTAATTTTTCCCTCCAGTGCTTCCCTCAGGCAGGTCGACCTCTTGATTCCCCTTCCAAGATACATCCTTACTCTCTTCTCAGCAGCAGCACTAAAAGAGCCCATTCACTTCTTCACTTGCCATGATTTTTCTGTGTTGCTAAGTAAGGCAACCCAAATACACCCATCAGCGAAATACATCAGATTAGTGGTTGCCCCATGGCTTGTTGGTATATAGTGTATATTTATGCCCGCAGCAACTGTTGAGAAAGCTGTTTTCAAAACTAATCTGAGCAATAGGGCAGCCCACATGCACATGTTTTTGAGTGAAAGCTGATCACTGTTTGTGATGATCTGAGTTGATCAACTGCAATCTAGATGTGGAATCTTTCCTCCCGGTAGCCTGGGGTGTATTGTAGGGGATCTGTGGGAAAAATCCATATTTGAACTAGCATGCTGAGTCTGATTTCCAAGCAAGGACTGGTTTTGATTCAGGGTCATCTTTATACTTACCACACTTTTTGTTTCCCCAACAGGGATGAAAAGAAAGATCTTTTTCTTCTGTGTGACTCCATGTTTACCGCATCACCAGGAGAGATGCACTGGACAACGGAATCATCTGGCATAGAGAGAAGCAGCTGAAAAATTGTTCCTTCAAATGCCTTCAGTGCATGCTTCATCCCATTTGCTCTGCTGATACCACTGTTAAATGGAGGTGATGACACATCCTTTTCAGGCACAGTGCTGTGTGCACAATTTTGACAAGTTATGTGAGTCTCCCAGGGGAAAGAGAAGCAGCTTGTCCCATCAGTCTGCCTTGCGGTCCTGTGTACTTGCCAGGCTGCCTGACCTGTGTCTCTCCAGTATGGTTTGAATGATGCATTCAACCTGGTAGCATACAGAAATACAAGCAGCATACAGAAATTGAGACATGGGGATAGATAGATAGATAGATAGATAGATAGATAGATAGATAGATAGATAAATACATTGCTATCCACGGGAGGGGGAAGGCAGGGAGTGAGGAACACAGGGTCAGGACAGAGGGGATGCACAAGGAGGGGAAGGAAGGACAGGTCAGCAAACAGGCTGTGGAAGCGGATGAGAACAGCAAGGGGCTATTCATGGAGGGCAGACAAGGATGGCCTGCAGGGCATACAGAGAAGGTAGCAGCACAAGGCACAAGATGGGGAGGTGGGAGAGCTTGGAGGCTGGTGCCTCAGTGTCTGCATGAGTGGACAGCAGGAGTGAAGGAGCTGTTCAGTGCAATGAGGGATGCAAAAGCTGCAGGGGGAGGTGGGAGCAAGCAGCACTGGAGAAGGACAGCGGGAGAGATGGGGAAAGCCCAGCCGTGCTCTGGTGCATTTTTTTTGATGTGCTCTGTGGCAATTGGACCTGTTCCTGCAGTGTGGGATTGAGCTCAGTATGAGCCAATGCATCTGTCTGACAGGCTGTTCTCAGGAGCCATGACTGAAATAGCCACCGTCCCATGCCTAAGGACAAGGTTGTGCAGCCCTCTTTTTGCTTGCCTGTAGTTTTGCCTGCAACTCATCCAAGTGGAAATAAACATTAAACTATGAGCTTTGTCCTGCAGGGGAGCAAGCACCACCTGCCACAGTTTGCTCATGTCCTTTCAGCAATTGTGACAGTGTACTCCAAGTGTGGAAATGTGAGAAGCAGAACAAAGTCCTCTAGTCTGCTGCTTGAAATAGTTAATTGCTTGGAAAGGCAAAAAGGACACTTAGAAGAGTTTCCTCTTTTCAAACCAAGAAAATAGGCCTCCCAAGTTAGGGAGGATTGAAAGTCTTGTCTGCAATCTAGCTGCTGCTGAGTAGGCTCTATCCCGCTCAAAGCCAGGAACCTGGGTGCCGAGATATACAATGACAGAGTGAATCCTGCTGCTATAAAATGGGCACTTCCAGTTCTCATTTTCACTCATTATCTCAAGTCCTGATTGAGTGATGAGTTTTCATGGCCTATATGTGAAATAGTTTATTTCCTGCATACAGGATTTCAGCAGGGCGTTAGGGAAGAGAGTTTGGGTCTTCTGTTAGAAGGTGGCAGAGCATGTCATCAAGTCATGGAATCATAGAATAATTTAGGTTGGAAAAGACCTCTTAGATCATCAAGTCCAAATGTTAACCTAACACTGCCAAGACCACAACTAAATCATGTCCCTAAGTGCCATATCTGCGTGTCTTTTAAATACCTCCAGGGATGGTGACTCAACCACTTCCCTGGGCTGCCTGTTTCAATACTTGACAACCCCTACCATGAAGAAAGATTTCCTAATATCCAATTGGAAGATTCATCCTAAACAGCGGGCAACGAAGTCAGTGTAAACCTGCCCTCCTGCACTACATATGGTTCACGCTCTACTCTCCTGCCTTCTGTGATGGAAGGAAGTCCACTGTGCCACCTTGCTAGCACAAGGTCTCTTCCTAAGCTGTTTGTAATGGTGTTCTCGAGAACATAGCCTGGGACATATAACAGGATGCTCAGACTCCTATTTTTTTTTCATTTTTTCTAAAGAGAACATTACAGAAATCCGAACATGTAAAGTGCCTGAGAAAGGGGACTGTGGAATGGGAATAAAATGGTTCAGGCAAGAATGCTAATAACAGGAAAACAAAATCACTCCTGTCTTTGCTGCAGCAGTTCCTTTTGGGAGTTGAAACCTGTGATCTGAAATGTTGCTGTGGTGGGAGATTTCAGCTGTGGCTAATGGACTACAGGAATTGAGCCCTGACCAGTTGAAGTGCTTACATAATGCCAAATACTGCCAGAAGGGGAATCTGAAACTTCAAATCAGTGAATACTTTCAGCCTTAAGGTGTCTTAAGGCTGTCTTAAGGTGTCTGTACCTCTGTTCTTTTTCCTCACAAAGCTAGTAAGACCTTCATGTCCCCTGAAATGGCCACTGGATAATTAAAGACATCGATAGTCTTATTATGCTGAAGAAAAGGGGCAAAACAAAATGCTGAAAGGCTGTTAAATGTGTACGATCTCTCCCATGTATGGAAAGAGTAAAGGTTCTGGGTGCTCATGGGTCTAGGATCAAAGTATATGATTACAGAACCATGGAATTAAGGACTGTGTTTCAGCGCTCATCAGCAGGAGAGAACAAATACTATTCCCACATTTTCTGATCTGTGAGTACTTAGCTTAGTCTTAGCATCTTCTTGGTGTGTGTAATTGGCCATGTGCTACAGCCTTATTGCTTTTATTAAAATTGTCCTAGAGAGGGATTATGGGTCTTCACTCTTGGCCATTCCCTTGTAAAGAACGAGTACTAAATTACCATGAGTGGCATATAAGACCAAGAAAGGACATCAACCACTCATAACCTCACCTAATTATGCCAGTTTCCCCCCTACTTCAGGGGACACATGTACAAGAAAATACCTAATCCATGTTTAGTAACATCTTTAAATTATGTCATGGCTAAAATGGACATCAGTGACATTTTATGTGTAGAAAAACAGCACCATCAGCCCAGTGTCGTATCCTTGCCTCAGCAAGGAGTAGCATTGAAAGTAATATTCATGCTGTTAAATCTTCCTTTGGAATATTATTTTAGAAGTGAGTATTGCATGTTGCTTCTTCAAGTTCCTTTGAGTTTGGAAAATTTGATTTATACGTAGAAAATTTCACATAGATAATTCAGATATCAGTACATTTGTACTTTGTATTACAGACTCTTAGCCCAGGAAAATTCGGAGACTTACAGATTTTGTTGTATCTGAGAAAACAGAAAAAGCAGAAAGCTCAGAATTTTTTTGAAACAGTATATTTGAATAAATTTCATTTTTAACATAATCTTTTTGCTTTTAATATTGTACATGTCAGTGTTGTAGATATCAACATTGAACTAATAAAATATAGTGTATTTCTAAAAGCATTTTGGTTTCAATCAGGATTTTCCTACAGAAAACCTGCCAAGTGCAAATTTCCTAACCACCTCCATCAAAAAATGTGTACAACAAAATGTTGTCTGCAAAAACACACCCCAGAAAGATAATTTTGTTGTGCTGCTTCTCTGGCTAACTCCAATGATAACGATGTGAACCTTTGTCCTAGACATACTGAAGAAATAAAAATGCTTGGAGTGCTGTTATATACAACATCAGCTCTATCTAAAAGCATTGGTGATGCAACGCTAAAATTAAAAAGGTACTTATTATTTTTTTCTGCTCTTTCAGACTTTACAGAATTCGACCCAGGCTTCATTCTGCAGGTGCAGCTGAAAGAGCGAGCAGAACTTCTACTGACCCACTGGGTTGTCTATAAGCAGTTGGTGCGTCATTGTATCTTATACTGTCAAGTAATTCTCTTAGCTCAGTAAGCCAAGCATCTTCCTCCTTTTTATTTAATCCAAAGATTTGGTCAATACAAATGACCTGCAAATATTTATTTGTTTTAAGATGTACAATATTCCTCAATCTGCCTTATTAATGTATTTTGTGTGTTAGAGAAGACTAAGCTAATGAGCTTTCATCCCAATTCTTGAGCAAGATAAAAGCATGATGTTCATATAGACAGATGATCAAAGGAAAAATATAATTTCTTTCTCAAATCTATGTGAAAACCAAGCTTGATCTCCTTTCTCCATTGTCAGTAAAGCAGTATGCAGAATAATAAAGCTAAGTAAGCAGTTTGGCTAAACATCATACATCAGTTCATGTGTCCAATCCATATTAATCAAAAACAGATGATGGACAAGAGCAGTACTTAAATTATTTTCAGTTACATTTTCATTAAATATTGGTTTGACTGTCTAGAATGCACTGTGTGTAATCATTTAAGAAGGTTGATATATGTTGCTATAAATGCATTCCTACTTCTCTGTACCAAAACCAACCTTCTCTCTGTCCTTCTCCCTTCTCTCTTTTTCTCAACATGGGTTTGCAGATATTGTTGGCCTTCATATTTCAGAAAACTTTTCTAGTTCACCATCATTCACTGATAATAGAGAAAAATCAGAAACAGTGCAAAGTTTAACCTTTTTTTCTGTAGTTTCTTACACAGGAACATACCTGTCTATAAAACTAATATAATCATAATATATCATGTCTTAACAGAAATGATAATGTGATAGACATGTAGAATAAAGAAATGAAGGGCACACTGCAGCTGGACACCAGTCAGTGACAGCAAGCAATAGCCATTAATAGAATAACCACTAGAGGCCTTCAGTTGCTTGGGCTGTCAGAAATGATGAAGGCAGAGCCCTGCTGCCCACCCAGGGCTTGTTCCCCCTAAAATTCTGGGGGACTCTGCTCACTCCTCCCAGCAGAGTGCAATTCTCTGCATGAAAAAAAAAATTTCACAGGAGCTCCAAACGGGCAAGCCAAGCTGATTCTCCCTCTGATCATCCTAGAAAAAATAAGGGAATTAATAAATAATCCAGTGATTTGTTACAGGCACAATGTGACATTATGGGAACAGTGCTCCCCACAGGTGCTGGCAGGCCGACCTCCTCCCCTCGGCTGCCTTTCCAACGATCCCAACCGCCTGCAAACACCTTGGCGGGATAACAGCATGGTTCCACTAGAAAACCGTGAAAGCAAGAGGAAGTCTGCTGAACAATGGCAAGGGTGTTTTACTTCCAGCCCCTGGGACAGCTCAGGATTAAATGGATTTTCATTGTTCTTTCCCTCCTGCAATTTGGACACAACATTGGTGTAAGTGCACCCAGGGTTTTATTTGCTGCTGCCCCCCCGTCTGCGAGGTTGGTATTCTCCCACTAGCTGCCTGCTCTAAATATGGCCATGGCCAGTGTGTCAATAATCCCCCTCTTTAAGGGACCTGCAAACACTAGTGTTGGGACATTCTTGCTGTTCAGATGTCTAGCTGACGTCTGATGCTTAAAACAGAGCATGCTTTCATCCCTTCGTGCATTGTCGTAAGCCCCTGATGATTACTCTTAAAAGGGTGCCTCTGCTATGCAGGGAAACAGTTGCTGACCACACGAGAGACAGCTTGCTCACTTGCTTCAGCCTTCTTGAATGCCTGGTCACTTCAGCTTTGTACCAGCCTGACCAAGCAGGACCATGTCTACCTTTGGCTACAGAAGAGAGCTCAGTAAATATGAAGACATTGATGAAGATGAGCTCCTCGCTTCTCTCACTGAAGAGGAGCTGAAGGAGCTGGAGCGGGAGCTAGAGGACATAGAGCCCGACCGTAACCTTCCAGTGGGGCAACGACAGAAAAGCCTGACAGAGAAAACACCGACAGGGACTTTCAGCAGGGAAGCACTGATGGCCTATTGGGAGAGGGAGACCAAGAAACTCTTAGAAAAAGAGAGGTTGGGTGCATGCGACAAGGTAAGATGCCAAGGCATTTGCTGTTTCCTATAAATATTTGGGGTTATTCTTCATTGGCATGATCTTGCTGACTGATTTAATTTCCTTTCAGTCTCTTGTAGCATTTTTAAGAACACTGTTATCCATACTTCTGTGCCTGCTAAAGGTCTGTGTAGTAGCTCAGACAGTAAATGCTCTGTTCAGAACAGAAGAAAGTGCCATAAAAACTATCATTAGTGATAAAATAGGACAAAAAATTAAAGGGCATGTTAAAAATTATCGATAGGTAGCAATATGGGCTTTGGATAGCATTTGATTTTTTAAAAAACTACAGAAAGTGCCTTTTCCTTTTCTTAAAAAACAATCAGTACTGGCTGCGCAGAAGCACATCAGGAAGATAATTTTGAATACGTGTTATGTCAGAAGTTCAGTAAGCGGACACCAGACTTTGTGCTCACTGGAAGGAAGCTGCGTTGCAGACGCAGCTTGTGTTGCTTTGTCCCTGCTGAGGAGCCTTGGCACGGCTTGGGAATCTTCTAGCAACTGTTGTCAGAGGGTTACATTATTTAAAAAGTGGCCTGATCAGCTGAACCATTTAACTGTATTCCCAAAAAAACTGCCAATAGTGTTTGTTAGGCAACTCATTCCCCAAAATAAAAAAGTTAATAATAAAAGCTGGTCCCTGAGCTAGAAAGGAACATTACAGCTGGTCAGAAGTGAAGGGCTCAGTCTTGGCAAGCAACAAGCACTCTGTCTCAGCTAATGTCCATGTTGGCACCACTGGGTCCTTGCTAAAAGTATTTGTGAGACTGAGCTCAGTCAAAAAGCAACTTCTGTTTTCACAATGGCTCCATGTGGGGACATGGGAATTTTTAAGTGCTGCTTCATACCAAGCTCTGACTCTGTTTATAGGGACAAGTTTTCTTATGTTTAAATACAAAATAATGCAACAAAGGCAAAGTCAGCAAAAGCGGACTCAGAACCTCTAACAGCCCTATTCAGGAGTTTGGTTCATTTGCAAGGAAATAATTGCAGTCTATACATTAGCTAAAATATCCTTCTAGAGAAATGTCAGGTGGATTAAAATACCCTGCAATATCCAGGATGTTTTTACATATGTTTTCTCCTGCTTGTGAATGGTGGTATAATGTCTTTGCAGGCAAGTGCACAGACCAGTAGCTGTCATCAGACCATTAGTGTCAGCTTGCAGTCGTTGACTTCACTCCCTGTTTGTCAAGTCCTAGGGAGGCAATGGCAAGATTAATGTTTATTTCCAGCTAAGCCTGGAACTCGAAACCTGGGCACTTCCAAAACACCTTCTGAATAGGTCTAGTTCTGTGTCTTATATAACGGCAGGATCTTTCTTTCCCCCCTCCCCCATATTTATACAGCATTAATGATGGGTTATGGCTAAACCTTGAAGTGCTGGCAAGCACATCTATACTTTGTGATCTAAGAAGAAACTTCCTAAATGCATCCTTTAATAAGAAAATGTTGACATGCTAAAATAGAGGGCACAAAGCTTCTCTTCACTGAAGGCAGTAAGAAAGCTCCTTGAAAGCAATTTTCTTCTTGCTTTCAACTGCCTGGAAGTTAGACACCTTTATCTAAGATGGTTATTTGTGCTCCTTCTATAGTTAGTGGTGAGAGATCAGCTGCTCCAGAAGGCAAACAAGCTGCAGATAGCCTTTTAGGGGGAATAACTTGTCCTCCAGAGATATTTACCTCTGCATTGACTATCTTAGCCCTAAATTTTCATCGAATTACTACTACAATATAAGGTGAAGCCCCGCAGGCTGCCTGCAGCAGTCCTGTACTGCAATGCTGCCATAGTAACATAGTACATCTCTGTGGATCTGCAAAGAGAAGAGCTTTCAATTTTAAAATTATTGTGCAGATTGTTGTGACACCAGACAATGTATGTGACAGGAAACTAAACTTCCCCTTTGGCCCCAGAAACGCCAGTCAAAAAAAGCCCAAAAAATCAAACCCAAGTATTTTTTTTATTAGTCTAGTGGCATCAAACATATTAACAGTGCATTTAGAGGCACCACCTTCTGCTCATCTGCAGCTGTGTTGAAGGCTGTAGTACATATTCCTAGAGAGAGAAAAGCAAAACCATGAAGATAGATTCCTGGATACCTGGTGTGTTCAGGTTTTAAAACTCTACACATATATAGAAGCTACAGATATAAATCTTAGTCCCAATAATAAACCTATAGGTAGCACAGTATGTCTCAGTCTCTCTGCATAGGGGCCTTCCTGGAAAAGGAGGCCCCTTCTCCACAGGAGAAGTAATGGGGCTGGATCCTGCAAGACCTCTATGTGCAGGTCAGTGTGATGGGACCCTGCAAGCCCCCCAGGTGCTGAATGCTCAGCTCAGGAACATCAGGTGGGAACAGCTCAATGTCCTGTTTCATTACGAGTCACAGTTCTACGAACATTACAATTAACATCTGTTTTACATGTGTCCCAACACAGAATTCTGCTTAAGATTGTGAAACAGTACAATGCAATCTGTCACTACTGTTATTTTAACCTTTCCCTGTATTTTCAGAGCTAGATAATTAAGCAAACCTAAAACTACACGGGTTGTATAGAAATAGTCCTGTTAGTAACACTTCTGTTTTCCAGAACCGAATTGCTGTTTCTCTGCAGAGTATATTTACTTTGGAAAATACCCTCTAGTATTTTACAAACATTAAAAACCCCATTAAACCCCATGAACATTGCTGACATAATGCATACCGAACAATTATATTTCATCCAAAATTTTATAAACATTTACAGTGGTAAATAAAAAGGCATAAGCTATGGCTTGTCCAGTAGACAAAATATGACGTGGGAGATCTTTTGGGGCAAAAGGTGGGTGGTACATAGATCAGCCTATGGCACATAGATCAGTCATGGCCCATAGATCCCTGCTGCACTACTTCAGTCTTCCAGGTGGAGAGTGAGGCTTTCCTGGAGCAAAGACTTTTCCCCGCTCCTGTGCCACCATAACTGCTAAGGGCACCAGACAGAGCTTTAAGTCATGGTTCCAAATCTGCCTTCCTGGTATCCACCAAGCACACTAAAATAACTTTACATTTCAGAAAAAAATCCATTTACTCTGTAGACAATTAATTATAATGATTCACAGTATGGCAGCTGACCTGCAACAGCTGTCGGTGAGCACAGACTTAGCTTTTGGCAAACATGAAGAAATTTGGGGCTTCTTGACATGTTACCTTGCATTCCTTGTTTTCTGTGGAAATGCATCTGAATCCTTTTTTCACAAATAGTTTCTAAGTACGTACAGTCCATGCAGTGCATCCAGAGTCTTTTTGACATGACTCCTGTAATTCTGAATTGTTTTGTATGCTGGTATACACGATTACACATGCAGACACTATTTATATATTAAATCATGGCAATCTTTAACTTTTTTAGATGTACTAACATATGCAAGGGAGTCTGAGCATTGACACAGATGTCTAATCCTGATGAAATGAAGAAGCTTGTTGCTCATATCCATTCTGAAATTGTTGTCTTGTGTTTCTGCTGGCAAGGGTACAAATTATATCTCCTTGCAGACATGCCAACACAGAAAATGTGAAGTATGTCCACGTTGTAATATCTTGTATCAAGTTTTCTCTTGGTAGAAATTACTGACATTGGTTAAATGGTTGCAATTTATGCTGAACATTTTCTAAAGAATATGAAAGAAGTAATGTTAAAAAGGTCTTAGGTGCTGCAGCATTTTCTGTTCTCCTAACTGTATCTGTTTATGGGGATTTATTTTTAGGTTTCAATATTAACATATAGTCTCAATATAATTTTTATTATGCTAAAAGGCAGTAGCTACATTATTTCAATCATGTTTAAGACTCATACCTACATTCCTGTTCAGGATTCTGAGCAAGAAGAAGACAATTCAGAAGAGCTGCAAGAAGAATGTTTCACAGAAAGCAATAGTGAAGTGTCTGAGGAGGCATATACTGAAGAGGATGATGAAGAAGAAGATGATGAGAAGGAAGATGAAGATGAGAGTGATGATGAGAATGAGCAAGAGCAAAATGCTGCAGGTGGTGAAAGACCTGAGAATGGCAGGAGTTCTGACCACATCAGACGCAAAAAGTGTAATGGCGCAAAAGACAATGAAAACTTACTCAATGGCCATGATGGAAAAGACAACGATAGTCAGAGCTTAAAAAGCAGTGCCATTCACCCTTGTGGAAATCCAACAGTTATTGAGGATGCTTTGGAAAAAGTTAGGAGCAATGACCCTGACACCACAGAAGTCAATCTGAACAACATTGAAAACATCACTTCACAGATGCTTATACAATTTTCTCAAGCCCTGAGGGACAACACAGTGGTTAAGTCATTCAGCTTGGCTAACACCCATGCTGATGACAACGTGGCAATAGCTATTGCTGGTATGTTAAAGGTAAATCAGCATATAACTAGTTTGAATATCGAGTCAAATTTTATCACAGGCAAAGGCGTGCTGGCCATCATGAGAGCTTTGCAGAATAACAAAGTTCTAACAGAACTGCGGTTCCACAATCAAAGGCACATCATGGGCAGCCAGGTGGAAATGGACATAGTTAAACTGTTGAAAGAGAACACCACTCTGGTCAAGCTGGGGTACCACTTTGACCTTGCTGGCCCAAGAATGAGCATGACAAGTATCCTGACAAGAAATATGGATAAACAAAGGCAAAAGCGTATGCAGGAGCAGAGGCAACAAGAGTCAGGTTGTGATGGAGCCATCAATCCAAAGACCAAAGTCTTGCAGAAGGGAACACCTCGATCCTCACCTTATGTGTCACCTAAGAGCTCACCATGGTCTTCTCCAAAGCTCTCTAAGAAAGCACCTCCAGTGAAAAGTCAGCCTCCAGCTCCAGCTCCCGCACCTCCCCCTCCCCCACCACCCCCACCCCCACCTCCTCCTCCTCCAGTTATTCCAGAGAAGAAGGCACCAACCAGGAATATAGCTGAAGTCATCAAACAGCAAGAAAGTGCAAAAAAAGACTTACATAATGGACAGAAAAAGAAAAAAGGCAAAAAAAGCAGAAAACATGAGAACAACATATTGAAAGAAATTAAAGATTCTCTAAAATCCATCTCAGACAGAAAATCAGAGGAAGGTTCACGACCCTCCACCCGTCCATCCACCCCACAAAGGTCTCTCCATGACAACCTTATGGAAGCAATTCGGGCAAGCAGCATAAAGCAATTAAGGCGGGTAAGTGAGAGATCCTTGTTCAGTAACTGATTGTGGCCCAAAAATAGCACAAGCTCAGGTAATTTTAGTATGTATATTTAATAAATGAAAATTCTTAGAAATGTGAGCATAATAAAGCACTTGGGAGGAGGCTTTCCCCTGATCAGGCTTTTCTCAGCACACTGATTTCTCTCCAACTGTGAAAGTGGGGCGCTTTCCCAGGTTCTGTCTTGTTATGGGAGAGGGTGGATAGCTCACGGCTCTTGGGAGTCTATGTCTGGTAGGAATGTTGCCATCCAGACTGTACAGCAAATGTAGTGAACACCCTTCCCATCCCTGTTTCATAGGTGGAGGTACCAGAAGCCCTTCGGTGAAAGCCTGGATGACAGAAGAAGCAGAACCCTGCAGTGACTGAGGGGAAGCTTCTTGTCCTTTCATTGGCGGTAACATAGACTGTCTAGCAAGCTGCTTCCAAAGTACACTCTTAGATTCAAGCCATTTCCCTTTTATTTCAAAGAAATAAAACTGCTATATACAAAATAATGCTTTAAGGATCCATTTACCTTGTAATCTGTAAATATGGAAATAATTTTCTTTTTTATTTAATGAGATTTCTATTGAGAAATTGCTTCTTATTTAGATATTCTTGTCAATATCTGATTGCACATCACTTGGCAAGTTCTTCACACTGAGATGTAATAGTTTAACACTCTGTGGTTTCTTCTGTTTTTTCCATGAATTTACAATAAATATGGTTTGAAGCTTTCAAGCAGACACATAGTCCTTTATTTCTGTAAGTTAAAACCCACCAGACATTTGCATCACATTCATGAGCATTCAGGAAGTCTCCTGGGAAAGAACCTGAGATCTTTCTCAGCTGCACCTGTGCCTGTGTGGAGTATAGTATCTGAGCCCATATATTAGTGCAATTCCATACTGATGTGGGAAAAAAATGATTCATAAGGCTATGTACAACTAAAACTAAGATATGGGCTGTGTCAGGTCATCGGTGTTGCATACCGGGTCCTAAACCTTGGTCTAAGAGAAGAAGTGGGAGATGAATAGATACGTGGTTCGTGTTGACTTATGGGTTAAATATTAATGCCGATATTTTATGTTTGCAGAAGAATTATTCAATTGAGATCCATTCAGTCCAAGTGCTGTATTTAGGCAGAACTAACCCCAGCTGAGATATCCAGTCAAACAGAGAAACTTGAAAAGCAGTCTGCCATTCAGGTGGAAAAAGGCTTTCCTATGGTATCAGTTGAACAACAAGCAGGGTGTGAACTGTCAATATGATACAGTGGAAGCAGAGCCAACATCATTTGGAGATGCATGGCTGGAGGTATCACATCACAGGCAATGGCATGAATAGCCCTTCCTCATGTAGCTCTAGACATCTCCCTGGTCAGATTAGTTATGGTTCTGGGTGCTTCAGCTAGTGTGAAGGTAGTGATAACATGAAGAAAACTGAGTAGTGGCCAAAATGTTGAAAGGTGAGAGAAGAGATATGTTCAGAAGCACTACTAAGTATTAATTAGTTTGTTTATTGCAACTATAAACAACAGAATTAGTATTTTTTTTTTACATAATACCACATCAACTAAAGTAATTTCTTAAGTTACTCAACACTGCGCAAAACAGTGGTATTGAAAAAAACACAGGTAAGCTTGCTCCTAGAAATATTAATTAGACAGATTTCCCCAGAAATAGGAACATATTGCTGGAGGGAAATGAAGCATAAGGGAGAGGGGATCCTTTAATGAATTGTCAGGAATGTAACTGTCATAGCAAGAAAATGGTGAAAATACCTTTTTGCATTTGTATTTATTGACTAGAACATACCAAAAGCAATATATAAGTAACTGAAACACATTCCAACATTTTTTTTCTTGCCTCAGGATCACAACTCATGAATATTTCTAGACCCAGTGTCACAGGAAATATGGTATGTACAATTAGTCTTTAGCTGCCTTTATAATTGCATAGGCTCCCATAGCATAAAAATCAACCTGTGGTCAGTGTTCCATGACCAAATGGAAGCTGGGACTTGGGATCTTCTGAGGATGGAAGCAATACTGGAATGCAGACAACAGTCAGGAGTAGACCTGCAGCCCCAGACCTTGTCTCCAGAAACTTTGTGAAGGATGAGAAACATCCTGGATGTTTAATCAAATGGCAAAAGCAGATAAGCAAGGGAAAATAAAAGATAGTGAGGGAAAGCAGGAAAAGCACAATGGAGAGGATTTGATGGGACACAAGAAAATGTTTTTAAAAACCGAAATCATACTTTTAAGGAAAGAGGGAGAGCAAGAATTGAGGAAACTATCTGTATGGGAGGTGAAAAATTATATAGAAAAAGAAGATAGAAAAGAAAATGAATGCGGAAAAGTGACAGATGAGAGAAGAGAAGAATGTGGAAGAAGAAAAAAGCCTAGAAAAAAGGAAAAGGGAAGGTAGAATTCATCTTTCAGGTTGGTAAGAGTTACTCTTTTGCAGAAGGGGAGGCTGATGGGCAGAGTCCTTAAGAGAATTTGGCCAGAGCTCCTGACTGTGGAGGCTGCGAAATGGCCATCAGCCCTCTCAGGTGGGAGCCCTGCTCTGATGTATTTTAAAGTAATGGAGATGGTGACCATGTGTGGATACTGAAGCTCCTGGAGCACACTCGCTCACGAAGGGTCAGTCCTGTGCTTTAGCCAATGCACAGCCAGTGCTATGCCCCCATCAGAATTGGACACAGGAACCCCAGGATGCAGGTATGCTCCTCATTTGGACTCGTAAGGCTCTGGCAGTGCGTGGCCATCCATTTTCTCTCAATCAGAGAAACAAACACACCAAAATCTGTCATCCATGCCGTGTAAAATGGAACAACTTGGCACTTCGAATCCTCTGCCCCTCACTACAAGAAGGATATTGACATGCTGGAGCATGTCCAAAGAAGGACAACACAGTTGATGAAAAGTCTGGAGCACAAGTCCTCTTACGAACGGCTGAGGGAGCTGGGGTTGTTTAGCCTGGAGAAAAGGAGGCTAAGTGGAGACCTTATTGCTCTTTACAGCTGGTTAACAGGAGGTTGTAGCCAGGCGGGGTTGGTGTCTTCTCCCAGGTAGCAAGTGATAGAACAAGAAGAAATGGCCTCAAGTTGCACCAGGGGAGGAAAGAAAACTTTCTTCGCCAAAAGGGTGGTCAAGCATTGGAATAGGCTGCCTAGGGAAGTGGCAGAGTCACCATCCCTGGAAGTGTTCAAAAAAATGTGTAGATATGGTGCTTAGAGACATGGTTTAGAGGTGGACCTGGCAGTGCTGGGTTAAGGGTTAGACTCAATGATCTTTGAGGCCTTTTCCAACCTTAATGATTCTGTGATTCCATAAAAGAGCTGACCTACCAAGTACCAGAAATATCAGAGCCTGACTGCTACCTGTAATTCCAGTATGTGGCCCTTTAATTTGTGCCTCATCACCTAGTGAAGTATCCAAGTATATAGAAAGAAAAGGAGTTCATAAAAGTCCAAGAAATTTTATTTCCACATCTTCTGGAAGTTTCCTGCCTCCTGCTGAGTCCCCTGTTGATGTTCTGGATAGTGACCCACTTTGCTGGTATTTAGCTGAGGGCAGAGGCGCTGGTCTGACTGCCTTGCAGATGTGCTTCCTTCCCACCAAACAGGGCAGGTAGCCCTGGAGGCTCCTGCCAGGTGAAGCCACATCCATTTCTGGAGGCTGAGTCTGTGCTGCCCATAATGGGAGAGACAGAGAGCTGGTCCAGGACAGCCCCTGCATGGTATGGTGGGAGAATGGATATCCTGGGAAGCTGCAGGCAGAGGGGAGCAGGAAGGTATGGCTAAGGCCTCTCCCTTGCCCACATGCTAGGACAACACAGTTACAACCCTTGCAGAACAGAGCAGAAGCTCTGAGTATTCCAGACTTCCACACCACCTCTCATATGTTTTCCACAGAAGTCCATCAGGTCTGTGGAAGTAATGATTAAGGCAGAGCAGCCCCACAGCCCAAATAGAGAGGACTTGTCTGTAGGTTGTTTTGAGAGTGACATATAACTACCACGAGTTAGCCGTGAAGAGGGGATTTGCAATGCCTGGATGTAAGGTGAGAGGTAGCTCCAAACACTATTCCCGGGTGCAGGCCCAAGTGAAACAGCACCTGGAAGAGTGTGTATAATTCCAGTAACTGACAGCCAGGAAAAATTGTTTTGAATTGGAAGAGGGACAGAAAATGGCTAGGATAATTGGGGAACTGGAGAGGCTGTCCTGTAAGAGAGATGAGAACAGGTGGTGGGATCAGTCTAGCCAAACAAAGGCTCAAAGGGATTTCAGCTCATGTCTATAAATATAGCAAAGGAGAAAGAGCTACGGGACACAGTTAGCAGTAGGGAAAAAAAAAAAAACCCAAAACTGTGCATGACTGAGTTTTGATCAGAAATTAGAAGACATGTCCTAGCTCTTAGAGCAAGAAGGTTCTTGGAGCAGCCTTCTCATTAAAAAAGAATGGGCAAATTCATAAACTTATTGTTAAAAGAATGCCAGAAGCTTATGAAAAGGATAGTATGGTGTGGTGCTTTCTGCAGCAGAATTCTGAAACCAGTAACACAGAAGCGCTGCCATTATTAAATTAATGTTCTAAGATGTGATAACTACACAGGATCTGGAACCACCCAAAGCAAGTGGGTGACTGGTGCAGATTAGTTACAGCGGGGACCTCCCAGCATGCACTGACTGTTTCCCCCAGGTCTACACTGCTCCCTGCCTTGCCAGGGCTATCCTGTGAGACTGGGATGGGTTGAAGGTCCGTTGCAGTTTTGGGTCTGCTGGGTGGATGCAACTTTGTGCTGAAACTGGAAGGTGAAGGAGCAAACTGCAGCTCGTGCGCAGCAGTAAGAAGGGGCTTTGCTTTCCTTCTGTGTAGATAGTGGAAAAATAGAGCAATTGTCACACGCTGGCTGTGGGGTAGCTGGTGCACTATCAGACGCAGATGTAACTGTTCTGTGTGAAAAGGTTGGATCAGTCCAAAAGAAAAACGGAGATATGAAAGAAATTGTTGAAAGCAAAGCTGTTGCCTGTCTGCCAGGTGTATTTATTTCTATCTCTAATCTTTGACTATTTTCAGGTTCAAATGAATATGAATTTTAGAAAGCCTTGAATTATTGAATTATTTGGTACAGAACTATAACACAAGGAAAGATGTTTTTCTTTCCTTTAAATATAGTCATGGTAAAAATTCTCATTGGGTGTCTGGTAAGAGCCCAAACATGTATCTCAAAGCCAAGACTAAGGGTTATGTCCTGGGCTGTGCTGCTGCTATTTATGCACTCTGCGGTGTATTGCTTAATTTCTTATGCCTCCACTTTGCCTTGTAGAGATCAGTACTGATCCATTTCACAGTAGTGCAAGACTATGTTCACATAGACTCAAATGTGCTCCAAGATCCTCAAACATCAAGGACTATTGGATGCATTATTATTTAATTTTAATTTTAATTTTAATTTTTATTTTTATTTTTGCTAACAGGAATGTTTTGACTGGATGAATATCAGTGAATATGATGATTGTCAGTGTATTTCTGAGTGGTAAGAGAAGCACAGCCCATGATCCAGTGCAGGAAATTTTGTAAATGCACGAGGCAAGCCATGAGGATGGGAATCGCAAGGCTGACTCTGCCGTGAAAAAATGTCATTGAAAGGGAGACATGCCATTTCTGTCATTTTGTCACCTAAGAAACAAGCATATGAAGAACTGAAAGGACAGTCAGAAATGCTTATGCACCCTGTGGAGGATGAATTGGGTCTGATTCCCAGGACAGGCCTAGGAGACATTTCACCAGACTAACCAAGTACAGCCTCTATGCATGAGACTATTTTTCTTGTGTGGGAGATACTTGAAGTTTAAATTCCATAGATAAGAAATCAATTCCTTCTGTACCCTGTCATGCCTTTCTGCTGAGAGCATTAGGTAAATCCACCCATAAAGGAATATGTATTTCCTCGGCTTTTCTTTCCAGTTTTTTTTTCTGAGAAACATTTGAAGCTATAGCTGTATTTTTTAATTAACATAGTCATGAATGTTCTTGAAGGCTGTCAATCAGCTACAGTTAAAGCAGTAAATTTTGCAGGCACCTGAAGGAAGTGTTTATGTGTACACAGAGAGGGGTCACCCCTGTTGCTCAGTCTCAGCTTACTGCTCTCTAAATCTGTGACACATGCATGTGTTGCTGTGTTTCACAAACAAGTTGGAAGGCAACAGTGCTCAGGTTTCATGTGCTCTTGAACACTTCTGCCAAATTCCAGCTCTTTGTTTTCCCATGCACCAAGCATGCCCTGAGCGTGGCAGGTCAGTCTCAGTTGTGTAGGGTGGGCAGGTACAGGCAAACTCTGCCCGCACTGCAAGAGGTGACACACGCACCAGCACCAGCCCAGAAAGTGTATGACTGCACAGGAAGCACTCAGACAGGGCAGATATTCCTGTCTTTCATCCCACTTTAGCACTAGCCACTAGCCCTTGTTACAAGACTTATGTCATCCCATGCCAGGATTATCTTCTGGTCTAGCCAGTCATGAGCTAAACTTTTCAGTCTCTGCTGTAGTTTAAAGTGACCAAAAACAGTTTTAGAACTGATCACTCCAAAGATCCCAATAGCTGGATTTTAGGTGCAGCTGTAGGACAAATTTGCAGCTCTGGATGAGCACTGCTGTGGTCTTAGTTGCCCCTTCATGTCCGCCTGTCCGTGCCTTGCCTTCCTCCTCTCTCACGCCACATCTGCATTCAGTCAGTTCAGGGAGGTAGCACCCAAAAAAAAGAAAAGAAAAAGAAAACCAACCAAAAAAAGGGAAGATTGTTCTGGTTTGCTTCTCTAGACCTCTTACTGCAGGTTTCAGAGCTGTGTTGCTGGTGCAAAGGAGATGGTGGGAACCTCTGGCCAGGAACAGAGGGAGGACAGCAACAGGCAGCATGGCTTTAGCTTATCTTAAATTATTCTGGATTGGTACCCTAAGATCTTTGTGACAACAGAACCACAGATGTTGATATTGATAGCTCAGCACAGCTGAGCAGCCTGCAGAACCCCACCGTGCCACTGGCTCCCACTCTCAAATTCCCACTGCAAAGAATCCCACAGGTCACATGGAGAACTAAGCTCACAGCTGGGTGTCAGACAGTCCTGAGCTCTAATCCTGCTCTGCCAGCTCCATGCTATGAGACATCCTGTTACCTCAAGGGCACTAAGCAAGTTTTGTCAGCTTCCTATCTCTGTAGAGCATAAAAATTAATTATAGAAAGCTCCTCTTATTTGGTGCTCTGTCATCTTCTCATGTGAAAAGTAAGGCCATTACTTTTTCTATCAACCATGCTGGATGCGGAGGACCATTCACGCTGGATCCTCATCATTTGGCTACGTCAGAGTGGCAATGCATGGCCTTATCTCTGGATGACTGCACACCATGTCAATATTACTGGCTGTGATCCCACCAATCCCATGATTAATTCTGAAGCAGTCAACTATCCCCCCTGCAGTGTGCTGCTCTGCTCTGCAGCTCCCCAGCTATATTCCCCACCAGAGGAGACACAGTGGTGAGTAACAGAGAGCATAGGATCCTTACCACATTTGGGGGTCTGCAAGATTGCCTGTTGGTTTTCTGATACTATCTCACAGTTATGTTGACACTAGCAGTGCCAGCTGGGATAAAGTGGCAATGAGGTGATGGGTGCAGAGGTTCTTTTATCAGAGATGGGTCAATTACTCACTTCCAGGGTGGAATTTCTGTGTCTCCTGTGCTACTGTTGTGGTGGGACTCACATGCCTGAGATGGCTCAAAGCAAAGACCCGAACTTCACTCTGTCATATTTCAACGGACATTTAAATACCTGCTTTCCAAATCAGCCTCTTTCCAAGCTGATAAATATTTAAGCCCCCTCCAAATGGAGCAGTGGTCTCAGTAGATTTTCAATTTGACTATAGTTTTCTTTATAGGCTATTTTCTTCTTTGAAATTCAAGGTTAATGCATCTCTTGCGCAGACTCATTTGCTTTTCATTAAGAAGTCTGGAGAGTTCATTACTTCTGGGGTAAATAGTGAAACTGTTCAGTTCTTTAACAAGCCATGGGATGGAAAACCTCTGTAGGGCCATTCAGTTCTGTTGCTGGAGCTGGGAGAGCTGCAATGATCTGTGAAAAGAAAGATTCAAATGTATCCACCTTGTTCCAGTCTGTCAGCAAAAGATGCTGCCTGCTGCCCTGATGTCACCGGAGGTCTCCAGGGCTATTGCTGGCATTTACAAGCAAGCAGTGGCCTTAAGTAGTTATTTAGGGCACAGAATATCATACTTTAAAAGCAGCACATCTGTTTTAGTTGAAATCAACTGGGAATGACCTGAAGGCAGATCAGGAGTTAGCTTTTAAGTGAAATCAGGAATTTAGTCTGGAAATGCTATTGAAGCTGTAGTTCTGCTCTGATCTCCTGCCTCTTGCACCAGATATACTATAATTCTTCAAAATGCAAATGCTAAGCTAACCAGTGCAGGTACAATTTCATTTACAGTACCTATAGGGCTGCTTTTGAGCAGGATCCGCACTATGGTGCAGAGGGGAAGGCTGCATTAAAATATACGGGGAAGTAAGGATGCTACACCTCAGCACAGGAAGGACATCTACCTTGTAGTGAGTCCAGAGGAGGACCACCAAGTTGATTAGAGGGATGGAACACCTCTCCTATGAGAAAAGTCTAAGAGAATTGCCACGGTCTGAGGGGGGATGGGTCCGTGACACAGCACAGATGGGTCTGGAGACAAGGTAGAGGTGCAGATGGAATGCTTTATTGAGGTGTCCAGAGGTTTTATGGGTTTAGGCGGGGAAAGGGCTAGAACACGGGGTGGAGCATGAGACAGACAAACAGGGGAACAAATCGGGGTAGGGACACAGGCAAAGGGGGAGGAACGGGGGAAGGAGAGGGTGGATGGTAGCTGTCTGCTCTCTGCAGCTTCTGCAGCCTATCAGAGAGGGGAGCAGGGAAGCAGGGAGCAGGCAAAACTCGTAGCAAGCCTGAGCATGCCCAGGCTGTGCACTGTGTAGTATGAATACAATGAAACCACATAATAACAGTAAAGTCCATATAATAACTGTAAGGTCCATATAATAAAGTCCTGTCAATTGCTGTATGTTTTTCTCCACGCCTGGAACCTCTCCCATCCTGAATCTTGTTCCTTCACAGAGAATTGTGATTATTCAGCCTGGAAAAGGCTTTGGGGTGACCTAATTGCAGCCTTCTGGTACCTGAAGGGAGCCTACAAGAAGGTTGGAGAGGGACTCTTGTAGAGCATGTAGTGACAGGACAAGGGAGAATTGGCTTCAAACTGAAAGAGTGGAGGTTTTAGATTAAATATTAGGAAGAGATTCTTTACTGTGAGAGTAGTAAGGCACTGGAACAGGTTGTTCAGAGAAGCTGTGGACACCTCCATCCCTGGAAGTGTTTAAGGCCAGGTTGGATGAGACTCTGAGCAACCTTCTAGTGGAAGGTGTCCCTGTCCATGGTAGAAGGGCTGGGATTAGATGATTTTTAAGGTTCCTTCCAACTCAGGCCATCCTATGAGTATGTGATTCCATTTGCCTTTCCACCAAGCTGTGTGTGAGGATCACCTTGCTTGAGATGGAGGTGAGCACCATGCTGCCAGTGAGCAGATTTCTCGCTTGAAGGGCTTTTTCACCAGCTTGGCCTCCACGCTGTACAGCACCAAGAAAAGCTTACCTATGATCAGGTTTTCATTTTTCTTTCCATATCTCTTCCCATTCCTCCAATTACCACTTTCAAAATTATGGAGGAAGCATGCTCCATCACTTTCATTTTCTCTTTCCTTCATTTCAGTGTTCTCCATAGAACAGGCTTGCTTTTTTCCATGTTTGCTTTGAGACATTTATTTGTTTAGTAACTCTCTCAGAGGCATAATCAGTATGATCCAAGTGTTATCAGCTTGGGCTCAGGGAGATTTCGTCAGTGTCAATCCTTTCCTCACAGGTCTCTCTCTGCTGGAGTCCAAGTCAGTATGTCAAAAGACACCCTGCAACCTTTTCTTTCTTCTTTAATCCCCATCTGGCATTGCTCAGGTAATGGGAGATGTAAGTACAGGAGGTAAGGAAAAGCCAAGCCTAACTCATGAAGACAGTCTAAATCAAAGCTTTATCAAACTGCTTTTCCCTTCCCACTGGTTCTGAACCAAAACAAAGAATAAGACATCTTTTCATCTTATGTTTCACTATTGGTGAAGAATGTACACTTCTAGAAGACATCACATAGGTTTTTAAATCCCTCAAAGTGTTTCAGGTAAAGGGTCCTGTCCTGGTGGTTGTGATATCAAGCCCCTCAGGATCTGAGCCCCTCAAGATTTCAATAAACTTTGCATTTTTTTTGTTGTTAATCAGTAAGTATAGCTGGACAGTTATGATTCAGTGATTGCATTGTGAACATTGTACGCTTGGCTTATCTTTTGTTTTAAGGAAAAGGGAAAACAATCCCAAGATGAATGGGCCGTCTGGGTGACAGCCACCAGGAGTGAAGTCAGCAGGACTGAGCAGTAACTGGGGCAAAGGTAATTCTGACAGTGGGAGACTGTGACCACTGACTTACTGACCACTTACTCAAAACGGACCCCAGACACAGAGGGAAGAACTGCACATGTGGCCCCTTTAGCATGAGGAGCAAGAGATATAAGTAGCAAATAGGGGTTTGAGTACTAGTTAATGGAAAAGTTATGTCATCTATAACCAATGAATGCTGATGCCTTTATTAAAATGTATAAATAGTGTCAAGTTTTGATGATGGAGAGCTTTTTGTGGATTACCAGCTGGCTCCCTACTTTGCACAAACTAGAATAAAAAATAAAAATACCTGGCCTTGGTGTGTGAATTGGTGCTGCACACTGGGTAAGGAGCCCACGGTCTGGGCAGCAGTTGGAAATGTGATCAACATAAAAGAGAGGGTCTTTGATATAGAAAGGTAAAACTGAAACTTCCATTATGAATCTAAATAAATGTTCTTCAGCATTAATTTCTCAAAAGCGAAAAATCCAGAAAGTATTTTTAATACAGATTTGCTGCTGTTCTCTATTCTAAAAATCTTTTTAACAGATTTTATAGGAAAGAAGTTACATAATCACCTGTACCACATATAAAATATGTAATTGCAACTTGGAGGAGAAAATAGGTTTGTTCTGGTATTAAAAATTCTCTGTCAGAAGAATTTGATAAATACAGTGCAGTATACAGAATCAGCCTCTTTTTTTAAATGCCTTCTCCAGTACTACAAGGGTATGTCCTTTATGCAGATCCAGCCTCTGCTCAGCCGAACAATGACCCCTATTAAAAAAGCCAAATGTTTTGCCAGTTTGCAAGAATCACCAAAACTGTAAAATGAATCTGTAGATCTCTTGATATAACCTTGTACAAACTGATATCTTTCTGTGTCATGGGGTACTGCATCAGAGAGCCTAACACATCCCTTCTGAACTCTGTAATTCCATCTTTGTTTCTGCTCTATGAATTCTGCCAAACCCTCATGTGCCCCAGAGAGAGAAGGGGGCTTTGATTGTACATACTGTGCAGATTGTTTCAGATGTTCCCATCTGCAGTGTAACCTTATATTTTGTATATCAGCTACGTGCTTCTCTGAACTAGAATACGCTTCTGAGTAAATAGTGATAAAATGCAGAGACGACCTCATGGCCCATGTCCCCAGCAGGAAGCTGTGGTACACGAGAGCTGCTCAGTGATCATTATGAAAACTAATCATACAGGGACTCACTCTCTACAAACTAATAACTCTGTTCCTGTGGATGAAGTATCACACCGATTAAGTACATACTCTTCTCTAGGACTGAGACTATTGCTAGTGAAGTACCCCTTATACTTATGCACTTGCTGCTACAGAGCTCCCATCCCATGTTTTCAGAACATCCCAACAGCATGGACATGCATGCAGAGAACAGCCAATATTTGAGGGAAAAAAATTGGGGTTAGTACATCTATGAGCTTCTGCTCAGCAAGACGTTAAGAAGTTGCGTGGGGCAGAAACATTTTGCCAGTTTCAATCAAATTAGCAACACAAACCACAAAGGTTTTCTTTCTTTTTTCCTTTAATGCAACAAAATAGATGCTGCTAAATAAGCACCCAACTGTCTTCATAGCAATAAAACAGGAGCTCAGATTTAAAATGCTACACTTGCCCTTGTGTTTCTTGGAAGACCTCTCTGTCTCTAAGCTGACAGTGCAGCTGTTCAATCAAAATTATGCAGAAATATTAATAAAATCTTAGTCGGATCTTAAAATATATGGCGAGTCCAACAGTTTTGTAGGTAAGCATGGATCACATCATTCAGATGAAACAGCTGACACATTTTTGGCCTGTCGCTGGAGTATTTATCAAGTTCAAATAGTAAAAAGAGAAATTTATTAGAGGTTTAAAGTAAATCAATCTGATTTCAGCCACATCCAATCACAAGTTGTCCTAATGTCCCATGATGATCCAAGAAGCTGGGGAATATAGACTGTGACTGTCATCCAGCAGCAAAAATATTATCACACGCTTCAAAGATATTGGCTGCCTTTCCTCTGACAAAGTCAGAGCTGTAATGTGCTCTCTGATGAAAACAGGATGGCCCCTTTCAAACTGAGATGATAGAGACAGATGAGGCAGTAAGACGAAACCAGCAGGAGCCAGCACACACAGAGCTGCAGTAAATCCAAGCCATAAACAGAATGCCTCCTGTACTCAAAACCTTCCAAGGCCCCTGCGCTTTCTGAAAGTGTGGCAGCAGCACTGCTGTGCCTTCAGCCTTGCAGACCTACAGGGCATCAGAGAAGCAGCAATTTCAGCAATTTTATAATGACTTACACCCGTGAAACAAATGTTCTTTATATGTTCAGGGAGGACTGTGTGACTGCCGGTACCTTGAACAGGCCATTCGATAGGGCCGCCCACACGTGGCTGCTGCCCCTCGTCCCAACACTGCTGCAGTGACCAGCACTGGGGCTCCGGACAGGACTCCCTGTTCAGGATCAGTTAAGCTTCTGACAACATCAAACACAGCGCAGTGTTCCTGATGGGTACTGTCATGAGAAGCTGTGCTGCAAACCTGGCATGTAAACCAGGGGATTAGGACCTACTCAGTAGGTCCCAAAACTCATGTCTTTCACATAGTGTATTAAAACATTTTTAGTTTATTAAAGCTAAATCCATGGGGAACTAAATGCTGTGTCTGGGTTTCCAGAGTTCTGATCACACAGGAGATATTAAGTCCAAAATCACAGTTTAAGGCAACACTAGAGCACGACCCAGTATTTTCACACACAGGTAATTAAATGCTCAGATTAGTTCTGCTCTTCAGATAGGATTCAAGTGTTGTTTTCTTTTTTGAGAGCTTAAAAATGACTCTAAAAACCCGGCCTAGGAGAAATAAAGAAGCCTTCCCTAGTGGTTTTGTTCTGAGAACTAAGGTAACTAAATCTGAACAAGGAAAATGGCATTTAAAAGTTAAGTGTCACATCTAGACTGCAGTACCATACTAGATGTATTTATATGCATTACTTTTGATGTGCTGTTACCACCATTACAAAAATGAGCACCCGAGACACAAGGCAATACAGATTTGGTTTCAGTTAAAACACCAGCATCTAAGTGTCTGAAATGTAGATGGCAACTGCTCAGTGTCTACACTCTCATTACAGTCAATGGAGATAAATAGGGGTCTGAAGAACAACTGAGTTGGACAAATGTAGGATCCTACTTTGTGCTGCATTCCTCGCTGATTGCTCAGTAACACTTCATCTATTCCTGAGAGAGAACACAGCTAAATCTCTTGAATGCTGACCCATGGGGCCTGTTGCACAGGACATGATCCCCACAATGTTCTCTACCGCTTTCTGTACACACTGCTGAGATACCCCCTGCTGACAATCTGTCCTGATGGCCTGGAGTCACCTCCAAAAGAGCACCAAGAGATAATCTGCTTCAGGTTAGACAAGATGCTTCTGTCACACACAGCAGCAGCTTCATTCAGGGCTCTCTCCTCCTGCTAACAAACTGAGTTCATTTTATGGCAAAGAATGGACAAGATGGTAAATGTTCAAAGAGCTTGATTTTTTACTGTCTTTTAGAAGGCACTAGTTCTGTCAAGGCAGAGAGGGAACATTTGAAGAATGGGCCAGAGGTAAGAGGCTTAGTGCTGAAAATGGCTTGGGGAAGGACAGAAGGAAATATATAACCTAGTTTTGTTGCAAAATCAGGAACCATGAAGATCTGTAATGATTTCATATTGCATCACACTTCTGGAGGATTTCAGACCAAGAGAAAGGCTGTTCTGACAGTGAAAACACAAGGAATGCAAGTAACAACTTCAACTACCACAGTACTTGATTTCAATCAGGAGGTTGCTACTACAGCCTTTCAAGAAACAGAGACACCTTGTGTCTACAGGTAACAGAGTGTGACAATTCTACTTGGCAGAATACACAGGTCTCACTCAACTCCCAACATGGCAGTGTAGCTGATGGTAACTCAGTTAGAAGCTAGCATCCACAGCAAAAAGTACAAGGAATGCTGCTCTAAACTCATTCCAGGTATCCTCTCCAGACTGCACAGGCAGCTTGACTGAATACGCATATTCTGTATTTAAAATGTTGGAATGATGATGATCAGCCTGACTGGTCACTGCCCCTGGTGTGCATGATTTCCTGAGGTCCATAGCCATGATGAACCAGGCAATGTGCCAAGCAGCAAAGAAAGATTCCAGTCTTTTTTTGTTTCCAATGCCCGCAGTGATCAATGCTGGGTTGATTCCTTGAAGAATGCATCTAGGATTACAGTTACCATTTGACCAACCAGCTCACCCCTCACATTGCTCATGAGAGCAACCAGCAGTTTTCTCTACTGGTCATTTGGTATCTCCAGGTGTTCTTCAGCTTAGTATGCAGGCAAGACCATTTTTTTCTTTAAAGAGGAATCCACATCAGGATGACTTCTGTTCCCTTTGAAATGTCTCATATGCTACACAACAGCTGCGTGCTGTCAGCTGCTGAAGGTTATTTGTTAGGCAATTGTGATAATTGTATTTCTATCATGAGGTTTGGAGAGCTGTCCAGAATTGGGACATTGTTAGTGAAGACCAGAATGGCTTAGTAAGGGCTAAGATTTGGTAATGTATCTGTGAGAAAGTCAGTTATCTGGGCAGGATACTAGTTTAGTATGATTCAGGAGATTATCCCAGCTCCTGTAAAGCAAGCACTAAGGATGTTACACCTCTAAAGGGACCCTTTAAACATTACAGAATCATTTCATACTCTTTTTCTTTTACCAGTTGCAGGCCTGAGCACTGTGCTTGCTCTCCAAAATCACTGCTCTTCTTACCGGTCTTGGAGGCAGCAGGTGAGTTTCAGTAACATATTCTCTAAAGATTAGGTACTGAAAGCTACTACGTCTGAAAACTTGTAATTCCTGATGTCCTTGAAGAAGAATACTACTAGCTAGCAGATTTCAGCTTTAGCCACGGGCCTTTCTCATTTACACACATTACCCTCAGGAGATGAACCACAGAAAACATGTTTTATGTTAACTGGGTCTAGACTGGTTTTTCCGTTTCATTTTAAAAATAAGCCAAATTCTCTGCTGACAGTTGAACAGGCATAATGCTGAAGAACTATATGCTGAGGATTTCTTCTCTTGATTACTAAATAAGCACTGTTTTGGTCCAAAAGACTACTCAAACCATAAAATTCCTGTAGTACTATCTAGAAAAAAAAAAAAAGAAAATGTGCAAGCTTCTCAAGTTTGTCAGTCTGTGTTCCTTATATCCTGAGCATCTGGGAAAGACCCATACACCAATAAAGCCCTCCGAATCCAACTCAGCTGCTCCAGCAGTTGCCTGGTTTTTGGCATCAACATCCAGAAAAGCCAATATCCAATTTTGTGTGCGTGTCATTTAAGCAAATACATAGTGTCAGATATATGATACAAGCATTATCAAATTTCTTAAGCTTTAAACATGAGATTTCATTGTGTTCCCCAAGTGGTATATACAAAATTACAATGCTGGTGAAAGTTGTTTTCTAAGCTAACCTTGGACTCCCTCATCTAGTCCTCAAGCAACAAATTTAAAATTCATACTGCTCAAGTAACCACACTCAGAAAAGATGATTAAGCTTCAGGAAGGAAGAAACATACACATGAAGTAATGGCTCAAGAATTTCACTCCAGAGAGACTCCAAAAACCCTTCAGAGTACAAGCAAAAAGGCCTTTAAATATGTTTGTCGATACAAATAGATTAAAAAAACCACAATAATTGTAACATATCAAGCTTCCTAATTCCAGGTGTGTATTAAGCTGCTTATAGATGGGTAAGTCTGCCATTATTACCCAAAACTATATTAGAGAAAAAATTTGAGTAACTGATAACTCATTTTAGCAGGTTACTTCTGCAAATACTGCAAAATTCAGCATGAAATAAAATTTGTCAGAAAAAAATTCCACTGATTATATTTGGACAATGATTCTACTTCTCAACGTTTATCTGAATTATTTTCAAATCTGTAATTTCAAACTTCTAATGCTTTATTTTTTCCAAGTGCAAAATAGCAGACATATCAAAGCAGTTTGGCAATTAAAAAAACTAAAAAGACTCCTTCACAACTGTATAAACATCCTCAAATTTTTTGAGTATCATAAAGAGAAATGTCAGGCTAGAGTCACTGACAAGCCAGTTAAAACATGGGCATTAAACCTCCCCAAGCTCACATTCTAGTTCATACTATCCCATCCTTTCCATCTTCTCACTCACAAGAAAACTCCAGGCAGTAAACAAATACATAGCAACAGGAGTCCTTACTGCAGTGCTAGAGGATAACACAGGTCTTTTGAGAGACAAAGGTTAGTATCTTCTAAGCTTCCCTAAACCATTTTCACTTTTCTATAAATAAAGCTGCTTATCACTGTACTTAAGCTTCAGGAACTTTAATTAGACCAAGAATTCCTCTAATGATTAGATAAAGGCTATTGCAACTAACAGCCTTAAAAATGGTCTTAAAACCAAAAGGATCTTTCCTCCTTTTTCCTCTTTACATACATCTTACTTGGGAAAGTAACCACTGCCAGAAGGTAAAAAAAAAAAAAAAAAAAAAAAGGAAAAGCATCCTTTTAAAAGCATTTTTTAACATTCTGCTTACTAGGCGGAGAGAAAATAATTATACACCTCAGCTCATACTGTAAGTAACAATTTTGCCTTGTAGTTAAGGCCTAAAAATCAGATAAGCACTAAACTTCAAAAGAAAATGTATACCAGATAACAGTTTGAAATGCTGGACTCTCCAGATGCTTTAGAGGAGAGAAGCAGACTTCTGAAGTGTCCTGAGCTCAAACTCTACAACATACAAGACAAAGACTTACATCTGTAAAAACCTGGAAAGTCAGAGCATTCACTGACAAGAGTTAACTACTTGGTACTCCTTCTAGAATGTTTATTAATGAACCCATGTTTGTTTGACCTTGAAATGTTGGTAGTTTATTGCACTTGCCCGGAGCAGTAGCTGTTTCCAAGGAAGCTGCTTAGCAGCCACGAGATCTGCCAGGAGGACCGGGTGTCACATTCTTACTCATTGTGTTTACTCAATAGCACAGTCCAACTTTCCAGAGACACGAAACTACTGTGATTCAACAGCAACTATTAACTGCTTTGTGAACTTGGCCAGGTGACCAAAGTTACTTTTAGTGTGTAATCAATCTGCACATCTATTTAAAACCTGTGCCACAATTAGCACTTAAAAACCACACAGTTTTACGCTATTTGGGTCAAATTAATTTTATTATGCTCCATGATGAATTGCCACCAGTGCAACATCCTATTCACTGTACATTTCAAAAATTCACATACTAAAAATTTCATTTTGATAAATGGAAAACTGAATGATTGAGAAATTCTTACGGATTTCATACGTACAAGTGGCTAGCTGATATTGTCTATGCACACAGAGTGTTGAGATACAAAAGCCTCATGCTAGTTTATTAATTGCTAAGGCTATCTGGACAGTCATTTAACCAGAATATATAAGAGGCCTTCATTACAATGTTTAGCAACAATGCACCAGTATCATGAAATGCTATCTTCTGCTTGGAGTGCAAGTGGCAGAGTGCTGAAGCATGCAGTTATGACTAACTTAACTGCCATCGCAGTCTTTATGCCTGAAATTTATCATGAACAAACACTACTTTAAAGTAAATATTAACCTGGTCACCACAGATCGTGAGTGTACTTTTTGTATGAAGAAGCAGAAAACCCAAAAACTTTCTTTGGCCAGTATCTACAAAACAAAGTTTTATTCAATAATGTAACTTCAGAGCTCCCAAAACCTGGAATAGAAGTTTGATTAATGAATTGTGATGCTTAATTATTAACTATATTACAGAAATTCCAATTCTGGGAACATAACAGCTAAACATATCTAGTAAATAGCATGTTAGGAAAACCTCTAGGTCTCATTTGCTTCATTTTAAAATGCCCTATATGCAATAAAAATAAGGGAGCAGTGCCAGAAGTTATATGAAAGCCATACAAATATTTTCCTTATACACAAGTTGTTAACTCCACTGCCATTAGCTATCCCAGGCTGCACTTGCACTTGATACAAAGCTCAAGCCATTACAACAGCAAAGCTAGTAGGAAGTGTTTCCAGCAGCAGAGGCCAATGAGAAAGTTACCGCAAGAAAGCGAGACCACTTGGTAATTTTTTTCCTCAAGTTATGTGCTTAAATTACTCTTTGAAGGAAGTTAGCATCCTCTGAATAATTTAACTACAACCTTACCTCTCCCACTACTTTTCAGCAACTTTCTTTTCTTCTCATACGACTAAATTAATTTGCTAAAGACTAGGTTATAACTGGGTTAGAAATCCAAGCCATATCATGCAGGTCCAGCCTGTCAAGATCAGGTCGACACTGGGTTTCAGTCAACACAATTCTGATAACTTAAATTTCCTTTGACACTCTGACTACAGTCAAAGACCCAGGACACTACGCATTAACTACGCTCCAAATATGACTGACTTAACTAAACATTCTGTGTCAGATAACGTGGTTTTTAAAAAGATTTTCTACCTGAAAATTACAGTAAGTACAGTAATTAACTCTGCAGATATTAAATACCCACATAGCATAGATTAGTATTTCGTAATAGGCAGATGTGCCAATGTTTACTGCACTACAAAGTACACATTATATAAATGTGCAAGCTGTGAAATGAAAATCCCGTTTTCTGTCCACTTATTCAAATACTATTCTTGTGAATCAGGTTCTTGATCTTCATCACAACCCTTGGTCTTAAAGCCAACATATGAAGACAGAATACTGCCATAAAATTCAGTACTTATTCGAAGTGTATAATTCTGAGTTAATGACTTTCCAACCTAAAGAATGTAGGACTGGTGCTTCAGCATCTGTTGTGTACCATAATGCAAAAACTGCAAAGTAATACCACTTGTGTTTATTAGTACACCAATGTCCTACAATTTTAAGAAGTAATTAAACACTATTGAAGCAAGCCTTAAATGCAGCCCTTCAGTCTGAAAACCATAAAAAACTGATTTTAAAAAATATATCAAACTGTAGCGATTGCCAGCCTCCAGTAAAGCCCCCAGTAATTTAGATGTCTTCATTCTGAAAGTAAGAGCTGGGAAGGAAGAAAAAAAAATAAAAACCAACCAAAAACCCCCCAACCCCCCAAACAAACAAAAAAAAAACCCCAAACCAAAACCACCCTCACCCAAAAAAACCCAAAGAAAAGATGGAACTTCTCTGCATTCAAAGTTGTCTTTACTGCTATGACAATGTAAAGCCACCCTGTTTAACTTCAGACAGAGGTCCCTAATTGAAGAATTTAATTACTACTGCTGTTCAATAGCAGTCAGTACTGCTACAGTTAGGGCAAGGTAATTTTCACAACTAGCTGTGCATTTCTGAAGTGCTTTTGTGTTATGTAAAGCATACTGCTAAGATTTGAACTGCAATGTTGTGATGTATTTGAAACCATGCAATAGTATAAACCAGCCTCAACATTCATATAGCATTGCATTTGAAATGAAGGGGCTAAATAAACTAAGAGCTGCATCACTTAAAGAACATAGTGCTATACTAGGTTTTAATAAGAAAATTTAGATACAGAAAAAGTAGGGTATGAAAATAGTGTTTTCCTTCTTGCATTATAACTAAATTACATTAAGGTTTTTGTCAGTCTCACATATTACATTTAAACTCCCTTATTGATGGAATGGAAAGTATTCACATGTACATGATCATCCAGGTGTAAACTTGCACACATTAACAGGGAGTAGCTTTGTCGAGGATTATGACAAACCTTTACAGATTAAATGAGGTATTGCACAGATTAATAAAAAAGCAAAAGGCAACAAAAATATACAGCAAATTGGTAGAACATTTACATGATAATTTTACAGAATCCATAGACAGAAAGTAGTGTTTAGTATATCATTCACCTTAAAAAATATATATATAATAATATATGATCAATCATCCCATTCGTCATCATCCTCAAAGTCTTCTTCATCATCTTCATCCTCATCTTCATCTGTAAGACAAGAAAATTGAGTCACTTGAATGCACAGAATTAACACGACAAAAGTGTTACTGACTTCTCTAATAACTTTCTGAAAACAGATCAGTTCAAGGTTGTCATGACAATACATTTGGTAATACTCTATTTTAAGATTGCTAGACATGACATTCAGTTTAGATAGTTACTAGCTGAAAGTTAAATCTAAATTGTTTCTCTTCTCACTTCTTCCCCCAGGTAGGAAAAATGTATCTTGTTTTGTGCTAGGAGAAAAAGAATCAGAAACTGTTGATTAACAGTTACTACTTATTACTCTTTCTTAGAGTAATGTGGCCAGCTTGTTTCAGACTGCGTTTTAAACTTCAAGGACAGATTAATTTCTAAATGTAAGAACTGCTTCACCAGGTTTTCTGTGTAATGGAATTTCTGTTTACTTTACAACAGATTAAAAAAAAATGTTGTGAGCTAAACATCATTGTGGATACTGGAATAACTGGAATATTCTAAGCTGTGTAATACACATCAACTTCAAAATCAATGTTTAACTTTATTCACCCTTCTATTTTTTTACATACATCATACTTAAAAAACTGTAGCCTGCTAAACTTAAACTACTTATTTGTTAGGCAAAAGCATTTTCTTTCCCAGGAAAACACTGCATTTAGCTCCCTTCTGGTATTTAATTTCTGTAAAGTACCAAAACTGAAGATTATTACATAAAGCAGCAAATCAACAAACTATACTGCACTTGGTCAAATGTTCTGCAGACTGCATACTCAGTTCTGGTATCAAGGCAAGCTATGGAAGAAAAATACATCAAAGCCTCAATGGGAGAGATGTACCCAAACAGCTGCGTTGCAGCTACGGAACTACATTTATTACAAGCTGGTATTTGAGAAATGCAAATCCTCTTGCAGCCCTAATTTTTCCAAGCAGTCAAATTGATTCAGTACTGGTAGGGGACTAGTCAACTAACACTAGATATCTAATCCTTATCCAGTAGGTGGCAGCCAAAGCCCACTGGGAGCTACAGCACAAGAGCTGAATTTTTGCCGTCAAGAAACAAAGTGTTAAAAACCTTCCTTCCAAAATATTTTGACAAATTATTTCATCAGACAGCTAGTGGATAAAAATAAGTCAGAAAAAAGAAATCTTTCTTGTAAAAGAAAAAAGAAATATTAACCTAATATTACCTAATGGTAACTTTTAATCCAGGATTCCTGCAAATTACTACATTCCAGTAATTCAAAGCATGAAGGAACCATTCAGAAACCCCTCCCCAAGGCTATGCTGAGAGCATTCTGTACTGGACTATATGCTGAAATCCCTGCTTTTCTCCAACAGTATTTTATGATGAATAGAAATGTTAATGCTTGAAAACCTGACACTGTGAGGTCAGAAAAATGCCATCAGACGCACCTGAAGAATGAATGGCTTTGCTCCTTTTCTGCATAACTTCCATTAATGCACCCACAATTCCTGAGGTGGGTGCAGGTGTAGGTGGTGCACTCTCCTGACCATCAGATACCTTGCAAAAAAAGGTTAGAATAGAAAGATGCAATTAGCAAAACAGAACTTGTGTATTTCGAAAGAAACCTCCTTATAAGATTAATGAGTTTATTTTCTGCCAGAAGAAAGTGTAAAACAGCTTGTTCCTTTAGCTCTAACTTCAAAGTCTTTATTTATAAAAAAACCCCAACTTTTTCTTTTTTACCATATAACACAACTGTAGTTAGCCATACTCAAGGTTTAATATTTCAGCTCTGACTATCACAAAGTGAGTGCTCATCTAAAGGAAAGCTTCTTAATATGGTTGTTTAGGCATGACTTGTGTGGCTGGGTAATCATTATTTATTTTATCTTTGGTATATACCACAAAATATCTTTTCTTGTTTGGGTTTGTTTACTGAGACTGCTTCAGGTTGATAATCCCTTCTGAAAATAATCAATACTGCATACCTCTAATAGCAAATAAATATGAACACATCCTCATGCTTTTTAAATCAGAAGTCTCAAGTGCGGAATTACTAACAGGCAAATTATTTTTAAGATATTCAGTGACACTGGTAAGAAATAGTAACAATAAAAGCCTATGCTGCAGCAGGAACAGCAGAGGGAGCTCTCATGGGCAGCATTTTTCCAGACACAGACACCTTCTTACAAGCTTCAACATTTGCAGAGCACAGGTCCATTTTAAGATGGAAATAAACATTATCCTAAACTCATCCCCTGCAGCTGTTTAGATGATTTTACTGAAGTATTCAGAAGAGCAGCTATTGTTCATAATTCTTGCAAAAGTTCTGTACAGCTGTGATACTGTGGCATCATTGTTTTAGAATTTATGTTTGAAGCTTTACACAAAAGCGAGAAATGAGTTTGAAACAAGTATAACTTCATGTACTAATACTCATCCACAGGAACTGTGTGTTCTCTGCATTTTGTCAGTACTCCTGCTTAAGTCATCATTTCAGAAACTCTAAAATGTACAATCCACCCCAAAGCAAAGCTACAATTTACTGTTTACACTGCAGTACTGCAGCCATTTGCAGGTCCCAAAGGGACCTGGATGAGAAACAGTTTTTACTCACAGATTTCAGCTGTATACCCTGTCGTATCTGGTCTAGCAGTGCATCTCTTCCTGAGCAGGACACTGGTCGACTGTTCTGTTCTACCTTCTTTAACTGAGCTCCTTCTCTGATTTGATCCAAGAGTGCTGCTTTGTTTCCCGCAGGAACTGGAAGCTGGTGATCAACCTCTGAAGGAAGGCCTGGTGGTGGCGGAGGACCGGGAGGGGGAGGAGGAGGTGGAGGGGGTGGAGGAACAGATGACCCACTTGCTGGTGGCGGTGGTGGAGGAGGAGGGCCAGACGGTGCAGATGATGAATGCACTGGCGGTGGTGGAGGATACATCCGGTTTGGAGGAGGGGGGGGCACTGTTGCACCAGGTCTAGATGGAGGCGGAGGCGGAGGTGCTGCTGTGGGAGCTCTTGAAGGAGGTGGAGGTGGTGCCCCTCTGCCCCTGGCAGGGGGAGGAGGAGGGCCGGAGCTATGGGGAGGTGGTGGTGGAGGTGGAGGGGGTCCTCCTCTGCACGGTGGTGGCGGAGGTGGAGCTGAAATGAAACAAAGCAACTTCAAATTACCTGCCACTCAAGACCCATGAGTCTTTCAGAGACTAGCAGAAAAAGAAAACAGGTTGTGCTTTGCCTTTTGCAAGGATCTCTGTGCCTGTGCAAATTTCACCAATTCTGGATTAAACTGAATACAGCTGAATAAAAGATATGCCTGTATGGCAAACCAAGCTGCATATAGTTTCTAGGTCTGTTGTGAATTTTGTAAGAGTCAAACACTGCAGGAAGCAAGTGTAATACATAAAAAGACTGATTAAAATTCAAAAGAAACCTGTAAAGTTTTGTTTAGCTAGAGGAGAATGAAAAAGGTTTTAGACAATAAAGTAAAAGACACAATTTCCACTTTATAATCTACCCATTATTTTATTAGGTAGCTACAAAAGCAAATATTTTTTGAAGCAGTATCTTCTAGTAATAAAAAAACCCCTACTAATGCATTACAGTGCAGCATAAGCTGACTCGTAGTCCCTTTTACTGAAAATTACTTCCAACAATATCTTTATGGTAGGGACCATAGAAGGGAAACAACTTCACAGCTACACACAGGATCATTTCTCTGTGAAGTGGCCTTGAAATGTACTTGCTTTGATAATGGCATTTTAAATAGCACTGTTTCATTTCCTCTTTCATTAGGCATCTAATGACTTATGGTACTTTAGGTCATGTGGTTGTTACATGTAACTACTTAATAATCCAGGTGCTGTCATATAACTAAGAAAATTCACATTTTATATCATATGCTTTTATAACATAAAGGGTGTTACACTGAAGAAGATACTTTTTTACTCTTCTATTATCCCCTTCATTTTACTTGCAGAGAAAGTAGGCTGGCTACACTGGAACAGAGAGGGAACATCCCTAAAAATGGGATTTGGAGGAAGCAGGAGACACTAGTATCTCAGTGCCTCCATCCCTGCTCATCTTTAAAGAAAGATATTGCTTCTAAAATCACGTGCTATGTTCTTAAGTTCCACAAACTGCTCTGTTTTTTTCTATCCTTTCATAAGAACAACACAGGGAGAATCATCTCAAACTTCATCTATTTTCCAAGAGACATACTGCCAACATTCTTGATTTTAAAAACTCCCACCACTTTTTGGCTGGCATGGCTGTAGTTTCCTTTCCGGCCACTGGAGGCCGGTATTATCAAATGTAACAACTCGGCAAGCACTACAGACAGCTGGGTTTTTTGCATTACTGAGAAGATATTCAATACTGTCGTGCCCCAGAGTCTGTACTGTCTGAAGATTTTAAAAACAAAGTTTTCCTGCGGGGAAGGGGTTTATTTGCATCATATCTAGAGAGATATGCCACATCCAATCTATGGAAACAGAGTTCAGCCTGTCTGCACTCAACTTAAGTGCAGTGAAGGAGGAGCAGCAGGAAGGGAGCATCATTACCTCATCCTCTCTCCCTTCCCCCTCAAACAGATGGTACAAGCAAAGCAAGCAAATAATTTGGTTTTTTATAAATGCACATTAATCTGTGCACTATATTAACAAAAAAGTATGTGCAATCTTTTATTGATAGTACTGTCACCCCAAAAAAACAACCACCAGTACCAGAACTAGGGAAAGGACAGGGGAAACGGAATCTCAGAAGAATGACTTGCCTGCAACTCTCTAGTCAGCATCCTAGCAGAAATGTAAGCACAGAAATTCTTGCAATAAACACAAAAATATGTTTCAGTTGAGAAAGAACACTTCAAACAGCAGTCAAGCCTACACATTAGATAACATAATTGTGGATAAACGCACTGAAATACTGCAGTATTTTATCTACCTCTATCAAAAAGCACAGAGGTAGATTATCAACATGCATGTCAAAGAAGAGGCAGTTTTCCTTTTAATTGCATACATGCAAGTGGTCATAATGTAAAGTTAACACATATGAAATAGAAAAATAGGCATTTTTTAAAAGATTTTAACCTAGTCGTAAGACTCCAAGGCAAGTATTCTCAATCCAATTTTATGGTTAGCAGTCTGGGATCAACAACTCCGTAAACATTTAAACAGAGCTAATATTATATAAAGAAGCTGAGAGATTTACTACGGAGAAAAAAATCAAAATGGAAGTTTTGTTTGCAATTCAACTAAGAAGTTTGACTGCAATACTAAAAATTATAGTCAAACAGATGCAGACTAAGGTTTCTCATCTAGGAAAGAAATCACACAACAGCATGAATACTTTGAAGCATATGCTTAGATGCCAGTTCAAATACATACCGCTCCACCGTGGGGGACCTAAGGAATAAATGTAACAAGTCATTGTATCCTGAATCTGTATCTCTTCAGTCTATTGAGCAATTTACTCACTGGTTTCAAACCGTTAAAATTTCAATGGCATCTACATTACATTTCTCTTGAGAAGTGTTCTAAGCAAATTTTTGAAAGTTTGACACCAGCAGTGTAATGTAACACTGACTTGTTGTTTTCCACTAGATAATGCATTGGCTGAGATCATATTTAAAGGTTAGGCAAGCAACAGGTTATTTGAGAATTTTCCTGCAGCAAAAGTATGCTCAAAACTAGTATTTTTAACTTTAAATTAGGAAAAAAACCTTTAAAAAATAAGAATTTTCAGGTCTGGACTGTTGCAAGGCCCACTATATAGTCCTGCCAGGGTAAATGAGCACCATACATACAACCTGCCAGCCAGGTACTACTGCTACAGCTGACAACAGCATTATGGCATCCAAGATTTTAATTTATTTGTAAGATTGAAATTACAAATAAATATGTAACATATACATTCCGAAAAATCTATATCAAACATACTGCATAGCTTTGCAGTCAGACTAAGTGCTACCAGAAATTACTTAACTGACATAAATACCCTTATTCCTGAGGGACAAGTACTCTCATGGGTGATGCATGAACATTTTTACATAATGTATAGTCTAAGGAAACATGAAATCCAGTGCAACTGCAGCGACATGAAATCCAGAGAAGAGGATCAAAATCTGCTCACATCAACAGTTTCTACTTTAATCCGTAAGGCAAAAAATGCCCTGCTAATTTTTATGTGGAAATAAGAGGAATCCCACCTTGTCTGCGCAGTTCATTTTTAACAGCTTCCACACCTCCTGTTTTTTCAATGAAATCATATATGACCTTTGAAGTTTCTTTGTCTTTTAGTTGAGCCTCTGAAATTCCACATAGATCAAACAGATTTTTCAGTTCTGGGTCTAAGTTGTTCACCTGCAAGTCAGATACATTAGTTTTAAGTAACTTGAAATGTGAGGATATTTTTAAAATATCATTTGTATTGGGGAGGAAAAAAACCCACAAACTACATAGCTGAATAGCAAAGCCAAGAACATGCCTCTGGGTTGACTTTTCAAGTCAAAAAGTACTATTGCAGGAGACATAAGTACCCTGCACAAAAACCAAAGTTTTGCATCTTTTCCCTCTTAGTCCCAGATCCCTCCTACTCCCTTCTACTTGAACATCTGTTTACATCACATTATAAATCATAATTTATAACTCCTTTGATGTACAGTTAACTGTTGATTTAATGCCAATCTTTATAATTTACATTAAAAAGTCTCTAAAGTTTTAATCACTCAGTGTCTTGAATAACTTATTAAATTACTTACATCAAAACCTGTGTTTGGATCCCAACCAACATGTCCAATGTGTCTAAAAAAGCAGAAAAGCCCATTTAATCAGCATAAAAAGGACCTTGTTAGCCAAAATAACAGGAAACCAAGATAACTGGAGATTACTACCAGCTTCTACCTCCAGTCTCATTAAGACATTAAACAATTCTTACTCCTCAATGCCTCACTTGAGAATGGAATAGTAAAACATCCTTTACTCCTGCTTTTTGTCTTGTGCCCAGAAGACCAAGGGAAGAATTCATTTCTCCCCTTAGGTTACGGTCTGTAGCGAAACATGACAGCTCCATGTACCCTGTGATGCATAGAGACAATGACGGAAGGACTGCACAGAGATCAATGATAAGTTTGGCCTTTATACAGCAACTGGACTTCGAGCTACTGCCAGTCTTCAGCGCTATGTAGCTGGAAAATCTCCTCCTCCCTGTCATCACTGTATGTTCTCTTATCACCTTTCTCCCACTCACTTCTTTCAAAGAGAAGTCAGGACTGTTTTCAATTGCCATTTTGTGTGGCTAATAAGGTATTACTTTATGTGATGCTATAACCAACTAAAAAGGCAAACCAGTTTTGTGCCCCTCCAAGCTACTTCATGCTACTGGAAGACAGAACCATAACGTTGCTGGAACTCCACATTTTGTGTTTCTTTTTGTCTATGCTTCTGTGTAACCAAAGGCATTTAAAAATTTTATCTACTGATTGATATTTATCTATTGATAAACAGTGACTGTGTTGGTCTTCACCAGAATCACAGCCCAAGTTATATACAAGTTATAAGTTATTCTACTGGCATATTTGCCTAACACCAGTTTCCATATGTCTGTACAAACCCAGCAATTACAGTATCTTACACAGTAAGATGACACAGTCACACTCGTCAGGAAAATTAAGTAGACCTTTAACCAAACAAAACAAACTTGTAATAGACTTCTTTTGGAAAGGTTCACTATTTCCAGCTTAACGTTACATTTAATGATACTGGAACCTATCTTTTGTTTGAACTTCATTAAATATTTTATCACCTTACTCTCAGCTTTTCTACATCAGAACCTGATAGACATTATAAACAAAGCCTCAAAGTCATTTTATATCTGTGCTGCTGCACAACTCCCTCCACAAATTCCTAACAGAGGTATGACACACTAATGCAAATTTTGGCCACGAATGCTGAAGTCGGCATCAGTAGAGCCACAAGAGTGACCAGCCACCAAGCACTCTTCACTCTTCGTTTCACTTTTCCTTCTTTTTCTGTATTTTTCAGTTTAAGTGACACTAACAGATGCAGCTCTTCACTGACACTCAGATCAGTAACAACAAGGTTGATGCCTGAATTGTCCAAGCACAGTCTAGATAGGGAAGTGTGTTAGCCTGCCTCCTGTTCTGTCCTTCAGTCCACTATCCCATTCTACAGAGTACTCTCTCAAAACACTGTGCAGTAACATTACTGTAACTGGTAACGCCAGCATTACTTCTACAAAGTTTTATTCTGGGAAAGCACATCAGTGCAAGTGATGCAATATAATAGTTCAAAAGAACAAGACACAGACTTGGCATGTAAACCTCACACTGGTTTTCTAATGCTTCACAGAAACCAATCTTTCCTGTAACTAACACAAGCTCTTTAAATTGCTGTTGCTTTAGCAAATAAAGTACACTTATTTTAAAAGGCAGAAGATTATGACACCAATTATTTTTCAGGAATACAACAATTAGTTCAGTAAAGTGACCAAAACCAAGTTTCATGAAAGTGAAGTTTAAAATGATACATAATTACTCCAAAAGATTAAAGATACATATGAAATGACATTAGGAAAAATCCAACCCATTCCTCAAAGATGTATACATGCATGCTGTACTTCCATCACAAGATACGGGTCCTAGATTACACATCAGAATAAGTTTGTAAACCGAAAGCCAAAGATAAAAATATGGCAAGTTATTTCTGCTGTTATGACAAGTCAGGATCTGCATGTGCATTCTGCATGACAAAACATAGCTAAGCAAGCACGGCTCTAAGAATAACAGTGTCAGAGTTGACCATTGAGGCTGAATATGAGTCTCCACTGAGCTGACAACTTCAATATGGCATCTCTATGCAGCTAAATTGTTTCCTAAATTAATTTTGGATAGCAAGTTACTTTTTGTTTACAGCTGCAGTAAACTCCTCACCTGTGTATAAGCTAACCTGCTTTTAAACACCACTGCAGCTGGCATTCGCTGCAGTTCAGGGTACACAGAACAGTCACGCATTCAAACCTTGAGTGTCTGCAATGTAACTGACACAAAAAGAAAAACAAGACCAAAAGCCAAAACTCCCCTAAAGAAGAAAAAATCCATCAATCAAAAACCCAACTCAAACTGAGAGAAGTACTTACTGAAAATTAGATGGTGTTCCAATATCTGCCTTTGTCAATCTTCTCTTTTTAGTTTTTCCTTTCTTCTTTTCTTTGGTATATGAAATATTGTTGACTTGTGGAGTATAAAATCTGTTAGTTGTAATTTCTGGGTTTTTGATATCAACAGTTGCCATTGGTAGATTTGGGCCTGTGAAGGTAAAGTACAGGATTTTTACTACTGTGTTTCAACAAAGCCATATTTAATCTACAAACTTTGGGAGGTTTTTTTGAGCTGTAGAGTACTTGTAATGGAGCCGTAGATCTACAAACATGCATCCAGCTGTTTTCCAGATGTCAGATGCAGAAACTAAGTTATCCGATGAAGAAAAGCATTGCTAGAATAGAGCAACAGAAAAAATTTCTAAACTAGAATTTGGTTTTTTGCCATCTGCACAGAATACATGAAATGAGACACACTAAGATACAACACAGGTACAATCCTAGACAAGATCAAAGAAGTGACTTGCATAAACAGTAACACCGAAACACCCAGAAGGCCATTACCTGGGCAGCACACTAACCTGACCCCAAAGGAGACAGACCCTTCGCTTAATAAGCCCCAAGTGAAAATGCCTTCTGCCATCACATACAGAAACTGAACATCACAACAACTTCAGAATGCTGCTCTGGACAAAGTACTGCCTTCAAATATAGGGCAATACCTACAGAACTATTTAGGATTTCATATGTCTTACTCTTTGACAGGTTTTCAAAATAATGAAGTCCCAGACAAGAAACAGCTTGAAGAGAGAGTAAAAACAGCACCAGAAATACAAGTCATAATCAGCATGCTTAATTTATGTTCTCAAGCCTTGTTCTTCATTATAAACAATTCTGAATTATTACTCTAGTTATTTAATATGCATCTGAATTATACTCCTGCCAATTTCAGCATTTTAATATTACATTATTTGTGTAGTACTAGCAAATAAACATACCTAGCACATGTTCCACTCAGGTTTTTTAGCTTTGACAGAAGATAACTCTTAACATAAGCAACTAATAGCAGTATTTAAATACTAAGAGGTAATTATGCATTTATCATATACATTGAGGGCAGAGCAGAATCACAGAATATTCAGAGCTGGAAGGAACCCACAAGGATCATTGAGTCCAACTCTTAAATATGTATACATACACATAGGCATATTTTTAAAGAAACCTGCAAAAAGGGTAAGTAATTTCAGTTTTGGAAGAATGAGATTAAACAGTTAATTTAAGACTAGTTTGGCCAGAAATAGTTTGAAAATGTTCTCTACTTTCCTGCAAGTTAAGACCCAGTGGTTTGAAAATTAACTAAATTAAGACTCATGCACCCAGTCTTATTGGGAAGATGATAAAAAAAGTCTAATTAGACTTCAATAAATCTGAACCTTATTTTGACACTATTTTTTCATAACTGCATTTTGTATGGATAATTCAAAAGCTCTCTAAGCATTTTGAAAGGACCAACAAGTCTTATGTTCACAGTCCAAAGTCAAAATCAGAAAGGAGAAGTAAACAATACAATGGATAACATACTTGTAGTTAAATACCTCAGTGGAAAGCATCTACTACTAGCCAGGACAAGAAACAGAAACACGACACTGGGATAGACAAAACTCATCTAAAACATATGACAACTCCTTCATTCCTGTAGGAGTCTTAAGGGACAAGATTTAAACCTGCACTGAAACTGCAGAAAAAAGAATTTCTACAATGTTTTCTGCTAAGCACAAATGCTTTGATCTAGAAATGTTATGATACAGGTAACTGTCTTTTGAGAATATCACAACATAAACTGACCTCGTATCATTATGCAAAACAATTTGCATTGTTAAAATTAGTACTGAATTGACTAATCATCAAATATTATTAACTCAACAAATGAAGTTCAGTAAAATCTTCAGGATGAGTTGAAAACTATAGTTGTAATTTCATTAGGTACAAAACTAAAAACAGTAGGAGTTAATTTTCACTTTAATCACCTATTATATTTTCTCTGTTATATGCTCTCTGTTTTCACCTATTATATTGATATTTACAGTTTCAATAGCTGTACTTACATTCAAAAAGAAACTGGTACCTTTACAACGCTAGTAAATTTGTCATATTCTTACATGCAAAAAGGTGCATTTTTAAAATCCTGAACTAACCACACATGGTTTTAACCATGTAAAGCAGCAGCCATCTGCAAACTGACATTTCAATCAGTTGAGCTCAAATCAAGGATTCCTTGATACTGATAATATTAATACAAGAGGTCACAGTAAACTTAAGGATGAAAATTTTTCTTACCGTCAGGTTTAGACCTTAGATGTCCACGAGGGATAAAAGAATCTTGGAAAGAATTGCACTCTTCTAGAACTGCCATATTTATATCCAGTAAAATTTTTCCCATCAAAAGACATGCACCTTCTCCATCAGGTGCAGACAGCTCAATAAGTGAAGATGAGAGAGGCATATAGAGCTCATCATTAGGAAGCACCTGACAGTACAGTGGCGTTAAGCATCCACTGTTATCAATATCTGCGACATCTTCAGAAGGGGCTCCAGAAAATGTTGTACAGAACATTATGAAATGTTAACTCTAGGAAATTCTCTGTATTTTATGCAGAACCTCTCTAGGCATCTCTCTCAGACTACAGACAGCCCTACAAAATATGCAAACTGTTCTAGTTAACAGTTGAAACAAAATTCTGCCACATGGTTCTTCAATATTCTCTCAAAACCTAATACTCTGACAAATCCTTATTTCATCCAGAATTTCACCGAGGTCAGTTCAATCATAATAACTCTTCTTTATTTGCATAAAGAGACCTAGCTATTACACATGAGTAGAACATAAATCCCAGGAAATTACAGACTAATACATTTTACATAACTGTTAATGCCAATTTGAGTTTAATCCTGCAATTCTACAAAAAAAATCTTAAATCCGTATCACTGAAAACGTCACACAAAAAAGACAAGCTTTTTCCATGCAGCTTCAATGTATGCAGAAAATCCAGACTAACAAGCCCCACTAAAACAAAATTCCCCACAGTATTTAAAGTAAGAATCATGTGAGTACAGAAATGTGACTGTTCTTGTTTTTCGTTTTAGAGGTAATCATGCATTAATACCCAGCACAAAAAAAAAGCAGGTGTTACATCTTTTTTTCCCCAATAGGATTTCACTGCATATAGAGTAAAACAAAATCTAACTGATACTACAACAGGTATGGGAGTCTTTTTCCAGTTACATGCTGATAGTACATATCTGTTCTAGTATTAATTCCAAATACTGAAATGCAAAGTCTGTATAGAATATAACCACCTGTGACTACTGAGGGCATGGCCACACAACTCCTTGCCAGCAGAGAAGTCAGGTATTACAGAATTTGACACAATCAGAAAAGGCAAAGGGACAGATTGTGAAAGACTATGTGGATGTCCCAGGGGAAGTTTATTAAAAAGCAGATATACTGAAATCTTTGAAGTGACTGAGCATAAACCCTGTGCCTTCCACAGAACATTCAGGATAAAGGCATAGGGACAATGACTGCAAGTTTTGACAAACAAATTGTTTGTGTTACAATAGAGACAAAGGCTTAATTTTTTGTGGTAGGTAGTACTACACAGTCACCACTGCTGCTTTAATTCTCATCTGCTCTGCAGACGCTGTTATCAGGGATGAGCGAAACACTAGTTAAAACTTTCTGAAAGCTCAGAAAAGCTGGCAAGACAATCACAGATTGTATTATTACAAGTGTTTCAAAACTTACCAACCCAGTCACAGTTGAAAGAATCCATACTAAACTGCCTGGCCTAAACTGATGATTGTCGGAATATTGTCAAAACTTAATGTTTATGAAAAAGAAAAAGCAATTTTTTGAGATGTATGAGGGAGGCTTTATTTGCGTATATAAAAGGTATCACTAGTTCCCATAATGCAGGACTAGTTTAGCATTATGTATTTTGGTGACCTACAGGGATGCTTGAATGACTTGACTAGTACAAATTTTAAGACTACTACTTCAGGCCTTAAGGGGACCTCAGAAGATCAGCTGATTGCACCCTTGCTCAAGCAGCAAACTCACAGTGATATGACCTATGATCTGGATCACCAACAGAAATGACAGGACAAATCACTTTTTAACTTCAGTGTGAATTCAGAAATCAAAGACACCAAACTTTATATTCATTGATGTGCATTTTTCACTTGATTTTAGAACAGACAGTAAAAAAATTCTGGATGAAACTGATACATAATTTGACTCCTTCCATTAATTTAATGAGAGGATCTCCTGAGGAACCTTTATCTTCATGCTAGGGAGACATATGCCTTAAAGGCAAATAGATTCGAATAATTCTTCATTCAAAAAAAAGTTTAATATTGACAAGCATATGACATACAACCAAATTACTATGTTACATGGTTAGCTAGATACACTGGAATTGAAATTTTTATGTATGTTCTATGAAATCCATTATCATTATGCCTGCCTTTAAGACAAAAAGACTAACTTTGTGTATAGTGATCCTACACATATATATTCGGGAGACCAAGCAGTAAATGCAAGGTACAAAGATTTCTTCTTGGTTTAAGATAAAGGGCCCTCTATCCTATTTGCAACAAAACATGCTCCTCCAAAACCATTCTTTACAAATGCCAGTTAAGCCACAAATCTTTCAAGCCACAACTAAATACCAAAGAACAGAAACAAAAGAAATATAGTAACCTGCAGAACAAGAGTTTACTGCTTTTCCCACTACATGACTGTCCTAATCAAGCCTGAAACAAAGCTATACATAACAGTAAATGACAGCAGTAAGAAAAAATAAAATGCAGTGATTCATGCAAAAAAACTTACCATTTGGTGGGTCTCGTCTTTTTTCTGTTGAAAAAGAAAAAGAGCTATTTAATCATAGGTATCACAGGAAAAATTAATTCTAAATTTTACTTTCTAGTGAAGCTTTCAGTGACCTTAACCACAAACTTAGGAATCTATTAATATCCCTAAAGTCTACTTTTGCAGTTGAAAAAAAGCATTACAGAACAATAAAAACCCAATCTTAGGTAATAAGCACTGATTTCAAGTGTGTAAACTGAGCAGAACCATAAGGTAATAGCTACGCAGTTATTTCAGGTATTCTAACTATGAACTAAAGTGAAATATTTAAAGAGTATCTGTTTTAGTACAACCTATTAAAGTAAGTTTTTTTAAACATTATTCTTTCCAATGTCCACTGAATGAAACTGTTCTTTTATTTTTACTTGAAATATAATTAGCACTTCATATTACAGAGTACTGTTCTCCCACAGAAACTAAAATTTAATTACTTTTTGCTGAATGCAAAGGAAACAGGACACAGAGGGGCAAGACACTTCACCTATGTTATCCAACAGGTATAACAATAGGAACAATATGGAAAAGAACTACAGTCTCCTTGGTCCTAATATGATATTCTATTCACAGCACCACAGTTTCACAGACCATGAATAATCTGGTTTGATGATTTAAAATGTAAACATTTCACACACCTCAGTATTCTCAGTGTATAATGGCAAATCTCCCTTTAAAGGAGATTTCTTTCACTTACTATTAATTCCTACACCACCCGTACACATTTACACCGTTTTTGTATCTAGACCACACTCTTAAGAATTTTGGATTTAGCAGTGCCCATAAAGGCAAGCAGTTTATCATGTCACCACATCAAAAACCATCCCTCCCTTTCAGATCTGGAGTATCCATAAGCTAACAGGGGCTCCCAAAAGTTCTGTAATAAGAACTTGTAACAGGCATTTCACTTTTCAGCAAGGTCCAGAAAAACTGTTAACTTCTATTTTTCCAGACTCATAAACATAATAAAAGAGAGAAGGTGCCTCCATGGATGGTGCTGACCTTGTCCTAGCAATACTTGAAAACCTCAAAAAATATAGAATCCTAAGTGTGCAAGGTAAGTCAGCCTCATATGAATCTGCTGATCTTCGGGGAATAAAAGAATCTGTCAGGACCATCAAACTTTCATGGGAAGGAGACCAAAACCCACAGAGAACCAGTTTTTGATGAACAAGCCCTTCTAAAGACAGACAGTTTATTCTTAGGTCACAGCGGGTTAGTTTCAGACACAGATAGGGAGAACCTCTGTAAGGATGCCTCAGCATAAGGTATCAGGTCTGAGGGGAAGAAAAGAAAAAAGAAAAAAAATATAAATAAAAAAAGGAAAGAGAGAAAAAAAGGCCTTTTGGACAAATAGTGTGCTTTCTCTTCCTAGAATATTCAGTTTAAGAAACCACATCTCATACCGTCTCAAAAACAAGCAAAGAACAAACCATCCAAACTCAACCTTTAGACCATAATTAGAGTTTTATTCAACAATTCAGAGACAGCAAAGAAGAGTGCAGAACTCACTGCAAGTCATCTGGCACAGGATGGGAAGCTGGCAAAAGCAGGAGATATTCCTAGGAAGCATTAAGTGTCTTGTGTCAAATCATGGGAATCCACTGCAATTTTCATTAGAAGAAATAGTTCAAGAGAAAAAACAGCGGGAAACAGAGCAAGACATTTTATAGACTTCCTGTAATTTTTGCTGGATAGATTAATTTGTGGCCCCAGAGAGACCAGATCTCTTCTTATGTGGTTCCTACTGCTGACAAGGAAGTATGAACTCTTGTTCCTGAAGTGCAGATGACCACCTTGTTGAGTGGTGGATTTCTCTGTTTTGAAAAATGAAGATGCCTATTGACTGAAAATAGATCAACATCAGCAGGTGCTTATGTCCAAAAAACACAGCTCCCTTCCACAAGCATTCCTGGAAATGAGAATAATCTCTGCTGAGACTTCAATCCAATGCAAGCTGAGCACTTTAGAGATGCCCTTGTCACCCAGGCAGCAAAAACAAAAGTTGTAGACAAAGATGAAAGAAAAAACCCAAACCAAACCAATAAATCCCTGCCCATATTAAGTACGCAGCCTGAAACTTATGAAGTGTCTTACGAAGGGACTCAGGAGCTAAAGCTTGTGGAGGAAAAAGGCAGCTTCAGAGAGGGTTAACAGAGCTTCCACACATGAGCTACAAGCAGTCCATAAAAATTAGTTAAGAAGTCTCCCTACTTTAGAAAGAACTACTCGCAGTTAAGAACAAGTGTCTTTTAGGGCTGAGTGCTCAGCATGTGGAGAAGGCACTTGTGTGTGTGTCCACATATTAACATTTCTTAGGCAAGACAATAAAAAGACAAACTAATGGTATCTATATGCAAGAATACCCAAAGCGAGACTGTACTACAGTGATACACACTGGGAAGAGAAACACTGTTCACCCTGCTTACTGGGGGAACTGTTTGGGATTGGTTTAATAAGTAAATGGAGAGATTATTTAGGTAAATCTACCACAGAAATTAACTAATTATAGTAATTTTTTCCTAACTTAAGGCTAAGAATTTGACTAAAAAAACCCCCAAAACCAGAAAAAAACCCACTATCCCCAAAATCCCCAAAACAAAAACCCTAATCCACACCAGAATTTAGCTAGATGAAAACCAGCATAATATTACAAAGATTAGGAAAACAGATCAAGAATTCTTTCTCTGCCTTTCTCCCTCATTCTGTTCTCTACTCGATATTTTGTACATTTGCAAGCTTTTGTAAATTGTCTATTTGAAGCCAAACTTTCACCTCTCTGGAACTCCAGACACACTTACTCAGGGGTTGTCTGTATACTGGAGTGCATTTCACACAGAGTGAGGAAGAGCAGAACCCTGTTGCCCTGTTAGTATTTTTGTCTACTAGCCTCAGCACCAAGTCATAGCTCTGTGAGTGAGAACTGCTGTTCCTGCTACCTTCCAACAATATAATCTTTCCATAAGACTCCTGGAAAAGTCTCTTAGCAAGCCCTGAATGGTACAACAGGCAGCTAAATGATCACATGGAGTACTCATTTGAGCTGAAAGCATCTCAGGTGTACCGCTATGAAATGAAACATATTTTGGAAGGCACGGGGCTAAAAATCCCATTAAAATAGAAAAGCAGCAAAACTACCACACTATTACCTTGATGATTGAGAAGGTAAGATGCATTAGAATATATACACAATGTATATATACACATTATAAATAATATACAACTTTTATACCATTTGTATTATATATAAATCTATATGTAAATGTTTTATATAAGCATTTATATATAAACAAATAAAAACATAAACATCGAGAACAAATCAGCTTTGATGTGAGCAAGTGCAAAGCCTGTTATTTTAAAAGCACAGTTAAGCAGTCACAATGACAAATACAGAACTCCATCTGGTGGTTTGACTAAGGAATCTCATGAGTATTTTAAATTCTTGAAGTGTTTTGTTTCGAGGGGTTTTTGTTTGTTTTTGTTTTTAAATAAAGTTGTCTTGAAACTGTAAGTATTTGGGGAGGGGGAGTTGTTTGTTTGTTATGACAATAGATGGAGTAAACTCATCCTGTAACTTGAGTTTGAGCACAGAAACCAAGATATTAGTTCAAAGAGTAAATGAGAAAAATGTATGTGGTCCTATGGAAAAAAAATCTCTATGTGGAAGGAAAACTGTGAACAGGAGGTTTGACTGAATCACTGTTTTCAAAAAAAGTTTGCTGTGGCCAATAATATAAACATTCTTCCTCCCAAATCATGTCTGTGCACTGTAGCACCGTGTTTTAGACATATAACAAAACTTCAGGAACAGTAGATGCAAAATTACTTTTACACCACGAATATGAGAAATATTATTAATGATCCCACCTCTCCTCATGAAACCTTATGAACTTGTTCTGAGCAGAGGGAATCTTAAAGAAGTCATTTAAGCTCCTGGAACAAGTGCTCTGCTACTGAGTCACCATACCTTAATGAAAGCCAAGTCAATACATACAGATGATGCATGTTCCCAAGAACACTTTGCAAGGATGGCTCTCTACGACGAGGGCTTCCTCCTTTTACAGTACACTGCATTGCCAGTGCAATTGAATTCCAGAATGGACTAAAAAAACACAAGTCCACACTACAGCTTACAGAAAGCCTGAACACATCCATGTGTTCCGGCCTATGTTTTGTACCACTTTATCCTTCATGGACATATGGCTGTCAGACAGACAAGTTGTTTATGAGCTCCCTGGAAAATGACCAAGACAAGATCTGTAGGAAGCCTGAGCTCCCTTTAAAAGCACTGACCACATTCCCAAGGTATCTAGCAGCTGGCAAAAAGCATGCTGTGCTTCACCGTCCTGAGCTGCTAAGGACAGTATAGGCATATTATGTCTTCTGTTCATGGCCTGAGCCAAGATCACTAGTTCTGAATAAAAGGTATTTCTCTACTAACTGCTGGATCAGTGCCAAAAATTCATTCACATTAACTACTGAACATACCAGATGGTAAAATCTTTGTTACAACCCACTCTGGCTGAATTTAAACAAATCAGTTATAAACAGCCCAGAGCTAAAAGAGGGTTTAGTTGAATGTGAAAACAGCTTAGAGAGAGATTCTAGTTTTCCCACAATCTATATTTTCAATCACCACAACCTTGGGGTCTCAGTTTACATGGAAACTCATAGCACAGAACACCAAGTTAAGTTATTTCAGCAAAATACTAATTTTCGCGCAATAGAGAAAGCAGTACAGTTTAATAGCACAATCAGTTCAAAATATAAATATGGCAGTACTGCCTCCAGTAGCTTTCAGACATAGCAGTAGCTTTCTGCCTCCCCCCAAAATCAACATAAACAAGCCTAAATTTAAGATTAATTTGAATATTTACCAGATTTTCTCTGCCGTCGTCCAAGTAAATCTGTTACTGTTTTGCGGAATAGTTTAGCTTCTTCTTCATTAGCAAAATTAAGACCAACTTGACAAGTCTGAAAAACATTAACATTCCCCCACCCATCACTAAGAAAATGTTTCAAAGGCTTTCTTAAATGTTGTCTTACACCTTCTAAAGGTGTAATAAGAAAATAGCATCACTGCAAATTTGGAACCAAGTCTTTGTGAAACATTCCATCTTGGGAACATCTGTCTACTACTCAAGTTTCTAGAAATCAAGGCTAACATATTTGAACAAAATTTTGTAGCTTGAAATCAAAGGGGGGGAGAGGAAAATTTGTGTTCTAAGAATATACGACACTTCACAAACATCATCTGCAAGTCAAAATGTAATTTCATTAAAGAAAGTTGAAAATAAAGAACCACATTTTATGCTTCTGTACTATGAATTAAATTTTCTAGTTGAGGTACCAAAAAAAATTCCTTTTATAAATAAGCTCAAAAAGCTTCAAGGAGCACAGGTAATATTGTACTTTTATAAATAATTTACAGAATGAATTAATAACCTCAGTTACATTAAAAGAAGGTACTGTTAAAACCAAAGGCATTTTAAAGTAGATATTCAAAGACATTCAGACTCACATCTCCAGCAAAGGTATGAAAATATCCTCTAGGACTATTATATACAAAGTTATTGTACAGCTCCTGCTCCCACAATAATTTCCCATCCTGAAAAGAAGAAGAAGAAAAAAAAAACTGAAAACCTTCAGATGAAATTGCAGAGTTTAACTTCTTTCACAATAGAACCTATTCTGAATTGGATGCAGCACGGTGTTAATCATTCTCCTTCTATTAACTCAAAGAAGGAGCTCAATCAAAATCAAAATACAGTAGAGTTTGTGGAAAAGCTGTGAAAGCTTATTCCATTGGGTCACTGTATTCTGTTGAAATTCCTGGATGTTTTCAAAAACATCCTTCAAGTTCTATAATCCTGCAATAGTGATACTGGGAGCAGTAAAAGCAACCAGTCATAGGAAGCTCAGTTGGTTAGAGAATGGTGCTAGTAACACCAAGGTCATGGTTTTGATCCCCACATGGGCCATTCACTTAAGAGTTGTGGGTCTCTCCCAACTCAGAATATTCTGTGATTCTGTGAACACAGTGAGAAACAGCAGCAGCAATAAAGGAGGCTTCCAATTTCCTGTTCTTATCTGAGGCTTGACTTAAAGACAGTTAACTTAAAAATGTCACCTTTCTAAGAAGTTTCATGTATTTAAATGACATTACAGTTCAGCACCCAAGGAAGAGGTTTCTCACTAAGTCTTAACAGTCAAGTGACCAAATCACAAAGTCAAATGCAAGTAGCAACTGGCAATCCTGAACAAATCTGAGACTTCAAGCACTGAAGGTTGACAGATAATGAGCTGTTCCTGGCTGCAGAGAGAATGGGAATCTTTCCAAAGTCTCAATACTGTCACTAAGACTTATGTTTCTCAGCACCATTTTTATGATGAAAGCACTTTTTGGACACTTAATCTCTCAGTTCCCACTGTCTTGCATGAAATATTATAATGGGACAACGACCTTTGAGCGTATGAGTGTACATATCATGAAAGGGGGAACAAAAAAAAAAAGCCACCAAAAAACCTCAAAAAAGTCAAAACATGTAACTTGTTTGCACTGCAGTTTTCACATGTACCAACACACTGATCAAAAAGATTGTTTCCACCCATACAGAAGACAGCATATCCTTTGTTAAACCATTTAAAGTAGTGACACCTGCTAGAATTGTGACATCTATCCATCAGTGACACTATACAAACTTTCACTAATTTGACTAATCAGACCTGTAGAGGACAGCTTCTGAGAGCTATAAGAAAATTGAGTCTGATATTTATTTCATCCATAGAAGATGACAGCTAGGAAATTGTTTGAATTTCGAATACCTGAACATTGCACTTCCCTATTAATAAGCACTGTAATTGCACTGCTTAAAGCACAACTATTTACTTGAGAACTTCTATGACTTTGTAGCTACAACAACCTACACTCATTGAATTCAAAACAGAGAATGAATACAACCAAGCTTAAGAAGTCTGGGAAAAAAAAAAGGATGCTTACCTTAATGTCAAATATTCTGATAAAATACGACCTCTGCGGATTGTCCTTTACAAGGCAAGCTACGCCACAGCACTTCTTTGACCACATGGCATTGCGATCTGCCGCATATATTTGAACAACTGCTGAAGACATCGTCTGGAAAAAAAAGGTAGCTATTACTTTTAAGGTAAAAATCATAAATTTTACAGTTGATCATTTACCAAAACATCTCTTAATTCTGTTCCTTGTTCTAGGCAGCAACTTTGCTGATTCCTATGTGATAAGACAGTAAAGTTCAAATGACTCCCATGCTTTAGATTTTCACTTCCATGCAAGAACCTAATTGAACTTTTTGTTCTTGTTTTTGAAATCAGTAAAGAGATTTTGATTGTAAGAAGCAAATCAGTAACTATGGTGGTCACACAGAGAATGCAAGGAAATTTCTTTCTGTTCAGTACTTCAAACTGGATAGAAACAAAATACTCAAAGCTGGAACTGTAAATGACACGGTGCCTGGAGACACCTCTGGGTACTGGAATGCAACTGCCTACATTGCTTAATTGTTCAAATGGTCTCTGGCACAATTTTAACCTATGCCAACTAGCAAACTCCTAAAATTCTTGGGCATGGTTTGAGAATTCACAGGAGCTAGGCTCATTCCCAGTTGGCAACTTGAAATTGTCCTGTTTTCAAATTGAGAGATTTTAATAAGAGATGAAGATTATTCCACACCAGACTGCTGCAGTCACTGGGAATATTCCTCAGCATATTTTCTATGTGTCCTACCTTAAGAGTCCTATGAGAGAAGGAAAAGCGAAGTCCTTGAGGAATATTTATTTAGCAGCCAAGTCACATGGACAAAGCTTAGATACTCTGTAGTGGGACAGATCAGAGGCTATCTAGCCTAGGATCTACTCTCCAGCAGCACAAGATGCCCAGGTAGGAATAAAAGAGTAGACCATTACAACTATGGAAGCATATCCCTAGCAACTGCCAGGTTGGAGCTCAAAGCTCCCCGAGCCAGCATGTGTTTTACAGCACATTCCTTTGTGAATTTGTCTGATCACTCTTCGAACTCATGGGAACTTCTGAGCATCACAACACTGGACAGGATTATATTTCACAGTTCACTTATGCACTATATGAATAGTTAGCCACTTTTATCTAGATATTTGCCACCTGCTAATTCCAGCTGACTGTCCCTTTGTATTCTTGCACTAGGAGATGGCGTTCATGGCTTCACAGTTCCTTCTCCATGCTGCACATGCTTTTACAGATGTTTGTCACACATCTTTGCCCTGTTCTCTACTGTTTAGGAAGTGACACTAGTTTTAAGTCATTCTTGTAGCAAGAAAAAAAAAATCTACACTTTAATTACCCTTGTCACTCATACATGGATCTTAACTAGTCCTACTGCATCTTCCTTTGACTGGGGATGAGACTTATCCTATATGAATGCAGTTTGTTAGCCTTTTGAACATAGGGTCACAATAACAGTTTTCTGTTTTGTTCTCTATTTATTTCACTGTCAGTCAAAGACAGTTTTATTTCCTTTTTCACTATGAAATATTAAACAGATGTTTTCATAGATCTGCTATAGTTCCATGACCTTTTTGGATGAATCATAGCTAATCTGAGTAATGGTCTCCACATTAGGTTTTCCCCACCTGCTCAACAAGGATTACTTTACCTTCATGAATTCGACTACTTGCCAAAACAGTAGACATCTAGAACGCAGGCATGCCTAGTTGCATTATAAGATTATCTACTAAATATCATTATCACCATAGTCACACTTTTCTTGGTTTAAGAAACCAAAAGAATAATCTAAGTTTCATTGGATTCTTTAACAGAACTGGAAGTTTTTTGATAAGAGTCAAAGCAATGTAGGCAGACTGTAGCTACGCCTTGGGAAAGCTCTATAAACTTTGCCCAAGAACTGTGATGTTAACTTTCACAAGTCGATATAATTCTGTTCCTCTTTGCAGCCTCCTCTTCAGAAGTTGTCAGACTGACTACTAATCTTTCTGGTAACCTACAGAAAAAGTTAAAGCATGTTTGTCTGACAAAAAGAGTGCTTTGTAGTTGTAGAGTACTTGACGAGGCAACTAAAGGTAGAGTAAAATTTCTCTCCCTATAACCTACAGAGTAATATGAACAATTTAATCATAACTGCACTTGTCAGATGAGTAAAAAGGGCCTTGGGAATTAGCCATGCTACCACCACCAAACAGGTATACTTGCAACTTAATGTCAGCTAAGAGACGCCATTTTCCCCTCTATGTTGCAACAGGAAATTACTCAATTTTGGGCACAGCTGGCCAGATTTTGTTGAAAATTTCTGCTTCTCTAACACCTTTTCCCCCCCTCATTTCTCCAATATCATCTTCGTTGCTAAAGCATTAATGTTGTAGACACAAGACAACACAAAGGAGCAAAGATGGCCCATTCTACAGTTCACATTCAATTATAGCAACTATCTTGTCACCCGTGCAAGAAACTTTCTCAACCCTTCAAAACAAATCCAGCTCCACTAACCTCCACCCAACAGGACTACCCACAGAAATGGGTGGTCTTAGCAGGAATCATGCAACTTAAATATAAGGCACAGTGATTTGTGTTGAGACAGGGCTCCCTATGCCTTGCTTCCTATCATATCTAACAGCAAAAGCACCAACTGGATTACCTGGGTAAACCAGTAACTGTTGTAACTCAATGACGACTGCATGTAAAATCTTGGGCCAACACCTATCCCAGGAGTAGAAAGAAGACTATTAAACAAAAAGAGTGTGTCCTCATTCTGCATAATCATAATACTTGTTTAATGTACACTTGGTTACCCTATGAGAAGAGCTTGATTTAAAGTTAGAGACAATTTCGCTGAATCTAAAGTAGGTGTTGTTTTGAGGTCTTCTGAGTTTAGAGTTCAATTACATTTTAACTTACTCATTAGCATTGTACAAATTCCTAGTGTTGACAAACTGCAATGCAGCTTTCACATGTTAGAACATATAATTCACAAATTCTGCTGTTACATGACTCATGGTTTTTTAATAAAAGGGCAATACAGGAAAAAATATAAGGTGCATTTTTGTCAGGAGGGGAGGACAATTAAATCCAATTCCTTTTACTTCATCCACTGTTCATTTTCGTTATGTAGAGCAGTGGTGCCATGCTTTCTGCTATTCAGCTTCTGGAAGACAGGTGGCAAAAACAATTAAGCATCCACACCCTTTGGAAATTTACAGACCTATAAGCAAAATTTAAAACTTGAGAAAATATATGAACCATAAACTTCATCTACTGCTACTCATTATGAATCCAAGCCACACAAACTCCAATAAAAAAATTCAACTTCATTGCACGATTGCAGCATCTGAGAACATTTACACAAATATCATAATTTGAGTATTCTACTGCATTTTCTGAGTGAGCATTCACTGTCAGCTCAGTTTCTCATAGCATTCTTAGAAGAGAATATTGCATTTTAAAGTATGGGTTCTTTAAAACTATATGTAAATATTTCTTCAGAGTAGGTCACACCACTGATTCAATGTCCTGAGTGCATTTTTTCTGAGATAAAGTTATTTTGTTACTTAATACCTAAAGTTATTACCGTATTTTCAGGAGAAGGATTTCGAAGTTGTCACTACTGCTTTCTTAACAGTTTAGTGAGGACCTTGCCCTTTTATATAGTTGTATATTTGGAAAAGATGCATAGAGGAAAGAAATAAGGTAGCCCACCAAAAATGGATGGGCCACGGAGACGAAAACCAACCCCCCTTTAGTTCCCTTTACTTTTTCCACACCAGCCTCCAGCTGGAGGACATGCCTTTGATTCCAGGGACTTGTCACACCCCTCAAGCTGATGAGCTATGAAGCAGTAAGTATGGTGTTGTCAGCTGTACACCGGCTGTTTCACTGGCAGATCTAGTCTTACCCTTCAACACACATACTGCAGGAAATGTGGTATCAACAAAAGGTTCATGAAAACACCTACTGCCTACAAAACTCAGCCACACCTAGTCATCACACATTTGCAGAATGTGATCACAGCAGCCACGGACAGTTTCCAATTGGGCAGCAGAGAGCTGTGTACTTTGATCAGCTTCTGATGTGAACATTTGCTGTGGTGGCCTCTCAATAACTTGCTGTAACTCAGTGTTTCTCAAAAAAACAGTGAAGCAAGCCAACACAGATAGTTGCACAAGAAAGAGTCATCATAATAGATGACTTACGGCTGACAGACATTAAAATATAGTGGGCCAAAAGTCACAATAGAGACTGGTAGCAAGATTAAGGCTGTAAGATGATGTTCAGTCACCTCAATATACACCAGAACAGAAAGATCCATTGGGATGGTTTTTGTAGTACAGTTGACAACAAGTTTGTGGTGCAAAGATCAAAGAATTATAAAATTACTTTGGTTGGATGTGACTTCTATATGTCTTCCAGGCCAACCTCCTACTCACAGCAAGGGTAATTAAAAGCCTACAGTTCAAGTTGCTCAAGGTCCTGTCCAGTTAAGTTTAAAGGCTGCAAAATCACTTCTAGGGAATCTGTTCTAGTGCTTAATCACTCCCATTTTAAAGCTTGTAAAAACGCAACTCAGTTTCATGTATTCCTCTGATGGTTCAGTATTGCTATGTGTTAGGTGTTGACAGTACCACTACTACTAGTACACACTAGCAGTAAATTTCAATCCTTTCCCAATTTTAAGAGTAATGGGTTTTTTCCCCATTCAGGTGCAGAACCCTGTATACATACATAAGTTAATCGCACATGACATCTTGCTTTTCTTAAGTTATTCTTCCCAGCCCTTGGAAGTGTCTCACAAACAAAACTGTGGAAAAAAGATGACTTCACCTGGTAATGTAAGAACACAAGTAGAATCAGTTGTTTCTAACAAGTTACTCTGTTCTAAACAGAGTAACCTCTTGAAAAAAAACTTACACAATGCCTGTAGCTTCTTCACAAAGTCAGTTTGAGGACTTTGTGCCAGAAAGTCAGAGTGAACACAATAGCTACTTTAACATTTTGGGGGGGGGGGGGGGGGGGGGGG